>NC_058404.1:86483226-86783226 GCF_002201575.2 Neomonachus schauinslandi
GGCCCGCTTGTGGGCGGGACTGTTCCCCACCCCAGAAGAAGGGGGGTCCCGCCCCCCCCGGGGGGAGCGGGGGCCCCCCCCCCCCCCCCCCCCCCCGCGCCTACCTGCACTCGGGAAGAAGAGAAAGGAAGAGATAGGGAAATTTCGGGAAGAGGTACAGAGGAAGATAGAAAACGAGTGGATAGGCATGGAAATGAAAAAACCTATTTTTCACACGTAGATCAAATCCAACCCTGTACTGGAGCAAGGCATAAGAAAATAACCAGAAAAGAGTTGTTCTTTATTCCATGGTTAAAATTACTTATTTATTTGAAAACTATAGAATGACAGATTTGGAACAGTCAGGGCAAGGGCAAGAGGATATTTGATAAATCCAACAGATTTATTTCCATCTTGAAAGCCGAACTCTGATTTTCGGGAAATAGTCTCAGGAATCAAGTGGTTCTCATGGGCTTCACTGCCCGTGAACAGTCAAAAATGTTGCACAGCTGCTGAGGGGCCCTGGGCCATTTGGAACAAAACCCTACCACACACTTTAAAAGTATGCCCTGCACGGAAATGAATCCCTAGTATCAGTGAAACTCTGTGTTCATTCTCTGTGCTCATGGCGCTGTGCTACAGCCCTATTTCCTTTATGAAGCGGTGCTCCATGAGGCAAGACTCCTCTTGTAGGTTGAGGAGGGCCACTGTACTCCCTGGGATATTTACTGTATACCGAAGGCGCTGGCCTATAATCTGTCCTCTACGGTAGTGCCGATGCTAAAGCGAATGGCATTTATTTATAATACCGCGCGAGGCAGTCCATGGGGAAGTGTCATCTTGTTTGTAATCAAGCCAGCGCCAGGGTGCTGTTACAACCCCATCAGGCTCTGCATTAAGTGACAAATTGGCTTCGTCTTCTTATTCTGTCATTTTTCTTCAGTGGAGATCCATCATCTCTGCTACAAGGCCCTGGAGCTTAGTACCACACACACACACACACAAATGTATACCCGTGACGGTGCTCAGGAAAAACCCCATTATCTCCCTGGTGCCCACGAACAAACCCCCCCCCTTTCTCCCACTGCCCCAGGGTGAACGCTAAGATGTGGAAAGGGCAGGCAAAGCGGAAGAGCATGCTGTGCTTGTGGTGAGGCAGACATTGATGCATCTAGTGAGGGTGAGTCATTATTGAACTAACATTGGTTTTCTTTGATTTCAGCTCGGAGCTTGGTGAGAGAGTGCAGGTCTCAACCCACAAGACCAAGTAAATGAGAATATTTACAAGGAGACTTTTTTTGTTTTAATTTTAGATGAAGTCTTCTCTCACCTTGTGGAAGACAGGCTCTTAAGGTGGTCCCCCCCCCCATTCCCATCTCCTGGTGTTCGCACTCTTACGACTCTCTTCCCTTGAGCGAGGGAAGGAGCTGTGACTTGCTTCTGACCAACAGAATATGGCAAAAGTAACAGGATGTATGAGATTATGTGTACATGATTACAGGATCCTGTTACATAGGATTATAGCTCCCATCTTACTGGAATCTCTCTCTCCCTTTTATTTATTTATTTTGGGGGTGGGGGGAGAGAGAGAGAGCACAAGCAGGAGGGGCAGAGGGAGAGGGAGAGAGAATCTCAAGCAGGCTCCACGCTGAGCATAGAGCCTGATGTGTGACTCTGAGATCATGACCCTGAGATCACAACTTGAGCCAAAACCAAGAGTCAGACACTCAACCAACTGCGCCACCCAGGTGCCCTGCACCTGGCTCTTTTTTGAGAGTCTATTTTATGTTAAGTGATGGACATCTTTTAAAGTCGAGAGTCTTGATGCTCTAGGGACATGCAGTAGTCCATCATTTGCTGGAGAAAGAATACCAATGATGAAAATCCATAGCAATAGAGGAGAGAAAGAAAAATGGTAGGTGGTTCTAGTCAGTTAAGATAATGTAAAAACAAGATGACTAAGTGTCAGCCCAGTCCCCGGGAGTGGAGTACAAAGGCTCTCTGAAAACTGTCACACCTTAAAGGCCAGTTCTACAAAACAGGGGTAAAATACCACAAAGGCATTCCTGCCTTTGCTCAGAACACTCTTCTTTTCTGGAGTGTTCTCACCATATACCATACTACCCAGTTCTTTCAGGCCCAATCAAACACTATAACCCTCATGAAATCTTCCACACAAGTTCTTGATTTTAAGCCATAGAAACTCCCTCATATTCTCCTAAATAATAAATGTTATTGGTTCATGTCACTGAGTTGTTTATAGGTAAACGAGGCTTTGTGTGAGGTTGACCAAAGGTATCATCATCATCACAAAATCGTCAGGACGCTAGCTATGGGTTTTTTTTTTTTTAAATTTCAAAGTTCTGTTTCCTTCTGGCTCTCCTCATGGTAACAAAAAATGACTTTATTTCACACTTTTCAGAGGGAGAGAAAATACCTTTATCCTACAGTTCCAAGTAAAGCATTAATAATTGATCTGATGGACATGCTTAGTCGACAGTGCTCGCCTTGGAGCCTGCCATTTTGACCAGGGGTTGGTGAGTGCTGACTGGCATGGACTATGCCTGAGGAAAACCAGGGTCCACCCAACCTTTATTAACTCTAGCCCATCCTTGTTTATCTACCTTTGAAATAAAAATTTAAGAAGACTGGTGAATGAATGAACAAATAATGTTTTTAGCAAATTAGTATTGTTACTTATTTTATCTAATTCCCTAATAAAGTTAGAATGTTTGTTTCCAATTTTGATCCTTCCACATTTCATCTGTGGATGGCAGGCCTTTCCTAATTAGAGTATATGCCTATTGAAAGCAAGGACTACACGGAACTCTCAAGGATTTGCCCCACTGGATGCAGGTTATTGGATTGATGCCCTGTAGACTTTCCTCATGCATTTTTTTTTTAAGATTTTATTTATTTATTTGACAGAGAGAGACGCAGTGAGAGAGGGAACACAAGCAGGGGGAGTGGGAGAGGGAGAAGCAGGCTTCCCGCCGAGCAAGGAGCCCGATGTGGGGCTCGATCCCAGGGCCCTGGGATCATGACCTGAGCTGACGGCAGACGCTTAACGACTGAGCCACCCAGGCACCCCTCCTCATGCATTTCTATCAGTTATTTCCACTATCGCTTTGAAATTTTCGTTGTGGAAATGGATCTGATGGAATTCAAACATCATCTTTGCTTTTTTATGTCATACTTATGAAAAGATATTGAGGGACAACCGAAATCTCATTTTTGCACTCTTTCTGAACAAACGACTCCATTAATAGTTCCTTTGAAAAATAACATAAGACAGTATGGGTTGGTAGTTAAACTCCCAGGTTCTGGACCCAGACAGACCTGGGTTCAAATTCTGGCCTATCTCTTCATGATTTTATTTCCTACAACAAGGTTTTATTTTCTCTAAACCTCAGTGATCTTATTTAAAAATGGGGAAACAATAGAAATAGAAAGAAATGGACAAAGCATGAAAAGAGAGCTCACCAAAAGGAAATATAGATGTCCCTGAAATGTATGAAAAGATCTTGAACCTCACAAGAGAAAATTACAGCTACATGGAGATATGTTTTTAACCCACCAGATTGGATGAGCTCAAAGCTTTGACAATGCTGCTCTTGTCAAGGCCAACGGGAAAACGGGTGCTCTCATCTATTATTAGCACTGCTGGTGTATCTCCTATGGAGGACACATTGCCAGTACCTATCTAAATTGCAAACCCATATATCCTTTGATCCAGCAATCTACTTTTGGGAATTTATCATATAGATATACCGGCACACATATGAAATGGTTATGTTCAAAATCATTCGTTGTAGTATTTTTTTTCAGTGGCAAAAGATTGGAAACAATTCAGTTGTCTATTACTATGGAACTGGCCAAATCAATTGTGATGTGTCAATACAACAGAATGCTAAACAATAATATGCTGCAGTATAAAGGAAGAGGGAAGACTCTACGTATTGGTATGGAAAGACTGACAAGTCCTTGCTTAAATGGAAAATAAAACAAGGTGCAGAACAGGAGTGCATTACCTTTTGTGAAAAACAAGGAGGAAAAAATGTGTATTCGTATGTGCTTGTATTTGCATGAAGGGACTCTGAAGAATATTCTCAGAATCTGATAAAACGGTTACCGTTTTAGAGAGCTGAGCAGGGATAGTGTGGGAATAAAGATGTTTCACTCTGTAACTCTGAAGATGGTTTGATTTTTTGAAACCTGTAAATGTTTTACCTATTCAGAAAAATTGAAAAAAATTCTGAGCATTTCCAATGCTTTTTCCTCCCGCCTGCCTGGGGAGCAGTGGTTGGAACACTTCTGTAGACTCATTTATCATTTATATAGCACGTGTATTGCCTCTTGCCGGAGGCGGGAGGGACAGCTCATAATGGGAAAGAGCATGCCTGGATTTTGGGGTCAAACCTGGATTCCTGTTTCAGACCCATTGCTTACTAGCTGTGTGATCAAGGCAAATACTCTGTCTCTGAGCTCTGTTTCTTCACTTGGAAAATGAGGATGCATGTCAATTTCCAAGTGTTTGAAGAATAAATCAGGTGTTAGTATCATGCTTAGCGCAGTGGATGGCAGCTCCTAAATACTCCCTAAGTGATGGCTAATATGAAATAAGCTCTGGGGAGGGGCGGGGTGGCTGGGTGATGGCCACTGGGGAGGGTGTGTGCTGTGGTGAGCGCTGTGAATTATGTAAGGCTGATGAATTACAGACCTGTACCCTTGAAACAAATAATACGTTATATGTTAATAAAAAGAAAAAATAATGAACGAACATGACATGATGTGGATGGTGACACACTTGCTGTTGTTTCTTGAGGGATTGCAGGGAGACAAGTATTTTCATTTTTAACTCATAATTAAAGAGAATAAGTCCTCACCTAGTGCTGAAACATGAGCACAGAAATTGCTGCTGCTTTTCCCCCTCAAGGCATGACCTACCCCTTTCCAGCATCAGCAGGGAGCACGGCAGGACAGCTCCCGTGAACTCAGAAGCTCCCAGCGGGCTGGCTCCCACAGGAGCAGTTTGGAGGCTCAGCAGGTGAGCCCGAGGTGCATGTAAGCATTCTATAGACGATTCTTTTCACACTGATGCTGGGACCTGGGGGGATATCATTAGTTTAAACAAATAATTATGAGCACCTAGCATGTGCCTGGCAACTGGTTATGAATCTGGAGAAATAAAAACAAATGAGATCTGGTTTTTGATCATAGGTAAAATCAATCCTTAGAACAGGTGTCCTTTGTTTCCTGTGAAGTTTGAAATATGCAGATTTTCCCCAGCTCCTTCCATCTTGGGTCTGTCTTCCTATCCTTTTAGTTTAGACATTTAGAGTTAGCTGAGATCACACTAATTCCTGGCTCACCTAAATGAAAAAAAAAGGTTTTTTTAAAAAAAATTTTTATTTTTTTTAAAGATTTTATTTATTTATTTGACAGAGAGAGACACAGGGAGAGAGGGAACACAAGCAGGGGGAGTAGAAGAGGGAGAAGCAGGCTTCCTGCAGAACAGGGAGCCCGATGCAGGGCTCGATCCCAGGACCCTGGGATCATGACCTGAGCTGAAGGCAGACGCTTAACGACTGAGCCACCCAGGCGCCCCAAAGAAAACGTTTAAGACCATTAACCTGAAGGTCCAAATGCACAGATATTCAGACAGGGAAGAGGTTTATGTTACACGGGGATACGTTTAGCTGGATCCACACAGAAGAGAAGTCACAGTACAGTAGCCACATCCTAGAGCAGGAAGGAGGCACACGGCCGATTTATTTGTGTCCACGCAGGGCAAGGAACAAGAGGTGTCGTCAGACTAGTGAGGTCAGTCTGTGACTAGGATTCGGAGCTCCTGACCTCTCCCCCTTACTCTGACACTTAATGACCTTTTGCAAACATCGAACTTGACAGGACTTCTGATTTTTCCCATTTGTCAGATTGATGCTATAATAATAACAATAGTGAGAGGATGGCACAAGAATAATGAAGGATTTCCAAATTAGAGGACTTTAACACCAAAAATACTGCCGAGGTGCTTTGATGTTGTGATACCGAGGAATCGCCGAACTTCCTTAGTGCCGGAGATAACTCTGCTCCCTTTTCTGAGACAGCTAGTTCGCTCTTTATCCAACAGATTAAAACCAAAATAAAAGGGAATTTTGGATCTATTACATACTGCGTGATTCATACATAATGAAATTTTCCTCCTTCCTCCCTTCATTCCTTCCTTCTTTGCTCCCTTCCTTTCTTCCTTCTATCCTTCCTTTGTAGCAGGTAGTAGCTGTCTGTCCAGCACATAATAGACCCGGGCGGTGTCCTAGTCCGGTGTTCTCCAGTGCAGGGGCTGGGGGTTTGCCTCCCCCGCAGTCACGAACACGCAGGCGCGGGGGATGATGCTCCGAATCCGTGGCCTCTGCAGTGCTCCCTCCGTGGCCACGTGGGTGGCTGAGTGACACTGAGGTGGGAGAGGAGCCAAGGATTTAAAAAGTGGTGGGTGTAAGAGAAGGCAGCACCCCACTTCCCTCCCTCCCTCTGCCTGCCCAGGGGCTGCCAACCTTTTAGCTGCCTTCTGAGAGCAGTGCACGCTTTCCCCACGCTCTGGGAAATGCAGGGGAGAGGCCCAGAGCTCTAACCTCAGACGGATGGCCATGCTCAGCCAGGCACCGTGCTTGGAGGAACTGTTGGTTTCCAGTCATCTCTTGAAAAGCATCCTTCCTCACCTCCACTGCTGCCTCACAGAGGGTAGAGTCTGCCCTGAGATCCCAGGCTCAGCGCTGGGTTGTTCGTGTCATTTCCTGCATCGTTTATGCGGTCCTCTCTGTGTACTCTGCCAGCTAGAACAAAACAGCGCTGCTATGGAAACTGCAAACACCAGGCAATCCTGGCCCCTGCACTTGGCAGCCCAGCCGGGAGAGAGATAATGGCTTTTGTTGTTATCTCTTGGATGCTGATGCTCAGTCGCTTGTACCCTCAGGCGCTAACTAGGGACACGCTGACACTCCACCATTGGTGCTCTCTTGTAAACTTCCCCAGCCTCGTGATGCAGGCCGAGATGACCGTACAGCCGGGCCTGCTCATTATCCTGATGACAACTGGGGGCTCTGTACTTTCCGGAAAACTTCGTGGTCTCTCCACTCTCAGGGGGCCCTGAGCTCTCACGACGGTCTGCTACCCTCGGACTCGCCGAGCCCAGCCTACTGGCAAATCTTACATCCGCTTCTCCCCCCACCCCCAGTACTAACAAATACATTGTCCTGGAGACGGCTGTGACTCAGATGCATTATGATGGGGCGGGAGCCGGGCGGTAATGCTCGTCCCAGCGGGAGCAGCGCACGATACTCGGGCAGGTGGCTGGACATTTTCCTTCCCAGAATGAATACAAATCTCAGCCCTCTAAACACACATTTCATCCCGCAAAGATTATTAAAACTTCTCTGTTGGCTGCAACATTTAAAAACAGGTCAATTTACTATATCCAACATTAACCATAATAATGCTGGGAGAACCAGAGTCTCAGAGATTGAATTAATTGGATGCGAGAGCCTTTCACCCCTGGGTTGCTGGGTTAAATCAAACACAGCCCGGCAGGGAGTAGGTGTGGACAAACACAGCTGTGTTTAGAATGTGCTGATGTCTTGGTCTACTTTTCCAATATTTGTGCTTTGAAAAGAGCTTTCTGCTTGAAATGCAGCCTTCTTGTGCTTGAAGCTCATGCATGCAGTAGGAGAGTTATTCCATCTCTGGGTCTGAGATTCTCAGCGGCTGGCGTTCTTACACTCTTACAGCATTCCCCGCCCCCCCCTTCCCCACAGCAACACCCATTTTCTCTGGTTTCAGACTGCTCTGTTCTGCAAGAGATAATCGTGGAAAAATCTTCTGACCCATTTGCTTGCAAATGCTTTTCTTTGGTAAGAAATATTTGATAGTCTTAAAGCTCTTGCCATATCAAGAGGGTGATTTTCAAATTCTATTTGATCCTTGTAAAAGCTAGCTAGCCTTGTTCTCAGGAAAATTGTAGTACAGGAACACACACACAAAATAGTTCTAATTCCTGCCTGTTATTTCACACTAGTAGGTTGCTGCTCACAGGGATATTTGGATGAGAAAGGTGGGTCAGTGTGAGGCCATAGCCACTAATGGTCCTCCTCCTTTCCAGAGAGAATGGAGCAAGGACAGTCTCTGCCTAAGAATTTAACAGAGTCCTTGCCTATGGTAATTTTAAAGCTTGGGGCAGGCCTTTGTGTAATAAGAGAGCTGCAATCAATGTGTGTGTGTGTGTGTGTGTGCGTGTGTGTGTCTGTCTGTCTGATATCTGTGTGTGTACTTATCAATGAGCTGGATTCTAGCTGACCGTAGAAGCACAATTTGAATTTGAGGATTTGTGGATGGGAGAGGATTGGTGATAAAGGAAAGGTATTGCTTTGCATGATTATAGGATATTAACTTCACTGTGAGAGAGGCAGCCTTGCAAACTATAGGGCAGGAGTTCAATAAATCATACAGGTTTGAAAGACAGGATGCAAAATGGCTATGTGATATGGCGTAGGCAGATGTAGTGGCTGGATCAGTTTTGTTTGGCGTGCAAAGTGTTTGTTTTTAACTTGGAATGATTGCCAAATTAAAAGATTTGGAAGATTTTATATGGAAACCCAGATTTCTATCTTCTTTTAAGCCACTGGAAGATCTGGCAACACTGGCCCATGGTCTGCATGCTAACAGTTGGGGAGTCGGGTAGAAGCTGCTTCCTTTAGACAAGGCGTACCTTACTCAGTCTGCCAAGGTTTTGTACCCGGCCTGCTTCACTCATTGCCATGATCTGTGTGACCGCTCCAGACATTTGAGTCCGTGAGTCCTGGTCCAGGACTATCTTGCTGGACTCTTCTTGGGAGTTTGAAGTGCCAAAGTCATCACTAAGTGTTCTGCTGAAGCCTCACTTCTTTCTTTGGGGCATTATTTGACAGGGCTAGCTCAGATTTGGTAGAGGAAGGAGGTAGATTCTGGAGAGCCTGAGGGTAGGGATGTCTTGCATGGTAAATGAAGAGTCTTAGTCTGAGGTGGGTTTGTACGGGTCCCTAATGCTATGCTGTGCTAAAACTTAGCGTTGTCTGTTGCGGAGCATTAAGGAAAGACATGTTTTTGAGAGGTGGGCAGACCTGAGGATAGGAGAGCAGTGTCGGGAAGTGGGGTGGGCCCCTTGTGGAGGGGGCGGGGTTCATTTTCCGGGTCCATTTCCCCCAGGCTATGGGAAACATCGTTTAGCATAGAACTTTGTGTTCTCTTCCAATGCTGTAATCCCCTTTAATTCCCCCAACGTTTTAGGGAAATCCGCTACACACCCTGGAGTAGCCTGAGGCTGAGTGATGCAGAGAATAAAGAGACAGCACAATGAAAGGAGGGTGCTGCCTACACGCGCCCCTCTCTGCTGGCTCCCTTAGAGAAGCAGCAGCATCTATCTGAAGCCTGCCTCAGGAGTCCCAGACAGTGACCAGCCCCAAGGTGAGGGGTGACCTGCCCTGCAGCAGGGAACATTTCCCAGGAGGGATCTCAGGCAGGAGGTACCTGAAGCCTTGCTTTGTTAATGCCTACCAAAGAAAACTGACCTTTGAAAGAGGGATGCTAATTGCTTGGGTTGTGCTTTACCATAAAAATAGCTCAGAGCCCAGGTCTTATCAGTAGCCTTTAATATTGATCAGCACTATTGACTGAGAGCCCACTCAGGCGGGCACTACACTGGCCCATATGGCTTTGCAACCTCGTCTCAATAATCTTCATGACAACCCCATGGGGTGGATGGACTTCTTCCCATTTTACAGGTGACAAAATAGAGTCCAAGAGGTGATTTAATCTAAGGTCACAAGGCCTGGTGAGTGGCCGAGCCAAGACTGTAACCCAAGTCTGTTTGATTCTAAAGCCAGTCCTCTACTTCCCTCACCAGCAATGGGGCAACTCCATTATAGTCATTTATGAAGGACAACTGTCATTTTTTTTAGCAGTTAACACTCCTCAGGGGATCCTCAGTAATGGGCTTCTGTCCATGACTTGTTTGGATCTGATTATATTGCAAGATTTCAGGCAGATTTGAGATTACTCTTGGGTTGTAGTTGGAATAAAAAATTCTGCTTTGTGAAATGTTTAAGAGCTAGATGTCCTAAAATTCTGGGAGAGCTTAGAGGGGAAAAGATGCCAAGCCTGTTCAGGAGTTTATATCACTCCTTCATAGTACAGGGAGTCCTGGAGATTCGGGCCTAAAATAGGTGAAAGAAAGGGATGAAAGAAAGAAATGAGGAAAAGAAGGAAGGAAGGAGGATACAGGATACCACACATGCACATATGAATTGCCTAAACGCCATGATTCAGTTAGTATTTAAATTTACACACACCACTCATACATATATAGGTATATATATATATATACATATATATATTTTACAAAAATGATATTCAACTCTAATACTATTTTTGTAGCAGGCTTTTGAGTATTCTTGTTGAATGTGTTAGTGCTGGGGGGTTGCTGAGCATCAGTCTTCACGTGCTAGTTGAGATCCAGGTCCACAATGAGACAAGACCTAGGCTGAGAAGCCCAGTAAGGAGGGAAGGGAGGGCTAATTTCAAGGTGGGGGGAACCAACTAGATGACCCCACAGGCCTCTGTGTATGCAGTAGTAGTGGCCTGCCCCTGAAAGGTGGTAAAACATGCATCTTTCTCATTCGGATTTATAGATTAAACAGTTTAATGGCAGGATGCCTTGGAATTACCTGGGATAATATTGGTGATTTTCCCTCTGTGAGAGCTGTTCTATCTAGGTCTGCCTCGTTAAAAAAAAACTCCCCAAACTGGGACGCCTAGGTACCTCAGTCGGTTAAGCATCTGCCTTCGGCCCAGGTCATGATCCCAGTGTCCTGGGACGGAGCCCCTTGTCCGGCTTCCTGCTCAGCGGGGAGCCTGCTTCTCCCTCTCCCTCTGCCCCCCTCCCCCTGCTTGTGCACGCGCACGCACTCTCTGACAAATAAATAAATAAAATCTTAAAAAAAAAAGAAGACAAACCCAAGACTTTGCTTGGGCAGGAGCCCCACAGATGGGTGCAGAGCTGGTAGTATTCTTTGCAGGCACATTGGTGGATGCTGAGAGAGCACAGGGCTGATGCCCTTCCCTCCTTGCCCCTTCCTCAGTTCCCCGTTCCCCCTTCCCCCCTTCCCTCTTTCCTTCTTTAGTTCAGGATCTTGGTCTTTGCAGCACCCAGGCTCTTACATTCAGGAACCGAGTAGTAACATTCGGCTTCTTTGGAAAATGAATGAAAATCAATGAGTGGATTAAACTGACACCGGAGGTTGAAGTTCAGTGAAGTACCAAGTTTTTCATAGTTTCCTCCAAGCACAACATTGAAATGATCTCATTTGA
Organism: Neomonachus schauinslandi; assembly: GCF_002201575.2. Classification (NCBI taxonomy): domain Eukaryota; kingdom Metazoa; phylum Chordata; class Mammalia; order Carnivora; family Phocidae; genus Neomonachus; species Neomonachus schauinslandi. Next base: position 86,494,603 of record NC_058404.1, read on the forward strand.
GGTGTTAGTTTAGGGTTTTTGCTTTTTAAATAGAGGCTTCAGACTGTTCCACTGGGTCAGTCAGGCTGCATTAGCTAAACTACGCTGTTTTCGGGCTGCAGGGGGAGGGAGCAGAAGGCGCGCTGGAAGTCAGAGAACATCCCTGACAGTTAAAGTGGAATCAATAACCATTTCTTCTGGGGACCCAAGTGTATTGTTTCATTTCTAGGCATGGAGAGAACCCAGGCATTCCAATTAACAACTCATTTTTTTCATACCGAGTGTAATAAAGTAAACACTGTAAACTCGAAAAAGAGAGGAAAAAGAAAAACCATGAAATAAAATGGAAAAGGCAGAAATTCTGTTGCCTTAAGGCTACTTAGGGGCGTTTATTCAAAACAAAGGATAAGGTAACCTTGTTATCTAAGGTCAAAACTGAGGCTGCTTTTATTTATTTTTTATTTTTATTTATTTATTTATTTAAATATTTTATTTATTTTTTTGACAGATAGAGACATAGAGAGAGAGGGAACACAAGCAGGGGGAGTGGGAGAGGGAGAAGCAGGCTTTCCTCTGAGCTGGGAGCCCGATGCGGAGCTCGATCCCAGGACCCTGGGATCATGACCTGAGCCGAAGGCAGACGCTTAACGACTCAGCCATCCAGGCGCCCCTATTTTTTATTTTTTAAAAAAGATTTTATTTATTTATTTGACAGAGAGAGATAGCAAGAGCAGGAACACAAGCAGGGGGAGCGGGAGAGGGAGAAGCGGGCTTCCCGCGGAGCAGGGAGCCCGATGTGGGGCTCGATCCCAGGACCCTGGGATCATGACCTGAGCCAAAGGTTGAAGCTTAATGACTGACTCATCCAGGTGACCCTGAGGCTGCTTTTAGGCAGCTAGGAATCAGAGAGGGTGAGAGGTTGTGTGTGTTGGGTGGGTGGGGAGGACAGGGAGAGGGGAGCCAGGCGCGGTGGGGGGGGTGCTGTGGCAGGAGTCCCCACACCTCCCCCCAAGGGGATGGGAGTCCTTCCTTGAGGAAGCTGAGAGGAGGGACTCGTTGGCTTCCTAGTGCCTGTTATTTGAAGACCAATAATTCCCCTTTATTGATATCCACTGATACCAGTGACTTTAGTAACCTTGAATCCTTGCATTTCTTAAGATGAGTATTATTTCCTCATTTTATAGGAGTAGAAATGGAGGCTCAGAGAGGTTAAGAAACTTGCCTGCTTAATTGTTAACACAAATGGAGCACTTACTTAGCACCAGGTCATGTTCTAGGTACTTTATAGGTATCAACTTATTTCATCTTCATGATGTTCCTGTGATGTAGGCCATTTGTATTCTCCCCATTTTGCAGATGAGGAAACCAAGGCACCAGAGGTAAAGGGACTCATCCAAAGTCACGTAATTAGTGAATGGGAGGCCCAGGATTCAAACCAAGTCTGTCTGACTCCCCAATCCCTTTTATTCCTACCTCAGCATGTGGCTGCTCTAGAAGCTGAAAAATATCACAGACATCACAAAGTCCAGAAAATAACATACTTTTTAATTAATATATTCTCTAGGGTACCTTTATTTTTTTTCCCCAATATTTTTTGGCAGTGAGCTTTGGTTGCCTCTTTACATGACAATTATTTTGTGATATTTAATTTCTTTTTTTTTTTTTTTTTAGATTTTTTTTATTTGACAGAGATGCAGGGAGAGAGGGAACACAAGCAGAGGGAGTGGGAGAGGGAGAAGCAGGCTTTCCGCGGAGCAGGGAGCCCGATGCGGGGCTCGATCCCAGGACCCTGGGATCATGACCTGAGCTGAAGGCAGACGCTTACCAACTGAGCCATCCAGGCGTCCCATGTGATATTTAATTTCTATAGTGCTAACAGATAATCCAGCCCTTTCTTTGGCATGATTGATCAGAGCTTTTTTTTTTTTTTAAAGATTTTATTTATTTATTTGAGAGAGAGAGTGAGAGAGAGAAAGAGCACAAGAGGGGGGAGCGGGAGAGGGAGAAGCAGACTCCCTGCCGAGCAGGGAGCCCGATGCGGGACTCGATCCAGGGACTCCAGGATCATGACCTGAGCCGAAGGCAGTCGCTTAACCAACTGAGCCACCCAGGCGCCCTGATCAGAGCTTTTTAATTTTATTAGAGTTGAGAATACATAAATCATGTGATGTCACACACAAACTTGTTTAATACAACTATAGGATTTTGGTCTAGGATAAAGGAGTTATGGCAAATTCTGTTTTGTATGATTCTCATCAAAAAAGAAAAAATATTGAGTCCATTTATAATTGTATATCATGTATTATCAAGTCTATTCCTGACAGAAAAGAACTTTTGCTTTGACTAGGCTTCCATGAGAATTGAATCCTCCAGTTATAATTTTCCATGTTTGAAGATTAAAATGATTTTCCCTATACTGGCTTCTGGTTCCCTGCATTTCAAATCTTGGTTCTCTTCTGCTACCTACAAACTTCCAGTGGGCACCCACCTCCCTGCGGGATGCTATAGATAGGGTGACGATGTATGCTTGTTTTTCTGGGCCAGTACCAGTTCACACTCGCTGTCTTGGCATAATTATTAATAGGGCCTTTCCATGCCTTCTCAGAAGTGTCCTGGTGGGGACGGGGAGGAGGAAGGAATTAAAGGAGCTCACCTGTGATCCGTTTCTCCTCTGATTCCTGGGGGAATCCTTCCGAAAAAGTAAGGAGGTGGCCTGGTGCCATCTCCGTGTAAACACGCCGATAATTGGACCTCCTGATAGACTGATGACATTTGACAGGAGAGTCCTTATCTATGAAATGTTCTGACCTGGATATTTCTGACTTAAGATTACTTATGGTCATGTTATACATGATGTTATACATTTATAAGGTGCGATCCCCGGAGGAGATCATGTTACCTGTGCAACTATCTGGGTATGAAATGGGGATGTTTCACAACCTAAAAACTCCCTGCTGTGAGAGCCGATGCAGAAACCTCATCTAGAGACCCCATGTGTTATTCCTCTGGGCCAGAGGATGTGTGTCTGATGTGGGAAGGAAGGACCTGGGTAGTCATGCAGACCTCACTCTGTTTTGCCTAGGTCTCCTATTTATTTATATCTTTAAAATTACTAGGACAGCTTGATTTTGGGGAAAGTCTCTGATTTGAGTGAGTCTGATTTGACAACCTGATCCTTTAGGCTGGCTCACCTGGTTGGAACAGTACATATTTTTATAATATATTATATATATATAGGGCATCTTAGCCTTCAGACACAGTCCCAGTGTCGTGTGACCTCTGGCCTTGTACCTCTGTGTTGTGATGTTGGGGGCGTTGGCACAGAAGTTGTTCTGGAATTCTACCAACGACTTAACTGGACACAGAAATGACTGACAACTGCCCAGGTGGTGCTGATGTTGCCGCTTTGGGTTCATGTTTGGAGAACCCCTAGTTTAAAACCATTGACTGGACTCTCTGGATCCCTGTCCCATTCTTGGGTCTTGCTCTGACTACAGGAGTCGGGGAGTCTTTGATACCTCATTTCCCAAATGCTGCTTATGAGTGCTTTTGGGCCTGGCCTTGTAGGACTCAGGTACGAGTCTATCTGACTCCCCAGAACCACTGCATCACCACATTTTCAAGTCCCATGCTCCCTCAATGTCTTTTAGCATCATTTAAACCAGAGACGTTTAATTTCTTTTTTTTTAAAGATTTTATTTATTTATTTGAGAGAGAGAGAGAGAGAGCACATAAGACGGGGGGAGGGTCAGAGGGAGAAGCAGACTCCCCGCTGAGCAGGGAGCCCGATGCGGGACTCGATCCCGGGACTCCAGGATCATGACCTGAGCCGAGGGCAGTCGCCCAACCAACTGAGCCACCCAGGCGCCCGAGACATTTAATTTCCAGGGCACCTAGTCAGAACAAGCAGCTGACAGACTCTCAGCAAATTTCTGCTGTTTAGAGCTACTGATTATACCAAGGCTGTTGAGGACACAGAGAACCCAAGAAATAGCACCCTTCCCCTCCGGCCCTGTTGTTCTGCATTGCATATCAAGAGAATCCATAAGGAGATTAAGTGGCTTAAGAATAAAATGCCAACAACAGGGAGATACCCCAAAGCTGGGTAGAAGGTCTTTCTCGTTATCGAATTCCCAGGAAGAAATTAAGGTTCAGTAATTAAATGCCCTTGAAATTTCAAGTCCAGATATGGTAAAGTCCAAAGGATGAAAAATTAGAAATAATTACCTTTTGTCCTTCAGTTAAACACTCTTATGTTAAAAGTCCCCAAATCATTGCCTCCATTTTCTCTTGCTGCTCAGTCGCTGGAACCTCCACCTCGCCCCAGCACACATGCCAAGTACAACCCAGTCAAGTCCTAGCAGCCTGTACCACGTCCGCTGAGACCTCCCTCATGGACTGAGAGCCTTAGCTGAAGGCCAAATGGCTTAAACCTTCCCCTAGTGGCTCATTTGCCTTTGCCAAAATCTGGGGTCTGTGAGAGGCCAGTGTGCAGGGAGCATTTGCTGTAGGCCACCATGCACACAGCCTTCATTCGAAGGAAGCAGTTACTGGCGTGAGGACAAAGCCACCATAGTCTGCAGGAGAGGGAAGAAGCTTTTCCCATCAACATGTACCAGTGGACTTTAATACTCAGGGTGGCCTCCGAGGCCCACGGACCTAAAGTTCCGTTCCAAGAGATCCTGATGAAGGTTTGGAGCAGGGTCTGGAAATCAGTATTTTAACAAGCACCACAGGTGATTCTGATGAAACTTTGGTTGGCTGCATTTGATTTCGAATTCTTTGAATGTATTCCCAGTTTATTGCACAGCATCTGGAACTTATTAGGAGTTCAACGAATATTTGTGTACTGAATAAATCACGTTGAATCAGAAAGGTGAGAAAGGATGGTAAAAAATCTGTGGCAGGATTTCATACTATTCTTAACTGTACTGAGAGTTCTTCTGCATCTTTGTCCAGAATAGAAGATTCCTCTTTTTCTTAAAATGTATTTGTGAGTAAGTCCTTAGGTTTTGATGGAGGTGGGCCTGGGAAGGAGGGGGGAGGGGACATTATAAAGTCAATTGCTCCTAAAATTACTGGGCCCGTATACGTATATCAAATTATCACATTGTACACTTTAAATATATTACAATTTTGCCTGTCAATTATATCTCAGTAAAGCCAACGTTATGTCAAGCTGTTTGTCAATGAATGGCACCTTCTATAGTGAGTGGTGGGTACCATTAAACAGTCAGATAGAACCTACGTTTGATGCAGAATCTATCTTCTCATTGCTTTATAGTCATAATTTTATGCGGCCATTTCTGATTTGAGCTCCACTTTGACTTCCAACTGTATTCTGTTAGCCCTTCTCACTTAATACCCCTGATTTTTAAAAACTTAGGAATTATGTGTCAAATTCTTATCTCCATGGAAGTTTCTTGCATTGTGTCATGCTTTGTTCTTTCTCTCTCCACATCTCCTGCACATCTCTACAACAGATCATTAAATCTCTGTAGCCGGGGCGCCTGGGTGGCTCAGTCGTTAAGCGTCTGCCTTCGGCTCAGGTCATGATCCCAGGGTCCTGGGATCGAGCCCTGCATCGGGCTCCCTGCTCCGTGGGGGGCCTGCTTCTCCCTCTCCCTCTCCTGCTGCTTGTGTTCTCTCTCTCGCTGTCTCTCTCTGTCAAATAAATAAAAAAAATCTTAAAAAAAAAAATCTCTGTAGCCAATTTGATTTTCTAAGAAATCACTGAAAATCCTTCGATTAAGGAACTTAGCCAACAGCAAATCTGTAGAGAATGAATTGTAAACTTCCACGTGCCCATACTCTATACTTTTCAGAAAGTCACAGATTTTGCTTCCCTTGGCTAGTAGTAAGTCCTCAAACAGGATAAGGCCTGTTTTTCTACTGGTTGGAGAGTTGTCACCAGATCTAAGGAAGATTAAGTAGTTATGCAGCAACATGTGCTCTGAGTCGCTTGGCCCTGTGGTGTCCTAAAGGTTAATAAGGCAATTTTAGTGCGAGTGAGAGGGCGTGAGAGTGGGTATGCCCCCGATAGCTCTCAGGGAGATCAGGTAAGGCTCCTGAGCCACCTAGCCACCGTGCTGCATGCCTGAGTACCTGCAGGTGAGGCTGGTGGGGTCCACTGTAACGTGAGCCATCGTGCAATCAATCACTCTCCTCCTTCCTTTTGTTTCCGAATCTCCCATTGTGAAGGGAAAACCCCAATTCTCAGACATTTTATACACTGCGTTCTTTGGAGCATATTCTAAATCTTTCAGACATTTCCTTCCACCGATGAAGGAAAAAACCCAGCTCTAAAAATCCTTCTGGGTGCTGACAGTGTCACATTATAACACAGTCCCTGTCCTCTTAGTTCCAGAGTAAAGAGACGCATATCTTGTACCTTGGCCAATCATAGAAATTGAGTCTCAGCCACTGCACTCATCTGCCATCTCTGCTGGTCTTCTGCAAATCTCTGCAAACTGTAACCCAGGGGTAGCTGATTTTCATCAAAAAAACTTGCTTCCTATCTTGTGTCTGCATTATCAGTTTATTTGCCCAGAAATGACTTCACTCCATCTCTTCACTAGAGGTTCTTAAACATTAGCGTGCATCAGAATCACCTGAAATTTGTGAACATACAGCCTGCTGGGCCCCGCCCCTGAATTTCTGATTCAGTACATGTGGGTTGGAGTCTGAGGATTTGCATTCCTAATAAGTCCCCAAGGGATCCTGACGCTGCTGCTGGTCCAGGGACTACACTTTGAGAACCATGGCCCTAAACCAATTTTATTGATTCTGATTAACTTCTGTGATAAATTTAAAATATCATCTGGGTAATTTAAATGACATCAGGTGGACATGATGTTTAATTAAATTAGATTAAATAAGTTAAAAAGATTAGATCAATTTAAATTGCCATCAGATAAATTTAAATACCATTGGGTAAATTTAAAATACCATCAGTCAGAGGTAGGAGTTTACCCACAGATCCTATGAAAAGGGGCAAAAAAATCACGAGTAAGTGAGTTCTGAGAGCCTCTTGCTCCTACAAATTCTTCAAAAATATATAGAAAGTGGTTGAGGCAGTGAATTGTGCACATTTGTGTGTTGATACAACAGAACATAATAATGTTATGGTGAATGATTATATCAGCTCAGCTAAATTATGGCTCAAAATATATCACAGCCTGATAAGGTCCAATATGCTGGTAAGGCAGGGGTTAGTTCTGTCTTTTAATTCAGAAAATGGTTATTGCAGGTCTATTATGTGCCTGACACTGAATTAAGCATAGTTGTGGAGGTTAGATGACAAGCCATGGTTCTAATAGATTGCAATTCAGGATGTGAGATGAGTCAGAACTATAATATAAGGCATAGTACAGATGCCATAAGAGAAGCACAAATATATTATTTTGGATGTCCCAAGGAAGAAAGGATCATTTGAGGCTGGTTGTATAACAGAGAGTGAGAAAAAGTGTGGTCGAGGGGGTCTTTTGAGGGGACAGTGAGCTTCCCAGGACAGGGACCATGGCTGTGTATTTGAGGGCACTGCTATGGTGCCTGGGCAGGTAGGTGGTCACAGAGCATTGATGGGCACATGTCTTGAGGGATGAGTATGACTTAGATAGGGAAAAGGGTGAGGGTTCTCATCAGAAGAGCAGGGAATATTGAGGGGAAGCTCAAGAAAGATGGCAGGTACAATAGGGTCAGATGTGAAGGGCCTTCTATGCCAGGTTGAGGAATTTCCTTCCAACGTCTTTGGGGGACTTCTTGTGTTTTTTGAGCTGGAGAAACAATCTGGGAAATAAGAAGGATGAATTGTGATAGGCTGAATAGAACAGGTTATGTTCAGTAAGCATGTACTGCTGTACTAGGCTCTGGGCTAAATACTCCATGTGGACTATACCATTTAATCCTCATATTGACTCTGACAGGTAAGTACGTTGTCGTTCTGATTTTACAGATGGGGACACAGGGGCATGGAAACCTGAAGGGAGTTGCCCAAGTAGCAAACATTGGAGAAATACTGAGATGCTGAGGAAGGTGATGGCAGCATGAGTCCTCAGCAGGGCACGTGTTCCGGGGACAAGGCAGTATTGCAGAGATGGTATCCACAGGGCTAGGCAATGGCCAGTTGTGAGAAGACAAGGAGAGAGACAAGCTAAAGGTGATTCAGAAGTCTTGAGGCTGATCAAAAAAAAAAAAAAAGAAAGAAAGAAAAAAAAAAGAAATCTTGCCATTTGCAATGACGTGGATGGAAATAGAGGGTATTATGCTAAGCAAATTATGTCAATCAGAGAAAGACAGTTATCATATGATCTTACTGATATGTGAAATTTAAGAAACAAGGCAGAGGATCATAGGGGAAGAGAGGAAAAAAATGAAACAAGACGAAACCAGAGAGGAAGACAAACCATAAGAGACTCTTTTAATCTTAGGAAATAGAGGGTTGCTGGGGGGGCGGGGGTGGTGGATGGGGTGGCTGGGTGATGGACATTGGGGAGGCTATGTGTTGTGATGAGCGTTAGGTGTTGTGTAAGACTGATGAGTCACAGACCTGTCCCCCTGAAACAAATAATACATTATATGTTAATTAAAAAAATAATTAAAAAAAAAAGTCTCGAGGCTGAACAACTTGTGGAGAAGTGTTACCATTACCATGTTTTCCAGTCCTGATAATGTCAGTATCATATAGAGGCTTGGTTGTTTTTGAAAGGAGTGTAGAAACCAAAAGGGATAGGGACATGTGGCTGAAAAGGATGTGAAGAGAGTGAGAGTTATTAGATGAAGGGGGGGCCATGCTGCCAGGACATTGCCGGCTGTGGGAGGGGCACAGACATAACATCATCCACTTTGATCTTATTTTCAGCACCACCTATGCTCCAGAATCTTCCCGTATCTCTGCCTCTCTGTGCTATGAAGTATAATTGCACATGGTCACAATTTCTTTGCAACTCCTTCCATAAAGTGGTAGTAGGCTCTATTTCCCCATTCTTTGGATTTGATCTGTCCTTGGCCATATTTAATGTGGTTGACGTGATATTGTGCAAGTTCTAAGCCTGCTCCTTGAGATGGGTTGCACATTCCACTTGCTCTCTTGAAGTGTGGCCACCATGTAAGGAAGCCCCTGCTAGCCCACCGAGGAGGACCCCGGGGAGCAGAGATAAGCCAGCACCAGCTGAGTCTCCAGACAGGTGAGTGAGGTCATCCTAGCCTACCTGGCCCCACCTGAGCCAGGTCAAAATAAAAAAAACCACCCAGCCGAACTTTGGAATCATGAGTGAATAAATGATTGTTATTTCAAGCCTCTAAGTTTTGGGGTGGTTTGTTATGTAGCAAACTCTAGCTGACTCACTATGTCACTTGATGGATCCCTGGTCAATATCATCAGTTGCGGCTTTCCCAGACTTTTGCAGACCCACAGGATGCTATGAGTTATTCTATCACCCCACTGCAAACACTGGACTTTCCAATCCTGGAGGGCTTAAGTTCATTTCTTTATATTTTAAAAGCAAAACAAAATAAGAAGTCTGACTTAGTTTGTCAACTCAGTGATAAACTTGGAAAAAAATTTCTCCTGAGTTTAATTGTCAAACAACTAGATCCTTTGACTTAATCTTTTTTTTTTTAAGATTTTATTTATTTGAGAGAGAGAGAGAAAGAGAGAGAGAAAGCATGAGCAGGGGGAGGGGCATAGGGAGAAGCAGGGAGCCCGACATGGGGGCTCAATCCCAGGACCCTGGGATCATGACCTGAGCCAAAGGCAGCTGCTTAACCAACTGAGCCACCCAGACATCCCTTGGCTTAATCTTGATAAGAAAATTTCTCATAAAAATAGTTATTGTTGCCTCCATTAGTGATTTCTAATTTTTAAGGAGCATAAGTATAACCTGAATAGCTTGTAAAGTGTGTATTCTTGGGCCCCATTCTCGGTGATGGGGCTCAGGAATCTATATTGATGATAAGGGTCCAGGATAGTTATGATGCAGGGACTTCACTAATCACACTTTGGAAACATTGACCTGAATATTAAAGATGGACTCTGAAATAGCCTATGTCTCCTCTCTGGGCTTGCTCTGTGATTTGCCCTTAATTACAAGTAATTGGAAACATTTCCTGAAACTGGTAAACAAATATCAGTATGCCGAGAATGCCAATCTCCCATACTTACGCCATATAGATGCCAGATTTACTCATGTAATTCCCTCTGTTCTCTTTTGATATTTTTATTCTAAATGAGGTATATTGAGGGAATTAATATAATGAGGGTCCTGTTCTGCAGGTATCTTCTTTAACTTTCATCAATCATTGACATTCTTATTCCCACCTTGAAAAGTTATACAGCAAGCAGGGGGCAAAATTAATTGGTGTAGATTTCCTTAACAGTTCTATCTCCTTTTTTCTCAGTGTCATTCCTGAAAAGTGTTGTTTGGATGAGAAGTATTCAGAATGTGTATTGGGGGGGGGGTGCAGAGAGAGAAAGAGAGAGAAAGAGAAAGGGAGAGAGGGAGGGAGGGAGAGAGAGCGAGCTGAATTAGGTAAGAAAAAGAGAATGTGTAAAATTATTAATTATTATTAAAGCTGTTTATAGCTGTTATTTCCTTTCCTGTCAAGTTTTCAAGTTTCAGGAAAACTTGTGCAGAGTTGATGAAATGACCCCGTCCTCTAAGTTTGCATAGTGTCAGTTTGAGTTTGCATGGTTCCTTTCTGACCAATTTCTCCACTGGACAATAGTTCCTTCAAGATAGTGACAGTTGAAATGAGAGAAGAGAGCTGGGAATCTTTAGAAAAGAGACATTTTTTTCCCTGTGCCCAACCAGGACTCTTTAAATTCCCCTTTTCACTCTTTTCCCCACCTGGCTGGGATACAGAACTTTTTCCCTCCCATTGGTGATTTTTAGGGTTTTGATGGTCTCTGCTGACAGTGTTAGTGAGGGTTCGAATGAAACAAAAGCAAGGAGACCATTATATAGGGAAATACTCTGATTTTTCTCTGACTATGGTAGAGGGATCAAGATGTGTGGGTGAAAATGGCAGAAACACGAGAGTAACTTCTCTAAGACATGGGGCCTCCTACAACGTCAAGTCACATCCGAACTATTTCTAGATGATTTCAAAATAACTAGTAACTTACTTCATTTCAAACATACATTCAATTTAGTGAAGCAAGAATAAATCCACCTGATTTTTTTGATTGGGGTAGCCTCTCAAATTGGCTAAAGCCATGGTTTTTCAACCTGAGGTGGTATGTTTGGGGCGTGGTAGGGAATTCCAAATCTGAATCTACTAGGGAAATTTCTTTTTTTTCTTCAAAACACACATGCTCAGGCTCCCCTCAGTTTTGGATGCCTTTGGGGTTCTGAAGAGGCACATCACTGAGAGTCTTTGAGTTAAATAGCCACATTCAGGCAATTTGAAAGGCCTAAGATAGTTCCCTGTCCTCAGCAGTTTTAATCAAAAAAAAAAAAAAAAAGAGTGAACTGATGGTTGGTTTTCTAAAAGAGAAAACACGAACGATACTATGCTTATTCTAAATGATTGGGGGATAATTTCTTTTGGGGAGGTTTAGCGGGCTGGTTGCTTCAGGTCACGTTTGGGGAAGGCATTGAAGCCTACAGCACAAACGTGAATCTGTGGTTCATCCGAATCCTTTATTTCTCCTCTGAACTTCTGCACTGAAGCCATTTTCAGGCTGGCTCTGACAGTGAGGAGCTTTCTCTTTTGAATGTTTGTTTTATGATCTAAAAACCAGTCTCGGCCGCAGAATAGTAACTCCCCTGCATGACAAGGCCGTGTGCCATTGGGGATTTACTAATGGCTAAGCCACATTATGAACGGAGATTTATGATCACCTTCCCAGTCAATTAAAATTCCAGATATTACTAAGGCAGAATTCAATTAAGGTTAATTGGGGCTTCTGAAAACTGCTTTTCCAAAGGGAAACCGTGATGGGATTGTGACTCCTAGTGGGTTTCGATCAGTTTTAAATAACTTTCCGTGCCTTTCTTCTCTTGGCACGAGACACATCCTCCCCCTGCTGCCTGGCTCCTGCTATTATCATTCGATTCAGATGTTGATTTTTCTGTCATAAGTTATCACGGTGACTTATTTGGTTTTTGCTTTGTCTTTTTCTTAAAAACTAAAAAAAAAACCCCCCAAAAACCTAAACAAAACTCCCAGCAGGCCAGAACCCTAACAAAACTGTAACCTGTGTTGTGTGGAAATCACAGTGGTCTGACATGAAAGAAATATAGTCATTTGCATGATTGTGACAACATTTCAGAAGCAATTATCCAAACTGGAAAAATAACCCATTTCTTTTCCTTTGTCATTAAGGTGGATGGAGAGGTTCGCAAACATTGCCAATGAGGGGGGAAAAGGAAGCAGGGGGTGGGGGGAAACAGGTGCAAACAAGAATTATCATGCAAGTCAGGCTTTCCATTCTACCCTAAATTTTATTTTCTTGTCGTCAAGGGCTATTGTGACAGTTCTTAGCACAGTTGATTGAACTGGGAAAACAATGGGACGGGGCCTTAGTCACCGAATGCAGAACATATATTCCGTAGCTCACAGAGCAATCTGGAGCAAGGAGTGAATAATAATTTCAGCAGTTTATTTTCTCAGAATTTCCAACCTATTGTTCATCACTGGAGACTAATAACACAAAGCTAGAGAGAAATTTTCTTTCTTGAAAAGAAGAAATGATAAGTGTGTGAGTCGGGGAGAGACATCGGCACAGCTCAGATGTTCTGTTGTTCTCCCAACTAGCAGAGCAATGCATTTGCCACAGGCAGAAAGGAATCCCGTCCGATCTGCCTCCTTCTTGCATTAGCCTCTCCTCCCGCCTTTCCCACACCCGTGCCTCTCACTGCACAACGGCTCACAGGTGCACACCTACTGGGGGCTCTTCTGTCTACAGAGAGGCTTCGGAAATGGCCTCACTGAGGAAATGGGAGCAGAGGAAGGATTTAGGGCAGGCGAGTGGTAAAGGCTGCTGATTTGTGTAATTTCGTCCTCTGTGCGGTTCAGCAGATGGTAAAACAATGCCGTGGACAGCTTGTGACACGTGAACTTATCGAGGCGGCTGATAGATGTGGCAATGACCAGGTCTACGTAGTGCCGCATGCTTTGAATGAGCTTCTTTTCAATGCCTCTTTTATTCCTAGGGAAGGGTAGCTGCAGATTTTGCCCCCTCGCAAGAAGGACACTGCACTGGGATTGTTTTCTAGGGATGGTGATGGTCTCATTAGCGTGGTGTTCCCACCCATTCCTTTTAGCTGTGGATGAAGCACAACCTAGGAAGGAAGGTCCCTTTCTTTGCCAATTTCCTGTTTCCTCTCTTTTTTAAGGTGCACTGGCAAAGGAGAGAGTCTAAAACTGTACAGAGGTTAAGGGGAGAAGTTTCTGTAATCAGAAATCTGGGGTATAATTATAAGATAGCCGGAAGAAAGAAACATGGAGGTAGAATAAGTCTCTGGAGTACGATTACTAATGAATTCTCTCTGTTCCTTATGGAAAAGAGCCACATTTGTAAAGTTAAAAGTCAATGCCTCTTTGATGAGAGGATTTGCTGGCTCTGCCATCCTTTTTTCAAATATCATGTGCTTGGAAGGACGAGGGCAGAAGCTAACGTCAAGGACGTCAGAGCAGAGCAGGCGGCCGGCTTCGACCCCCGATTTCAAGGCTGTGTGAGCCTTTCTCAGCATGAACCTGCTAGGTACCACGTGTGTGGCTATTGTGAGCAGTATGGCCTTCTCTACACAACATCAACACATGTAGTTGGTTCAGAGGGGAAATCACTTTAGATATGCCGAACTTTTGGCATGGTCTAGCCCAAACAAGTGCTTGACTGCAATTGTCACTTTTTATTCCAACGTTTGGGGGCCACGTTGAGTTCCTGGATATGTGTTTCAGCCGACATGACGTGCAGGGGCAGGAGCCAGCAGAGGGCACAGGACATGAGGCTATTATCTGTCCGGTGGTAGAGTGTCTACTGAAAAACACTTCTAATTAGATAGGAGACCAAGAAACATCTACTTCCTAGACCTGCAAAGTTAATGTGCAAAAAAAGTCAGCCTTTGTAGTTGCTCTTTGGAGTCACAGGATAAATGTCACCAATTCGTAGTCACCTTGGTGAACCAGAAACAAGGCCGGAATGGAGAATGCGTGGGGCAGTTGCTTGCTACAGCCAGCCCCTTTGGGGGCGAGATAGAGCTCACGGTAACATTTTCTGGAAATTTGTGAGCTGGTTCTTTTTTAAAAGATTTTATTTATTTATTTGAGAGAGAGAGGGTGAGAGAGAGCATGAGAGGGGGGAGGGTCAGAGGGAGAAGCAGACTCCCTGCCGAGCAGGGAGCCAGATGGGGGACTCGATCCCGGGACTCCAGGATCATGACCTGAGCTGAACGCGGCCGCTTAACCAACTGAGCCACCCAGGCGCCCCATGTGAGTTGGTTCTTAAACACCGCCATCATTATTATGAATTCAATTATATAAACTACAATTCAATAAATTCTATTAGAAACAAAGGTATTAATGCCAAAACCTCATCATTTTCTGATTATTTTACAATGACTGATGCTTTGACGCTCTCTGTGTCTACTGTGTGTGTTGTAGAAATGCTGTATAATGATGTGCTACTGGGTATCTCTTCCTGATTCCCCATTTAATGACATCATGTTGGTTATTTGAAATGAACCATAGTGGTAGTATTTACACTATTGAAATGGCAAATCTTACAAGTTAGGGCATTTTTTTCTTTTAGCGACAGACTGATAAACATTTACCAGCGCAACACTGTGTGTGTGTGTGTATGTGTGTGCACGCATACGTGCACCTGTGAGTTGGGGTTTGGGGGTGGTGGTGGCTTAAGGCCTTGCGTACTAGATAAACAAAAATGTTTGTTTTTAAGCTGGAGGAGTGTCTTAGTTCCAGCTGCTATAACAAGAATACCATAGATTGAGTGGCTTAAACAGCAAACATTTCTTTTTCTTTTTTTTTTTTTTTTAAGATTTTTATTTATTTATTCATGAGAGACAGAGAGAGAGAGAGGCAGAGGGAGAAGCAGGCTCCCAAGGAGCAGAGAGCCCGATGCGGGACTCGATCCCAGGACCCTGGGATCATGACCTGAGCCGAAGGCAGACGCTCAACCATCTGAGCCACCCAGGCGCCCAACAGCAAACATTTCTTATGATTGTGGAGGCTCGGAGTCCTTGATCATGGTGCCTGCACTGTTGGGTTCTGGTGAGAATGTCTTCCTGGTTTCCTCACATGGGGATGACAGGGAGAGGGAGAGGAGGAGGGGGAGAAAGTAGGGGATGGGGGAGGGAGAGAGTGAGCTTGAGCTCTGCTGTCTCTTCTTATAAGGTCACCTGTCCCACCATGAGGGCCCTAGCCTCATGACCTAATTACCTCCCAAAGGCCCCACCTCCAAATATCATCACACTGGGGATTAGGGTTTCAAAATTATGAATTTTGGGAGGAGACAAACATTGGGTCCACAGTAGGGAGAAAAACTCCCAGTAAGGGGCAGGCAGTCACGGTGAGGTAGGCTATTGGAGACCTCAGGTTTCCCTGGAGAGGGATGCTATCCAAGGATGGGAGGCTTCCCAGAGCGGGGAAAGGAGCCAGGATAAACTCTCCACACTTTGCGGTCCTGTCTGGGGCAGGCTGACATAGGAGGGGGCCTTCTGGAGCTCCTCTCTTCTGCTTTTTCCACTCTCCTTGGCCCTCCCCACGTGAGCATTGGTCAATGGTCTTTACCAATACCTAGCCTCATTACTTACTATTGGAAACTTCTGACAGACCCTGGATTCTGTGGTTCGGGTCATGTCATGGACTAAATGATTGTGTCCCCCAAAAGTCATATGTTGAAGTCCTAATCCCCAATGTGTTGGTATTTGGAGGTGAGGCTTTTGGAGAGAATTCGGTTTAATTAGGTCATGACGGTGGAGCCCCATGATAGGGTTAGTGTCCTTATAATAGAGGGAGGGAAACAAAAGCTCTCTCTCCGCGAGCATGCACCAGGAAAGACCAAGCAAACACACCTGGAGAAGGAGGCATGGACAAGCCTGGGAGTGAGCTCTCATCAGTAACCAAATCTGTCGGCACCTTGAGCTTGATCTCCTCAGCCTTCACAAGTACAAGAAACGATTATCTGTTGTTTAAGCCACACAGTCTATGGTCATTTGTTATAGCTGCCCCAGCCAACTCAGATTATAAACATAATTCAGCACAAATGAAATGGGGGTGACTTCGAGGTATTTGCCGATTTGCCTCCACATGATGAAAGAAGCATGCAAGGATTTGGGGGCCACTGTGCACCCCACAATGTTTCAGGAGGCCAGTGGGAAAGGTACTGTGTCAGGAACGTGGCTGGAGTGTCAGGCCTGGGTGTCTGGGGTGTCTGGGGTGGAGTATTGGACAGGAAGCCAATGGCCTCTGTTTACTCCTGTGCAAAAGGGCATGTCCTCAGGCTGTCGTAAGGGTCAAAAGGAAGGTTGTTTGAAAATTGTAAAACATTGTGCAAATCTAAGGCATTAGTAGTCCAGGGGGATCTTCTTAATTCACAGGCCCAGTGATAAAAGAGATTTTCCAGGGGTGCCTGGATGGCTCAGTCGGTTAAGTATCTGCCTTTGGCTTGGGTCATGATCTTGGGGTCCTGGGATCAATTGAGCCCCATGTCGGGCTCCCTGCTTGGTGGGGAGCCTGCTTCTCCCTCTCCCTCTGCCCCTCCCCCTGCTTGTGCTCTCTCTCTCAAATAAATAAAATCTTAAAAAAAAGAGATTTTCTAAATTTTGGAACCCACTGTACCTTTCTCCTCATAACCTGCATTTTCTTTTCATAGTATTTAATTTTCCTCCTTTATCTCCTATTTTTATTTTGATCTTCTTTCCTCCCTTCTTCCTCTATCTTTCTCTTCCAGTCCTTATCTTCCCTTCTTTTTCCCCTAATTATATAACAGAATTAGAGCATTTTGAGTTCATTCCCTTGTTTAAAAATATCAGTATCACTTTTTGTTATTTGCTCCTCAAAACCTTACCTCCTCCTGAAGCTCGGTGCCTTTTACTGCTGTGGGACCCTCAATGATTGCTTGACTCAGTGGCCCTAATGTTCCTCACCCTGGGAGTGGGTTGTGGGACTTGCTGGGGGAACTCTTGTAGGGCAGGCAGGCTGATGCTTGCAAAAACGGTGCAGCTGAGGCTTCGAATCCTAGCTTTCCTTGAAAGAAGGACGGCAATTAACCTTGGCAGTGGAACAGAACTAACTTGAATTTGTACTTGTAAATCTGCATCTCTCCTTAAACAAATGTGAGGGGAAGAATCCAGATTTTCATCAAAAATAAATTAAAAAGAGAGTCCTCACATTATGAAAGAATTCACAGGGAGATTTCTTTAGTGCACAACTCTTTCTCGGTGTACTGAAGCTGTGTTTTGATTCACACAAATTCAGCACGGATCGGGCTTTTCCTAGCCGCACACAGACTGAAAACGTGAGGCACCCCTGGGATAAGCCACAGAGGCAGTTCACAGTTTCAGTTTATTAACCAGCATTAATCCTTATTTCTCATGGCATTTTGCTGCTTTTTAAGCTTCCTTCTGTTACGGGAGGGTGGGGGTGGTTGTCAAGCCCAGGTGAGCCTGTTGTTTTACTTCCGCCCGTTGGGGCTTAAGACACAACTAAGTTATTGGGACTCTTGGCTCCATCCTCTTCTCACTTTAGGCAGGGATTTGGGTTTCTGTCACGTGTGGAGTGAGAAAGTAGGTCACTGATGAAGTGCTTCCTGCCGTGGATAAATGATCTGCCATCCGAGTGGCACACAAAGAATGTCTACCACAGGGGCAGTCCGGACAGAGAACAAGAGACTGAGCCACCGAGGAAGGCTTTCCAGGAGCTGTCCAGGGTGTCACTTGAGTATGAATGTCCTGGGCAGGCCACGGGTCTGACCTGGGAGTCACACTAATCTACCATCTTCTTTGGGGCAGAGTTTCCCAGAGGTTCCATGAGGGCGATTAGAGCTGTCCAAGCTGGTTTTCTAATTTTGTGTTCACAAGGCTTCATCTCTCCGCAGATCCTGCCCCCTTCTGATGATCTGGAATGTCGGGCCCCAGGGAGAAGGTGCAGACTGAAGTGAGCCGTGGAACCTCGGGAAGACCTAAGGACCCAAATTCCCCTTTGAAGACATTCTCCATTCCTTGCAGTTACCTTTCCCCTCACTGCCCGAGTTAGCTTCCTCTCGCTACTGTAACAAAGTACCACAATCTTGGTGGGTTGAAACAACAGAAATTTATTCTGTCACCATTCTGGGAGGCTGGAAGTCTGAGATCAGTTTCCCTGGGCTGAAATGGAGGTGTCGGCAGGGCCATGTTTCTTCTGGAGGCTTAGGGGGGGGAATCTGTTACTTAGCTCTTCTAGATTCTTTGAGCAGCCGCATTGCCGTGTTTTCTGCCTGTGTCAAATCTCCCTTTGCCTCTTTTTTATGGGGATACTTATGATTGCATTTAGGGCCCATTGAGATAATCCAAGATAATTTCTCCACCTCAAGATCCTTAATCACATCTGCAAAGGTTTTGCCAAGTAGAGTAACATGGGCAGGTTCCAGATATTAAGACCTGATATCTTTGGGGCCATCCTGCAGCCGACTGCATCCCCACTGCATCACCTCTCTTAAATTTTCAGCAGCATTATGTTTCAGTGTTAGTGTAACACTCACCATTCGCAATTATTGGGTGACATTGGAAAACTCTTCCATGGACTTCCTGCCAACTAAGTGCTCTCTGTCCTCAAAGCAGACAGGTGTGTGTGTGTGTGTTTATAATAGAATACACTGACAAAGAGGAGCATTTTAGCACTGACATTGCTTCCAATTGCCTTCTTGGGGTGATAAAAAAAGCAGAGTGACTGAGCCAGTTTTATTACTGTATTAAAATTCTCTCATGACAACACATCCCTCTTTTCCTGCACTCAGGGCTAAACATTCCCACATCCGCCACCTTAGTACACGATTGCTCTGGCCAATGTCTTAGTAAAGAAGCCAATTCCTACTTTAGGAGGCCCAGAGAGGTAGGGAAGATTTGCCCACAGGGTCAAGACCAGCGCTCATGGCTCCTCACTCACTGTACGGGGCTAAGTTCTTTCTCCAGCTTTCCTGTTTCCTGCAGCAAGTGGAGCCGTCTGGTCCAAGGGCTCTAGGGCTGCTCACCATGGAGAGACAGAACAAGGGAAAAGAAACAGCCACAGAGATGTAGCAAAGATTCTAGGCACCTTATAACATTCTCATGGCAGGGAGTCATATCTGTAATTCTGTGCTCCCTCTCTTAGATTCTGTGGAAGTCCCACTGAGATGTTCTTGGATGCCCTTGTTATGCTATCTGGTCAGTTTTAGCTACTCAGGTCTGATTAGGCTGGATGCTGCCTAAGCTGCTCAGACCGATGGGGCTATGGATTTTTCTAGTCCTCCTTCCTAATCCTTTCCAGGTTTGGGAGCCTTCTATTGGCCTCAGGTTCCCTGAGATGGCTCTTGGGAATTGCTTTGCACAATTGCTTTGTGCAGGCTGCCTATCCCTCTCTTGTGACATGCACTTCCTTGGACCTTCCCAAAAGCACATGCACAGAGTACAGAGCCAGGAAGAGGTCACTCCTCCTTGCTATTTGGACTCTAGCCCAAGCCCCAATGTAGTTGCTGGCAAGCTCAGGTAAAATACTTATAGACTCATTTTCCCAGGCTAGATACAGCCTTCCATGGCCTTGGACAATAGAGGAAGGCCAGGTGACTATGGTGACCCATTTGGCCTACTTCCATGTACACTCCTCTCCAGCACCTAGACCACTCTCAGGCGAGGGGCAGTTCTCAGGAGGGCACACCTCAGGCTTTCTTTCCTCTAAGATGTGGGTGAATCCAGAAAGAAGGTAGCCATGTTTATTGCCTACCTGCAAGCTCTAAGCTGTTGTTCCCAAGGCCCAATTCATATTTTATTTTATTTTATTTTAAGATTTTATTTATTTATTTGAGAGAGAGAGAGAGAGAGAGCACAAGCAGGGGGAGGGGCAGGCAGAGGGAGAGGGAGAAGCAGACTCCCCACTGAGCAGGGAGCCCGACGTGGGGCTCGATCTCAGGACCCTGGGATCATGACCTGAGCCGAAGGCAGACGCTTAACCGACTGAGCCACCCAGGCGCTCCCCAATTCATATTTTAAACCTTGATTCACCCATGTGGACATTGCTTTTTGGGGTGGGTGGAGAGATGCATGTGTTACCTTGCAGGCCACCTTTCTGTCCCATTTCCAGATGTCTGCCCTCCTTCCTCCCTCAGGTGATGATCTTGTCGGTTCTAGTCCAGATAACTATCATTTTCCTCTCTCCTCTGGAGAAGTCTGACTTTCTTAAATTGAAACCTACCTATATAGCTCCTTAAGATTTCCTTTTTAGCCTTTGGGGAAGACTCTCGTCCCTGGAAGTCCTACTTCCTTCTGTAGCCACTTTCTCTTGTCCCTCACTGGCCAGTCCTTGAATGGATTCTCTGTGGGTCAATTGCCAGCATTTTCTCTGCCACTTGAAGCCGATGGGCCTACCTCTTGACACAGCTCCCAGGAGTTTCTCCTCACATCCAGTTCCTGTTCTTTCCAGACTGGTGTCTGGTTCCTGGGGCTCCATGTGGGCAGCCATGGACTTCTTGAGCTCCCCCCATCTCAGGTTCCTGTGGGTGGGGGTCCCCCCTCTGTTGTTTCCCTTCTGTGTTCTCTCCCTGCTCCCCTCTTTCCCGTGCCCTCAATGGAGCAGTCTTTTAAAATTGCATCTTTAAAAAAGAAAATACTTCCAAATACAGAGACAATAAAAGACATAATACCCACCGAGGGACTAAGAGATAATTTCCTCGCATGTGTTTTTGCACAATTTTGGCAAAGCTGCTTCCCAAACAGATGCATTAAATATTCCCCACCACAGGTGTGTGCTTAACATGGTCGGCGAGTTAAGTAACACTCAGAATTGTAATTGCCGGGCAGCCTGGGACTAGCCAGGCCCTCTACCTGGATTTCCTTCTTGTGAATCTGGAGTGAAGGAGGCCTGGGGCCGGGGCTCTGGGGCTGCAAGGGTAGGTTTGCTTCTGCTCAGCAGTGTGGAGGAGGCAGCCCGGGGTTGGGGGCTTCTAGAAGCAGCACGCGCTCTTCGACAGTACTGTCAGACCTGAATATCAGTTTGTGGTTAATTTAGCCACCGTGCTATCATTCTCCTGCCTCACAGATGAGAAAAACGAGGCACTGAGTAGTTGAAGATTAGATCCTAAGTACCTCAGTCCCCTCATCTTTGAGATGAAGAGGATGGACTAATGTTTCTCCTCATTCTAAAATGGTCTGATTCTATAAAATCACTCCTTCCAAATTTATACACTATTGCTGATGAGTGCGGCTGCCTCTCTAATTTCTGAGGGATGTGAAGGGTTTTCTAGCAATCTGCAGGCTGAGCTGAATGCTTCTTTGTGCTTTCCATCGCAGTTTAAAAGAAAATCTTTGGAATCGTAGCAGGAAAAAAACCCATCTGAAAAAGTCTCAGAAAAAGAAAAGTGCCTTCACTGTAGCCTCTGTTCCACAAAAGGAAAAAGATCTTGACATTTTCCCAGGAGTGAATAAGCAGGTGCAGCAATTGTAAGAGTTAATGGCAAGGTTTCCCGAGAGCCCTGGGATAAGGACAGGATCATGACCGAACTTCTCAATGAGCTTTTTAAGAGATGATGTACAGGCTGGAATCTAGGATGCCATTGTGTTTCTGGGGTGAGGAACAAAAAGGCTGTGGAAGGTGTCTCTCATTGTACCTTTCTCCTTAGTAACCCGTGGATCTATGTACGTATCCGTATGTATGTCTCTCTCTCTCATTCCATGTATGTACATGTGCACATATGTGTGTATCCATCAATCATTCTAGGCATGTATGTGTACATGTATGTATCTTCCATCTGTCCGTCAGTTCATCCACCCATCCGTCTGCCTGTCTGTCTCATTTTCTCACTTGCTCGCTCTGTCTGCCTCTTCTCATTTTTGTCTCGTCAGGCTGAAATTACTTGTCTTCCCAGTAAGGGTGAATAATGAAGCAGTTTTTCCCCACCCGCGGTATATCAATCTTTCTCCTGAGTGGACTGTTCAGATAGTTTCATTGAATTAAAATTCTAAGTCTGCCCTGAAAGTTGAAGCATACATCTATAATGCTTCCTAAGGGTTTTCAGAAATTCCAAGACAGGTGATCACAGCTGCTGACAGTGGGGCCCTCTTCTCTGAAGGGTCCCGGAGGCTGTTTCGTGTGATCATCAAGGAGGCCTCCCAAGGTGCCCATGGACCGTAGCAGAGTCCACATCTTCCCATTCAAATTCTCCTGGTCTCCTGAGGTGTGGATGGAATTTGGAGGCTGCAGAATCCCATGGAACATCTCTTAATGCTTCCTCCTCTTTAAGGAGCTTGAGGCCTTGGAAAGAAGACATGCATTTCCTAAAAAATGTAGTCATGCAACCTACAAAAAGAATTTTTATCTATTTTAGCCCCTGGCCCTGCTCATTTGGAGTGCTGGAATTAAGTAACTCTAGCTGACATTTATTGAGAACACAGGTACTGTTACGAGTCTTGTACATGTATTAACACACTGAATTCTCACAGTAACCCAATGGGGCAGATACTATTAATAGTTGGGTTTTACAGGATGGGGGTTAATGAGGTAACGAATATCTTTTTGATGGTAAGGCACACATTTTTTACTTGGGAATTAAATAGACAAGGGAGTCTAAAAAGTGAATTTCTGTCCTACCCACATTTTACTTTTAAATTCCCTGCTGACAGGCAACGATAATTTAAAAATAATTAAAAAAAATAGGGCAATAAAGATAAATAGGGCAGGGGGAAAAAATAGAGCAATGATTCCTAGATTCGTGATGAGCCAGGGTTGATGTGAGTGGTGGTGCTGGTCGTCACCTCAGAGTCATCCCTGGCCACCAGGCTGTTCTCGAGAACTTCTGTAAGGCAGACGGGTTGCTGAAGCTTTTTGCCACAGGCCTTTCAAGCCCTGTGGTGCTGATGAAGCCCCCTCTTCATCTACACCACTGTCTCCTCCCAGAATACAGACTTGCTGGAGAAAATAGGACCTGGGTGTCCACGTATGACCAACTTCTGTTGGCATTTACTCTTAGAATTGATTGGCCAAATCTGCGCCTGAGGGGTGGAGTGAGCAGAAGGAAAAGGGACCAAGGAGAGGTTCCCCACGCCTCTGACCATTTTGCCTTTGTGTCCGTTGCAGAAAGGGAGGGAGTGACCCTGAGTCACCGCTTCTGCGAGGCTGGTGGCTTCTCATCACACTCAGTCAATAGTGTGAGCTGCCATCGGACATCCTTCTGGACAGCACCATTAACTGCCCGCGCTTTCAAAAGGGCTAAACTTGGCTTCTGTTTCTAAGCCTTTAAACCAGAGCAAGGAGGAAGAAGGCCCCTCTAGAACAGGATATTGACAGCTTATCTAAATTTAGAGGCCATGTGGAGTGTGATTTCGCATATGTCCTTTCCTGATGCCAGTTGGCACCATGGAGCTCAGCACAAGCCCTGAGCGTTTTCATGCTGCTTCCCCACAACACACACACACACACACACACACACACATGCGCGCGCACGCACACACACACACACCCCGCCCGTGTGTTCCAGACAGTGTGCTTCAAGCAGGTGACTAAGCAGATACAGCAAAAACACGTTACAGATGGGTTTGAAAATGGCTCCTTTCAAAATGCCATGAGATCCGGCTGTGGCTCTCTCTGGGAATCTGTGAGGAAATGCCATGTACTCAGCACAGTGTTCTGAGGCACAACAGCTCCTGGGCTGGCCAACTCTGTCCTCTGCCAAGCCTGTTTAGAATAGGAACTCTTGAGCTTTCACTGCCAGAGCCTCTCATTCTCCTCAAAATCCGAGGAAAACAATTGTGAGACCTAACAGCATATGGCCACTAGATGGGGCCAAAGGTCTGTGAAAGATTTGCATGCGTGCATGTGCGTGTGTGCGTGTGTGTGTGTGTGTGTGTGTCCCTAAATCTGTAATTCCGCCCTTAGCTGAAGAATCCTTGTAGAAGAGAGAGACCTTGATCGAAAATCCCACACGCAATAACAGGTTCATAATGCATCCTAGTGACTACATGTTGTATTTTTTTTCTCCCCGAGAAATAAAATTTCTTTCAGTGGAGAAGGATGTTCCTTAACATCTAACATGTGCTAATGTTAAATCTCTTTCCTAAGAAGCCAGCAAACTAAGCTTTTAATGTGCACTGACCAAGACATCTGGGCAATGTCTACAGTGAAATGCGGATTGATAGCTTGAGGGACGGAGGACACATAAGCTACAATCTTGGCAGCTTGGATAGAGAGGGTTATTTTTCCCCTAAAAAATGAACATTTGACTTGTCAGAAACATTTTCTCATTGATCCACTGAAACAGAATCTGCAGAATTAGGGACACAAGTTTATAGAAAATCTCCTTCACTTTGGAAGGGGAGTTAAGGGACAAGCAGAGCCTAATTTCTTCCATCTAAAAAGTGTTCACCTATTTGAGAGTGAGTTTAAGAACAAAATATTGGTGGACAGAAATACCTTTCTTTGTTGCCTTGACTCTTATGTTCCCACAGTCTTCCGTGTTCCCTGGGTGAAAGGAATCGTAGAACATTGGACAACAATTGCCAGGTGAGAACCAACAACACAATCTACATGAAACCACCCCCATACATTCACCTATATCTCGATTTATTCTTTTTTTTTAAAGATTTTATTTATTTGTGAGAGAGGGAATGAGAGACAGAGAGCATGAGAGGGAGGAGGGTCAGAGGGAGAAGCAGACTCCCTGCCGAGCAGGGAGCCCGATGCAGGACTCGATCCCGGGACTCCAGGATCATGACCTGAGCCGAAGGCAGTCGCTTAACCAACTGAGCCACTCAGGTGCCCATTTTATTCTTAACATCAATTCTTTTCTTAGCAGTGCCCTGTAACAAAAAGGGCTGGAATTTCCTAGTTATGATGTACCTTTTGGTCCCTTACTGATGAACTCTTTGTATGCTGATTTTTTATCACGTGCAAAATGTATGGGTAGCTTAAAAAAACCCAAACCCCAAAACCCCACATACCTAAACTTAATTTGATGTTGAGTTACAATTCCTTTGAAATCTCTTACCTGTCATAGATCTCCAGCTAAGCCTCCAAATTAATTTTCTGGAACTGCACTAGGAGGGCAGATGCCTTGTGTGTCTTTTTCACTCTTTTATGCCCAGCTCCTGGCATCATGTTGCCACATGGTGAATTCTCAATCTACTTGCTCAATGGAAGAATGGCACGAAGGCCCAGCTGTGGGCTCGGCATGGAGAGAGCATGTTAGTTTCTATATTTGTAGGGGTCACATTCTGAGGTCTGCCTGTATCAGATTGACCCTTCCGGAGGCAGAGATTTACCTAGAGACCTTGCAAGCTTATGATTGGAAAAAGTAGGATAAAAATCAATGCATTCTCATTACAAAAATGGGGACTAACCCTGCCGTGTTTCAAAGAAATCAAATGGAGATTCCCAAAGTTGAATGTAGCAGTTATTTTTAACAGGTTTGTTTTTATTACTGTGTATCATAAGTAAGAGACACTAGTCTGTCAATATTCACCTCCCCCCCCACCCCGAGTTTAATGGTGTCTTACTGGTTTCCATCGTGCTAAATAGTCATCCCATATTTAGTCCAGGCCATGTGGCCATTTGCAAAAGCGATGCCAGTGTATAATAAGGCACACATTCATATTTATTTATTTTTAAAGAGTTATTATTTATTTGAGGGGGGAGAGGGGCAGAGGAAGAGACAGTCCTGAGCAGACTCCACGCTTAGCACAGAGACTGATCTCACAACCGTGAGATCATGACCTGAGCCATAAACCAAGAGTTGGACACTTAACCAACCACCACCCAAGTGCCCTGTACACATTCATATTTAAACCCTCAGATAAATAATGCAGAAGCTTTCAGTGAGGTGAGAGCTTTCATTGACATGCTTTTTTTGGTCAAACTTCATCTCTAGAAATAAAATAATATAGAAAGCAGATGATACTTCCAAAGACTTTTTACCAGCAATGCCTCTCTTCTCCCTCCCCTCTTCCTCTAGACAAGGAGATAGGTATCAGTCTTTCTCTTCAAGATGAGGTAAATCATGGTCCCTGGTCTTCAAATGGGGAATGGTTCTGTCTCCTTGGGCTGCATCCCCATTCAGTGATGTGGAACCACATGTGGGTCAAGGCTGGGGAATGTACTACCTGCTGCCCAACAATCGGGCCACAGAAGTTGGGATGTGACCGAAATGTCTACCTTCTTCCCAACTGCTGAAGCCCCTGACCCAGCAGGGTGGGAGCCAGAACTGACCTGCAGCTCCTTCTCCAGCCACATTCTCTTCCTTTTCACCTTCATTTGGCTGTGAGACTCATGAAGCAAACTGAAGACAGGGCAGACCTACTGGGTTTTCACATTTCAACCACTCTTTCTTCGGAGAGTTACTCACTCTGGTCAGAATGTAAAGAGCTAGCTACCTAGAACATTTGCTCAATGTGCTCCCCTGAAGCCTTCTTACTGCTCTGGGTAACACCCCCCACCCCCCGTTCCACACAGCGTTTTGTTGGGTGCTCAGAGCAGCATAGCTCTGTCTGAAGATATCTCCATGTAGATTCTCATCAAAACACCTCATAAAAGTTCTTTGCCCTCTTTTCATACCCATATTAATACAGGCACCAAGAGTTGTGGAAGGGGTTCTGGGCCCATCTCTATGCATCTGCTGGGAGTGGTGTGTCCCAATCGTCTTGAGAGCAAATACCATTTTTTTGGTACCTCAGTTGAGAGTCACATTCTAATATCCCATTACTTGAGGACTGAAGGAGATTCTGTAAGAAAACCAAATGCGAAGAGATCTCTGTCAACCTTAAATTTCTGTGCACATGTCACTTATTCTGTGCACATGTCACTTATTAGCCTCACCACTGTCTGTTAATCTGATAATGGAGTCTCATTACAGCTACTGCCAGGAAGTATTAAAAACCCATTCCAGTCTAACAATGTCCTTTCTGGAAACAATGTTTACCTTCTAGATTTATTAGTGAGTGATCATATTTGGTAGAGGAGCAGTTAATTTCCAATCCTGTCTCAGAGGGGGTGGACAGTGCTGAGTCGTGTGCTAGGACTGTGGAGTGAAAACTAACCATTGTTGCTGAAGAGACATCCCAGTTCAGGTTGTGTGAAGACAAGCAGTGGCAGATCAAGTAACTGTGAAGCCATGTGGTTGTTTTCAAAAGCCAAAGAGAAATTCAGTCAGCATTTAGTAACTAAAGGAGTGAGAGAGATGGGAGGAAGAGGGTCTCTAGGCCGAGAGCTTGGGCATGCAGTGGAAAGAAGGGATCACATGGGGCACACTCATGCACACGTGCACTTGTGTACCTGTGAATGGGGGAAAAGGCATCATCAGGGCATGAATTAGACACTGAATTGGTCTGACAGAAAGTTGACAGAAGGAAGGTCTAAAGAGCCAATGTTGAGTCTAGATTTGATAAATAGTGAATTGTGAATCATATTGGGTTCTTTTAAAACATGTTTCTTTTTGGGGCACCTGGGTGGCTCAGTCAATTGAGTGTTGGGCTCTTGGTTTTGGCTCAGGTTATGATCTCATGGGTCATGAGATGAAGCCCAAGGTTGGGCTCCACACTCAGTGGGGAGTCTGCTTGAGATTCTCTCTTTCCCTCTCCCTTTTCCCCCCGCCCCATGCGCATGCACGCACATGCTCACTCTCTCTCAATAAATCTTTAAAAAAGTCTGTCTCAGACTATGGACTCTGAGAAACAAACTGAGGGTTCTAGAGGGGAGGGGGTGGGGGGACGGGTTAGCCTGGTGATGAGTATTAAAGAGGGCACGTTCTGCATGGAGCACTGGGTGTTATACGCAAATAATGAATTATGGAACACTACATCAAAAACTAATGATATAATGTATGGTGATTAACATAATATAATAAAAAAAGTCTCTCTCTTTTTAAAAGATTTTATTTTATTTTATTTTTTTGAGAGAGAGAGCAAGCGCAGGGGGAGGGGTAGAGGGAGAAGGAGTATCTTAAGCAGACTTCACGCACAGTACAGAGCCAGACACGGGGCTCGATCCCATAACCCTAAGATCACGGCCTGAGCTGAAACCAAGAGTTGGCATTTAATGGGCTGAGCCACCCAGGTGCCCCTAAAGATTTTATTTTTAAGTAATCTCTATACCTAATGTGGTGCTTGAACTCACAACCCCAAGATCAAGAGTTGCACGTTCTTCCGACTGAGCCATCCAGATGTCCCTAAAACATGTTTCTCATCAGCAAGTAGTACATGTATGGAGCAAAAAGGGAAAACATTATTGAAATGTTCATATATCAGGACTGATATGTTCCCATTGCCATCCTGGCAGTAATTTCAAATTTGTTCATCAGGTCCATAGCACGGCTTTACTTTCCTGTAATCATTGTCTATTGCCCATGGTTCATCTGATTTGGGGCAAGATGACAGGTCATGAATACTTAGTGTTGTTGAACTAGATACTGGGAGTTTTTTCCACTGGGTGTGGTTAGGAAGCAGGCGTGGGGCAGTGCTGGGTACACGTGGGGCAGTAGATCAGTGTCATTCTAAGATGAACATCACTAGGTGGAAAACAACCCTTGGCCATGGATGGTCCTCACCAAGGGGCAAAGAGGAGATAACCTGGCCACTCGCAGCTCCCTGCAGCTCCCTGGAGCTGGCCAGACTTTTCTCCATGGGGCTCACGACTTCTCCTTGTCACCCTTTCCTGTCCCTTGTGGTGCCCCCTCCATATCTTCTCGCCAGCCCGTGGAGTCTTTTCTTCCAGTCTTGCTCAGTCTTAAACCTTTGCTCTGTTAGTATATGGCAGAATCTTCCTGCCCTAGATTTAGATCAGAAAACAAAAACGTTATTTTCCTTAAAAGTTGAGTATTGGCACCATTTTTCTTGTTCTGTTGTGTGTGACTCATGCCAGGGCACCCATAAAGGTTTTTGGTGAGTCTAGTTCAGGGGCTAAACATACTGATTAATTATTTGAAATATTCCCATATTATACTTCAAGACAGAAAACGCTTCATAACACCATCCCTTAGAGAAAACCACTATTTACATTTGCTGTATGTTCTTCCATTACTATTCTAGGCATGTAATGATATGTAATGATATGTGCAAATGTGACTTGTAATTACGGCTATATTATTTACAGAAATGGAATCTTACTAAATGGACTCTTTTGCATCTTGCATTTTTTCCTTAACACATCTTGGACATCTTTCCAAATTGTTAGTTGTAGATCAACCTCAGAATCTCTAGAGGGAGGAGGAGAATGATATTCTGGCAAAGCTGCTCAGGCAATTCTAATAGCCAACCCTCTCCCCCTCCCTGGGTGCTGCTGTGTGACCCCTCTGTGATTAATACCCTCCCCGCTCTGTGCGGTGCCCATGAGAGCACTGTGCTTAATGCCACAGCAGCCTGTTCGTTGGCACTTTTTTTGATTTTGAAAGTGTCCTCTAACCTCTCTCCCTCCCTCCTTCCTTCCCTCCCCTTCTTCACTTTTTATTCCTTCTCTCTTTCCTTTATTTCTTTCTCTCCTTACCATCAAAAAACCCACTACCATTAATGAGCGAAAGAACAACAGAAAGGCTTTTCTCTACCTTTCCGCCCCTGTAGATAGAAGTGTAACTGAATTTTGGTCACCGTGGGGGAGGTGACACATTTAAAGCACCCACCGGGTAACACAGGGCAACTGCTGTGCTGGGGGGAAGCCCCCGGAGGAACAGGGGTCTGGGAAGCAAGCTCTGCAGGGACCTCAGGTCTGCACTGAGGCTCCTTTGATTCCTTCAAAAATACCATTCTGCCTCTGTCAGTGCTATGAAGTTTCTCCCAAGATATATTTGTGCTTTTGCCCAGGAGCATATGAGGAGAGAATACAGCTAGAACCAGAGCAGCTATGGGACTCCTGTGATTTCATCACTAATCCGGTTGGTGGGGAGAGGAGCCGAGCTGTCACCTGGCTTCCCTGTCCTCCCCCAGCTCCCACTGCTTGATTGTTGGTATTCTTGCCTTCGATAATCAGGCTTGTATTTCCAGGCTGGAGCTGGTTGGGCCTCTGACTCAGCACTGCCTCCATCCTCACAGAACCTGTGTTGAAACCTTCATGGTGGAGGCACCATTAGAATTTCAGCTTCTTCTTGAAATAAGGGAGATGGTTCAGCAAATATCCCTCTAACTTCAATATTCTGTCTCTGTCTCATCAATAAGGAAAAATTTCTGACAAGTCTGATGTTCAGTTTTTAGGAGGAAAATCACCTTCTGGAGCTGACAGAGGAAAGATTTATGTGCCGGGGCACATAAGAGAAAGACCTTGCCTTTCACCCTGACCTTGTGGAAGGAGATTTTAGGGTGCTTGGCTTCTTTTGCCTCTGTGACAGCTTCTTTCTAGGAGGGCCTTTTTCTTAAGCTCAACTATCAAGGCTAGTTGCGAACATGACAAACCATGACACTGGTAATACAAAGAAGAAAAAAAGACTCCTGAAGAGTGCATGGCATCCTTTGGTTTTCTTAGGAATAAGGGACACTGTTGTATTATAATGTTTCAGAAGGAGTTATTCTGACCCTCACATGGGATTTCCATTCAGGAGAAGATTAATTCCCCTGCTTTACATTCTTCTGTCTGGTGTTTTATTTGGTGACTCTTCTTTCTGTTTTACCATTGAGGAATCTGAGGTACCGCTAGGCTTGGTATGTGTCCTGAAGTAAGTGGAATTCCAAACCTTTGGTCATCTGTTTATTAAAATCTGTTAATCTCAGTTTTCATATTCCTCCTAGGTTTGAGATCAGAAGATATCATAGATGTCCAGGAGAATTTCAGCACAGGGGCAGGAAACCCATCAAACTTTGGGAGCGTCACCTCACAGGGGCCATTGGGCCTGGCCCTACCCTCACCTGGTAGTTCCCTGTGCAAAGAAATCAGCTTTGATGCCTTAGGTGGACCATCCTGCTTCCTGCCTTCAAGATGCGTGGGATGCAAGACAACAAACCATGGTCAAATAGGATCTTAATTGTGGACTCCCAATTAAGTGGGATGTACACAAAACATTTTTCCACCCCTAGATGACATAGGAGGGAGACTC
Source organism: Neomonachus schauinslandi (assembly GCF_002201575.2). NCBI lineage: Eukaryota > Metazoa > Chordata > Mammalia > Carnivora > Phocidae > Neomonachus > Neomonachus schauinslandi. Next base: position 86,525,774 of record NC_058404.1, read on the forward strand.
TATACGCCTATCAGAAATCTACACTTCCAAGAGGTTTCTGGGAGGAGTCTTCTCTCTAGGGGCAGACCAATTCCAACTCTGAGGCAGATATATTGAAATGATTGACTGGGAGTGTAGATACCTATTCAGGGTCTGAAAAAAGCAAGCTAGGGCTTACCAACTAAGGAACTAACTGAACCTTGTTAGAAATCAATGCCTTAAGTGGAATTGAGCTGGGAGCCAGAGCCCCAACCAGTCAGGGCCTGGGACTTGGGCACTTTCGTTTATCAGCTGTAAGTCTAGTTTTGTTCAATGATGATCTGATAGCAGTTCTGCATGCTGATTGGCTGGGGGAAGTTCTCTTTTCCTACAACGAGAAGATCATCAATCATGCTACTGGCTTTTGTCTTGGCGAAGGTATTTAGATTTCAGCCAGCTGGTTAGCTGCCTCAAGGCCACCTGCTTGACGGAAAAAGAAAGAATCAGTCTCTTTCCTTTTGCAAGAAGAAGGGAGGAAGTATTGACTTGTATGATAATTTTAGGTGGATGATTAAATCTGGCCTCTTCGGCTCCAGCTGAACATTCAATTCAGATGACTGGTTCTTCTTTTCATACATCGTTGAACAATCCTGTGCACTGCCATGGCTAATGTTCCTGATGCTGATTGTCCCTTCACTTTAACAAAGCACAGAATCCCAAGCCCACTCTCTATTTCGTGTGCCTCCCGGCTACAGGGACGTAATGAGGAAATGCACTCTTTCTGCTTAAGTTAAGAATACTACTGTTATGCAGGCATGCTCAGAGGCTCTCTCAAGTAACAAAATTGCTCTGTAGGAGTGAGTCAGAACAGTGATGATTTCTCTGATGACAGTTTATAAAATATACCTGTTTCCTCTGGTGCATTTCAAATTTACAGTGGAATTGGTCCTGTCTCTGGTGCCATTTGGCTGAGCCATCCCAATCTCAGATGCCAAAATAATGAACAGGGTCAGAGCGGATGAGCTAGCCAAAAACCAGAGAGTCATTTTTGACTCCCCCATTTTGCACGTCAAGTCTGTCAGCAAATCCTGGCATTCTATCTCCAAAGTATTTTTCCAAACTTCCCACTTCTCTCTATCTCTGCTAATTGCCACCCAGTGAAAGCCTCCATCATCTCTCACCTGGACCATTGCAATTGCCTAGGTGGCCTCCCTCCTTCCATTTTTGCTTCCAAAATCCATTCCCCTCACAGAAGCTAGGATACTCTTAAAAAAAATTGCGTCACAAAGCTCCCTTTGTTATAAACTTCTACTAGCTCCCATTATTAGTAGGCCCAAATGGAGCTCTCCAACTGAATCTTTAGGACCTCATGAGTTCTGGCCTCTGCCCACCTACTGACCTTTTCTGATACTTCTCTTCTCTTTTACCCTGCCTTGCCATGTCTTGAACACTTCTAGTTGCCTTCTGTCTTAGGGCCTTTGTACTAGGTGTTCCCTGTGCCTGGAATGTTCTTCCCCTGGCCAGCATCTTCACAGGGTGTCATTATTTTATTCCAGTTTCAACTTAAATGTCAACTCCTCAGAGACTCTTGACTATTCAAAAGGAGTCTTGTCCTTTTGTAGCATAATTTCCTTTTTTATCTTCCAAATAACACTAACTCCTACCATACATTTTTATTTATTTATTTGTTTATTGCCTGTCTCCTTTACTAGAATGTAGGATTTATTACAATATGGACTTTGTCTCTTGTGTTCAGAGCATACCTGCTACCTAGAACAGTGTCTTGTTAAATAGCGGGTGCCCAGGAAATGGTTATCTAGCAGATGTGTGAGCAAAGAAGAGATTTTCCTAAGTGATACAGGATGCTTTAGGCGTGGCCCTTCCAAGAATTAGGAGATGAAGCTCGATGACTTTTTGCAGGCTTACTTTTGATCCATATTCTGAGCTTCTAAGTTATCAGATATTTTCTGAGGCCTGATGTCTGTGGTGTTGTTAAATGACAACCTCTTATCTGGAGGAGGTAAGGGACTGACCTCAATCTCAGCTGATCTGATCAACTGAAAAGCAAGATGTGCTGTTAATTTTAGGATCTATTATATGTGACATTTTTGTCTCGCTAAAGATTAGGGAGCCAATAGGAGGAACTGGAGAAGACCACTAACCAATGTTTCTGTATTCACATTTGGAAATTAGTTGGCACTGGGGACAATCTGTACGCTCACCCTGATCTGAGGTCTAGGTCTTATTTTTCCAGGAAGGGCTGGTGTCTACGCTGTGTCCTCAGTGTCTAAAATATCTCATTCATGCATAAACAAAGGGCAGGCATGATTCAGACAGGATGAATCCCTGAACCTCACAGACAGGAGAAAAATGTAGAGTCGTGATACTTAAAACATTTCTCAGCCTTAGTTGTCAGCACTGGTACCCACTTCAGCACATTTCTGAGATGAACTCTGCTAAGGCTAGGTCAGCAACACCATAAAGAAGAATTTTGCAATTAAAAAGGCTTAAAGGGATCACTGGCAAGATGGCCTTTTTTTTTTTTTAAACCAAGTTACTTAAAGAAGTAAACTCAATAGAAATATTTCCTTACATCAGTTTTGCCCATCAGTCAAAGTGAAGGCTGAGAAGAGCTGTCATTTGAGAGACTCTGCAATGGCAGATTTTAGAATTCGGCCTCTGCTTGGGAAGCCATTTTTAACCTGATGAAGGCCACTATATGGTAACTTCCGTGGTTCTTAATGTTTGATAATCTACAGAGAAAGATAATAGGAATAGGAAATGAGATACAGATAAAACAGCTCATTGGAAAAGTTGTACATTATGAACAGCCATAAGCCTCACTATTTTAATTTACCAGATGGATGATAGTGATTTAAAATATTATAATAAAGGAAAACAATCGCCTCCACCAAATTACATAATAGTTAATGTACATTGACTGCACTTGACCCATCTGGGTCTCAGGAATTAGATCTTACTGGCTGTTTAGTAAGTTAGCCAAAATACCCCAAATCAAAGACAACAAAATGAAACAAAAAGGAGCAAGAGGGCCTAGTGTCCGGTGTCCTCTTGACGTTCTAAGGGGAAGCAGCTGTTTTCATGAGCCATCCCATAATGATAAGTCACTATAGGAGTTGACTTGCATTCAGACTCTCTCTTGAATGGAAGGCAAGTAGAGTCCATAATGAGAGATTATCTCATGGGAGGGGTTTTAAATCAGAAAATCAACTGCTTCTTTCTGAGAGTTTGCAGGATTACCAATTACCAGGACCACACACATATACACGGAGCAAAAATGGCCACATAAGTCTGTGAAGGGATGGAATGGGAAGTTAGAGAATGTTTGAGCTGGGAGATCTCAGAGAACATCCAACCTGAACTTCCTCTTTTTGTCAACAAGGAAACTGAGATCTGAAAGGGTCAAATGCTGTGCCAAGTGCCACAGAGAATTAATGAATGACTAAGTGAGGGTTAGTACCTGATTGTGATAACCCATAGTCTTTCTAGACAGAATGGAAAATTAGAAAAAAAAATCCAGTCTTTCTTATGCTGATTATACTGTCTCCTAAAGGCTGTCTTTCTCCTATGAGGTGGCATATGTAATGAAAGAACTGTGGTGTCTGAGTTTGAATCTGGGATCTTCTACTCTTAGCTGTCTGATCTTGGGTAAATTATTTAACCAATCTGGGTTCCTGTCTCCTGATCTTTGGAAAGTACAAAGTAGGCAGTGGTGAGCTTTAGAGACAATGTGTGCAAAGGCTAGTGTATAGTAAACACTTGGCAAATGGTAGCTATTATTATCATTCTGATAGAGGAAATATTGTTCACCGGTTGAAAGAGTGGGTTAGTGGGATCAGACTGACAGGCTTTGAATCCTGCCTCCCCCACTTCCTAGTCCTGGAGACTAATTCATTCTGTAAGACTTGGATCCTTCACTTTTTTTGAGGTGGTGGGTGGGAGGGGTAGAGAGAGAGGGAGAGGGAGAGGGAGAGAGAATCCCAAGCAGGCTCCATGCCCAGTGCGTGTCTCCATGGGGGGCTCAATCTCACAACGCTGAGATCATGATCTGAGCCAAAATCAAGAGTCGGATGCTCAAGCAACTGAGACACCCAGGTGCCCTGTATCTTTCACTTTTAAAATGGAGAAAACAAAAATATCTACTTCATACAGCTGTTGTGGTGATTTAATGATATAATTCATGTAATGTATTTAATAGTGTATTGAATATTGAAAAGTTTGATAAATATTGGCCATTATTATAATTATTTTTAACATTGCCATAGAGGATATAGGGCAGGAATCAGTAGACTTTTTCTATAAAGGGTAAATAAGTTAATATCAGGTGTGGCAGGCCATAAGCACTTTGTTGCTACCACTTAACTATGCCCACCCCTGATACAGGGTAATTGAGAACTCCCGCTCTCTGGCTTCTGGAAAGAACCCTGTTGATATAGGTAAAGAAGGTAGTTGTGTTTTTTTCATGGGAAGAAGAGCTAAGTAAGTCACCTTTGGCACATGTTTTCTATCTTCAGACCCTGTTCATGGTAGAATTGACTAATAACAGGACAAGAAAGTCTCTTTTTTGCCCTCTGACCACAGTGTGCTTTCTCCCTCAAGACACGGCCAGTCAGGTACATCACGAGGCAAAGAACCTGAGTCTGCTCACAGTCAGATGCATGCTACATCCAGTTTCTATGCTATCCTTGAATCTCATTTCATGATGCCAGCATACAAGATAATGGATATTACTTGCAAATCCTGTGTGCTTCTGATATTGGTGTGATTTACACAGCCTCCTTTATTACAGACGCCGGGGGTTTTCAATTCCCCTGTTTGTGGAATACTAGGTGACCATGCCCTTGCTTTGATTCCTAAGACCGCTTTTTGAGAAGAAGGTCTTCAGAGACAAGGTATTTTTGGCCTTTGACACTGCCTGCTGATCTTTTTCCTGTTGTTCATGAACCTACCAGGGGAAGGTCATTTGGCCCACTTCTGGAAATGATTAAAGGTGGCACTTCGCTCCAGAGTGGAGGTGTAATCTTATTAATCTGGTACCAGAGTACATTTTGCAGAGAGAGAAAAGAGAACTTTAAACTTAACCACTTTCACGCACAGTATTGAGACAACTTATTTCCTACCCACTGATCTAGGTTCTGGGACTACGGAAAGAAGCATGTTGGACAGCTGCAAAAATTAAGGAGTGAATTCTAATAAACACTCAGTTGCTTTATACAAAGCATGGTGATTGCCAGCCATAGTCTAAATGGTGGCAAGCTAATCATTAGGGTGAGGCTCCAAGACTTTATCAACATCAGTGATACAAGGTTAAGTGTTCCCCACAGAGCACATGTGCAGAGAAAGCTATTTATGGGGAAAACGATCAGGTCCTTGTGGTCTCAGCAGAAACTGTGACCAATTTTCCCTGGTTAGAGTCGGGAGAGCAGTTAAAAAGCACCACAACATTTGGTAGGTGGGGAATGTTCTCTCTCATATTTCCGACAGTAAATCATCATGCTATTTTAGAACCTTCATAGACAGATATTGATAATTAACTTTCCCAGAATCCTCCTTACTATAGACCTTTAACTCTCTGAGGGGGCATCAAATTTGTCATTTTAATCAGAATTCTGGAGAGTTAGTATGATATTACCTTGCCTGTTGTCAATTATGGTAATTTTCATATTGTTTTAATTATGGGACTAGTGTTTCTATAGGCATTAAAGTATATTTATTTCCTCGGCATGATTTTATTTTGTTCTATCTAGACAATAGAGTTGACATCCTTTCAAAATGAACTCATTTTATATTCCATTTCTTCATGTGCTACTTTCTGATTTCTGAGCTAACACTTAATTATCTATGAAATTAATTTTGTATTAATAGGTGATGAATTAATGTACAAGCTTTTAAAAGGCATTTATTTTTTAAACGGAAGATTCTGTGAGATACAGTACTTTAACCCAAAGTTAAATCACATATGCAGTGTGGAGTGGTGCTCTGTGTGTGGTGGTGGTGGGGACAGTGGGGGGTGGAGAACGATAGCTCATCATCTCTGAAGCCCTCACCATAGGCTGGCAACCCAGCTATAAAGAAAGCCAAGTGCCCTGTAGCAGATAGGTAGGACCAGACAGAGGTGAGGCAGAGGGGAGCAGAGAATGTGGGACTTCAATGAAAAGCCTTGTAAGAAGAGTTTCCTTGGTCATGTCAGGTCTCTCCAAAAAGTCCAAAGGGTTAGAGGTCCACTGAGACAATTTACTTTGGCAAAAAGGTTGGACTTTATGATCTTAGAGAGACATTTCAGTGGTGCGGTGGATGTGAAAGCTGTGTTTTAGATATCGATGGAGAGAATGGGTTGTGAGGTAATGAGAATTTTGGCTGTCGGAGAAGGGATTGAAATACAGCAATATTTGTAGGCAGTTGCGAGGCCAAGTCGTGGAAACATAGCATGAGGAGAAATGACGCTACAGCAGTCTCGCTGGTGTCACGTGGAAGAGCAGGGGCTGGAAGCCACATCTCCTGAGAGCCAGCCTTGGGCGGGTTGTCCACAGAAGGGGAATGCAAGCACACGGGATGACAGAAGGAAAGGGTCTGTGGACACTTGGTTGAGGATGCTGGAGAGACAGAAGGTTTTTGAGAAAAAGAGAGGTCTCCCTTCTTTTAAAGGCTGTGAGGGAAGACCAAAAGGTAGATAAAGGAACAAGGGAGGCAGATGGAGGAGTTGTTCTGCTCCTCCGGAAAGTCCATGTGAATGGTAAATGAAAAATCTCTCTCTCTACACACATGTGCACAACGTGCTAACACACAATAGTGAATGATGGAAAGAAATTTAATAGTTCTTACTTGGGCAGATTCTTCTCCTTTGCAAGGAGTTAATCTTGAAATAATTGCTATGACTAGCTATTGTGGATTTATGGAGAGGGAGAGAAAATTGTTCCCATTTTCTTGTTTAAGTCCCTTTTTTTTTTTTTAAAGATTTTATCTATTTATGAGAGAGAGAATGAGAGAGAGAGCATATGAGACGGGGGAGGGTCAGAGGGAGAAGCAGACTCCCTGCCGAGCAGGGAGCCCGATGGGGGACTCGATCCGGAGACTCCAGGATCATGACCTGAGCCGAAGGCAGTCGCTTAACCAACTGAGCCACCCAGTCACCCTCTTGTTTAAGTCTCTTAAGTTTGAGAGTTTTTAGGGCTCTTTTGATGCAATTCTTTGCCTATACAATATAGATTATGGTGGAGCTAGCTGTATTTCATGGAGACATGAGATCACTATCCTCCGTCCCTTCCTTTCTTTCTCTTACAAACTGATTTCTAAATGTTGAGTACATTCCAAGACTAGGATCTATAAAGTAGCCTTGACAATTTTACCAGAACGAACTACTGACCATTTCAATAAGGTATCTACCAACTCCATGCTTGAGTCATGTTTGGGGGCTCAGTGGACAGCAGGTACATTTTATAAATTCTCTTATAATGTCATTTTGGTTTGCCTTGTTAGGAAATGCTAGGGGAAAAATAATTAGTACTTTACAATCACCATAAAAAAAAAGACCTAGGATCCTTTAATTTCATATTTATTATGTTGACAAGCCTTCATTCCTATTCCAACCGCTTATTCCCATCTGCAGTTCAGGACTGAGAGCTAATAGCTAAGATGATCCTCTTCTTGGATTTGTAATCTCAGGATAAACTATAGGTCTTAGAAATGAACCAGTAAATTCATGTTTATCCACAAAGTTCAAATATCCAGAGAGCTCACATTAGTGGAGCGTATTTCTAGAAGTGCTGGCCAGTGATGAACAACTTTCATAATCGTCACCTAAGGTTTGGAATAATCCTGAGGTGCCATCTGGATTATCGAAGAGAAATTCCTTTTTGTTGGATCTTAGTATTTGACTTCTTTCATTTGATTTCCTAATTTACTGAGAACTGATAAGAGGATGGTTTATTAAGCCTTAGCCAGATACTTGATTAGCAGGGGCGCTGAATTGCTAGGCATTTTGTGTGAATGGAAACAAAAGGAAAGAAAATCCTGCCATATTCTTTGTCGGGCAGAGGTCACAGGGATGGTGAGAGAGAAAGTCCCTTCTTTCATGTAAAGCTGCGTGTTGGGAAAACGGGAAAGGAATTGTCTTGCCTACCTGGCCTAACAACCTGAGCTCCACCACGAGAAGAAAGAACACCCACAGAAGGGTTAATTTCTTTCTTTTTTTAAGATTTTATTTATTTATTTGAGACAGAGAGAATGAGATACAGAGAGCATGAGAGGGAGGAGGGTCAGAGGGAGAAGCAGACTCCCTGCCGAGCAGGGAGCCCGATGCGGGACTCGATCCCGGGACTCCAGGATCATGACCTGAGCCGAAGGCAGTCGCTTAACCAACTGAGCCACCCAGGCGCCCGAAGGGTTAATTTCTAACCCCAGACTGCTGCTTGTGCCACCAGGGGTGAAGGGAAGGCGGGTAAAGCTGCTCCCCTGGTCTAATTACCAGGGGAAAGGTGGGTGGGGGGCCCAGTCTTGGCAGGAGGCCCTGCCGTACCTGCCCTGCTGCATACGAGGGGATACGCCTCGCTGTTAATCCTACACAGAGCCCTCTCTTCTCTTAGTTGTTATTTTCCTTCCTCACCTCTGGACACTTCGGCACATTCATCACAGGAGAACTCGACTTTGACAGAAACCTCTCTGAAATTATTTTTTTTCCTGTTCCGGCTTGCACTTGAATAATTTTCCATCAACAGCATGTCTGATTGAGTTGGCATCACAAACCCTTTTGTATGCTATTTTTTTTCTTCAAGAAATATTAAAGTCTGAATAAAATTGGAATAGCTGCCTGGTAATGATCTCATTATATATAAATACAGAAGTGCTCGCAGGGGAGATAATGACTCCAAGATGCAGGTATGCGGCGAATACCTATTATCTTCCAAGGAGTGGGCCCGAATTCAACCCTCCTCCACAGCCCCCCACATGTCCCTTTCAGCTTAAGGTTCAAGTTGCAGAAAACGAATGGCTGATTGAAGCTGGGAATAGGGCTTTTTCTTTCTCCCTTCATGACATATGTTAGGAGATGAGAGGAACCTGGGCCGTGTGTTTACTCTTCATTTGGGACTTTCACATGTTCTGATTGATCGGAAAGACAAAAAGGCAGAAGGAGAGACATTTGGTGCTGGCTGAACACCATATCCATTCTCAATGTGAAGTTTCCTCGTTTGGTGAGGATAATTGTGATGAGGCAGTTCTGGGTATAGACGCCACTAAAAGATTTTTAAAAATAACATGCTTGCCACCCAGTTTGAGTTCTTATATAGCAAAAGAACAAACACAGATGGTGGCAGTAGGGGTGGGGGCTGGGGTGGGAAAGGCCCTTCTAAAGTGGGAGTTTACTAGTTATTAGCCCCAGTATATCTTTTCTGGATGCCAAGGCATAAGCAGATGAGTTTAGCACATCACAGAAGACCACATATAGTGTTTGATTCTCAATATGAGATAAGCAACCCTGGAAAAAGTTTATTCCCTGTAATTAGCATAAAAAAAAAGAAACTGTGTAGGAGAGAGGATAGACTACATTGCTCTAACTGTCCCTGTTAGGTTCTAAAGGGGCATTTATTTAAAGGGGGATCGCCACCTGCCATCTTAGGCCAGAAAGAGAGATGGTGTGGAGGAGGAGTTCTTGACTATTTCCAGTGGCTGGGATATAAGGCTTATTTTTCTCTTCTGATGTCCATCTTAGGCATGATCAAAATACAAAATAACATCATAAGCATAATGCTTTGGCAAAAGGGTGGAATGAATGGCAAAAATATTTTGCCCCTGGTTAAGTCTTTCATACAGTGTAGGTGGTATGCTGTTGAGCAATGACAATAAATTCCTGTTGACTGAGAGAGAGTTTAGGCCATAAAATCTGAAGAAGGAAGGGTTAGTCAGACTAGACAGAGGCCTGTGTGGCCTGAGGGGTCTCCTGGAATCATGTGGGACTTTTCCCACCGTGGGGATGGTTAGGACAATTATCCTTGGCCACCAATGGTTCCATACTATACACATGCTGTTTGATACACTGCTAAGTTTTTCCCTTGTTTATTTATTTATTTACTCTGGGTTCAGTATACTTTATTGGTGGTAAATGACAAGGTAAGTCTCCCCAAGCCTCTCCCCTCTTCAGGAGGTGTGGGATAGAAACTGTGGAGGTTGGGAGATTCTCAGTATATTGGGGGATGAGTTGGGGCAAGGACTCCCCAGCAGCTGAGGGCTTCTCTCTTCCTCTTGTTCTCACTGGGGCTGGTTGTCCAAGGGGCTCTTACTCCTTGGAAGCCATGTGGACCATAAGGTCTACTACTGGGTTGCTATAGCCAAATTCATTGTCATACTGGGAAATGAACTTGACAAATTGGTCATTGAGAGCAATGCCAGCCCCAGCATCAAAGGTGGAAGAGTAGGTGTCACTGTTAAAGTCACAGGAGACAAATAACCTGGTCCTCAGTGTGGCCCAGGATGTCCTTGTGGAGGCCTTCTGATGTCTGCTTCACCACCTTCTTGATGTCAACGTATTTGGCAGCTTTCTCCAGGTGGCAGGTCAGATCCACAACTGACATGTGGGGAGTGGGGCATTGGAAGGCCATGCCAGTGAGCTTCCCATTTAGCTCAGGGATGACCTTGCCTATAGCCTTGGCAGCACCAGTAGAAGTAGAGATGATGTTGTGGGCAGCCCCTCGGCTATCACCCCACAGCTTCCCAGAGGGGCCATCCACAGTCTTCTAGGTGGTAGTGATGCATGGACTGTAGTCATGGGTCCCTGCATTATGTCAAAGTTGTCATGGCTGACCTTTGCCAGAGGGACCAAGCAATTGGTGGTGAAGGAGGCATTGCTGACAATCTTTAGGGTGTTGTCCTACTTCTCATGGTTCATACCCATCACAAACATGGAGGCATCAGTGGAAGGGGCAGAGATGATGACCCTCTTGGCCCCACCCTTCAAGTGAGCCCCAGCCCTCTCCATGGTGGTGAAGACCCAGTGGACTCCATAACATACTCAGTACCAGCATCACCCATTGATGTTGGCAGGGTCTTGCTCCTGGCAGATGGAGATGGGCTTTCCATTGACAAGTTTCCTGTTCTCAGCCTTGACTCTGCTTTGGAATTTGCCATGGGTGGAATCATACTGGAACATATAGATCATGTAGTTGAGGTCAGTGAAGGGGTCATTGATGGCAACAACATCCACTTTGCCAGAGTTAAAAGCAACCCAGGCACCCAATATGGCCGAATCCATTTACTCTGATGTTCATCATTATGTCTCCGTGATGTGGCTGGCACTGCACCAGAAGATGTGGCTGTCTGTTGAACAGGGAGGAGCAGAGAGCCGTTAGTTTATTATGTGTTGGTATATGTAATGCCTTGGCCCCAAGGAAATAATTTTTTTCTCCCCTTCCAGTGCTCCGGATCTGTTGGGATCGGGGAAAATGTTTCCTCCACTTGTGCTCTGACTTCCTTGGATGATGACAATTGAATATGAACTGGATTGTTTGCAGAAATAGAGTGTTGGAACCCCATCTTCTTGTATTTTCCCTCATATTTTGCTTGTGGAAGAATCTAAGAGAAATCCTCAGTTCAGTAATTTTATGTCCCCCCAATACCCAGTTATATTTCAGGATGCCTCCATTTTTATAATGATAAATCATCATCATCATCATCATCTACTCTTTGAATGTTGAGCATGAACCAGGCACTGTGCTACATTATCTCATTTGACCCTCACAACTCTGGGAGGTAGATACTATCATGGAATTTTACAGATGATAGCACAGATAGCAGCTTGATGACCATTGTGAGAAGGACTGGTTTTTGGCTACAAATATTTGGAGGCTGTGGAGGCAGGAGAGGAAATGGTTTACATAGAAGAGAGGTCCTTGCAGGTATATCTTAATTTCCTCAATCTCTCCGCATTTATTTAACTCGTTTTAATGGTGACTTCAATATTCAGCCTCTATTATTTTGGATACCACAGAAATATAAGGTCCAATATCTGCTTTCAGGCACCACTAATCTAGTATGTGGATAAGAATAGAACATGAAAATACCATGTAGAATAAATTTGGGTTATGCTTCTTATCTACCATTTGGCCCTTCCTGGGCCTAAGCTTCTTTTAAAATTTTATTTATTTATTTGACAGAGAGAGAGAGAGCGAGAGCAGGAATACAAGCAGGGGGAGTAAGAGAGGGAGTAGTAGGCTTCCTACCGAGCAGGGAGCCCGATGTGGGGCTCGATCCCAGGATCCTGGGGTCATGACCTGAGCTGAAGGCAGACACTTAACAACTGAGCCACCCAGGTGCCCCCCTAAGATTCTTTTAAAAAACTAAATGATTGGACTAGTTCAGAAGTCTGCAAATTTTTGAATAAAAGGCCAGATAGTAAATATTTTAGGCTTTTTGGACCATACTGTTTTTTTTCTCGACTACTCAGCTCTGCTCTTGTAACACGAAAACAGCTGTAGACAATGTGCAACAAATAAGCATGTTGTGTTCAAACGAAATTTTATTTACCAACACTTGCAAATCAAAACCAGGTGGGCTGGATTTAGCCCATTGCTGACCCCTGGACTAGCTGGATACTATATAGACTCTCTCTGGCAAGAAAGCGCTATAGTTTCTTCACATTCCACATTGATTTCATCCTCGGAGTATGGAGATATTTCTTTGGCTTTTCCCTTCTTGAGGAGGAGTGTATAAAAATTGGCAATAGAAGGGGTCCTGGAGAGGCACCAGGAGGGATTCCCAGCAATGTTCTGATTGAAATCGCAATGGGAGGAAGCCATTAAAAAAGGTGGGGAGAAAGGTCCCATTAATCAGAGATGGGTACTGCTGTTTTAGTTGGAGATCTGGCTATTAGCTCAGCGGGAAGACAAAGAAGACAAGATGAGGAAGGCCGGAAACATGGCTCTCCCAGAGGCAGAATGCTAAAAAATCATCTTTAGAACAAAATTTTTAGGTAATTCCTTATATGAGTTTTAGAATCCAAGGCATAGTCAGTAATGAAATTTTGTTTGTTTCGAGAAACATAATCTAACCTAGCAATCTAACAATCTAACACAATCTAACAATTACAGCAGTCTAACACATTCTAAATATAGATGTGATTTTTGTTGAAGAAATATATATATACTTGAAAACTCTCCCATTTTTTCCATATAATTGAATAATTGGATTTTCTGAGACCTTAAAACCAATGTATAATCATAGGACACTTCCTGTTGCATGTAACAGAAATACCTTGCTCAAATTGACTTAAAAAATGGAAAAATATTGGCTTGGAATACAGCACAATCAGGGGAATCTGGGCTTCCTCTGGGAGCAGGGTCTAATCCAGAATATCAAATGAGGCCATTAGTTTCTTGTCTCTTTCATTTCTGCCTTCTTCTGTGTTTCAGCTCATTTTAAGGCTGACTCTTTCCCAGGTAGTAGGATGCTAACCCAAGACTCACCTTATGTTACCAAATACAGAAAAGGAGCGAGACTTCTTTTTTTTTTTTTTTTAAAGCTGTAGCATAGTCTCCTCATGTCTCCTTGGCCCTGATTGGGTTATGTGCCCATTCCTAAACAAATTTCTGTGGCCTCAGCCAGTTGGGGCTCACAACACGGCTAGGAGGGTGGAGGGGAGGTTCCTCAAAGGAGAGCTGTATTGTATTTTATCAGAAAGAAGTGGATGGTTGTTGGGTAATAAACAGTAGATGTCCAGTGCAGTGACACTTAATAATTTTTAAAACACTTTTATGGACGTGGTTTCATTTGATTTTATAACAGTTTTATGGGAATATGTTTGTCAGCTACTATTATTTCCATTTTCAGATGAGAACACTGGGGCTTAGATCACATGACTTGCTCAAATTCACATAGTTGGTGAAAGAGATTATATTAATTCTCTAGGCTAGTGATGTGATGTCTGACCCTTATACAACAGAACTACTGTTTTGGATGCCTATTAATGACATCTAAAATTGAATTAGCAGGAGCAGCACCTGGGTGGCTCAGTCAGTTGAGCGTTGGACTCCTGGTGTTGGCTCAGGTCATAATTTCATGGGTTGTAGGATTAGGCCCCACCTTGGGCTCCGTGCTCAGCAGGGAGTCTGCTTGAAGATTCTTTCCCTCTGCCCTTCCTCTCACTCTCTCCCTCTCTCTCTAAAATAAACAAATAATCCTTAAAAAAAATAAAATTGAATTAGCATTTTGGCAGTCATAGCACAATGGCTTATACTGATTTTATAAGCAAAGTAAGAGCCTCGCTGATTTTTCACACGATTGTTGGTAAAATGTAATGTACCTATAATGGCTTTTTGAACTTAAGTTCAAGGATACATTTAGTCCTGTGATATCTAGTATTACATTTTTGCAGAAAATGTCCAGCCTGGCAAGAACTTTTGAGTCATGTGGAATCCAAAATATTAACTACCTCTCCTAGCTTTGTATCATCTTCAAGTTTAACAACATGCCCTTCTAATTAGTCTTTTAAGTAATTGCTAAGAAGATGGAACAATAAGATATATGTTATATTGATTAATTACTGATTTAATCTGGAATGAGATTGCTAATGATATGTCACATGACTACCTTTGGTTTTGTTCGATATTTTTATGAGTGATATGGATGGAGGCTAGACTGATCTATTAAAAATGTGAATCACTTCACAGATGGAATGCGTCTTCTCATTTGACCTCTTGTCTTATATTTCTAATATGGACAAAGTTTGGATTGAGAACATCACCTTTTTTTTTTTTTTTTTTAAATTTTTTTTTTTAAGATTTTATTTATTTATTTGCGAGAGAGACAATGAGAGACAGAGAGCATGAGAGGGAGGAGGGTCAGAGGGAGAAGCAGACTCCCCGCCGAGCAGGGAGCCCGATGCGGGACTCGATCCCGGGACTCCAGGATCATGACCTGAGCCGAAGGCAGTCGCTTAACCAACTGAGCCACCCAGGTGCCCCTAGAGAACATCACCTTTTGAAATGAAAAGCTAAATGATTGGCCTGGAGTCAGTGGTAACTATGATTCAGTGAAACTCCCATATCATTGATCCTGGACGGAGTCAGAAAAATTGTGGCCGTTCAGTTAATGTTAAATTCCTGCAATGAAAACAATAAGATAATCACAATAATGATCAAGCATCCCAATCTGTGAAAATTTGGTAACAAATAAGGTAGACAATACATATTCCCCCGTGACTTAATTTTCTTTTTCGGATTAGAAACTTAAAATTCTAGAACTCAAACATAAGCGATCAGGATTTGGCCAGAACTAATATCTTGAACTAAACCTTCTCAGGCAGGGGGGTAGTGGTGGGTGGCTTATAGAATCATCTGGTGGTAGGAAGGGCAGGCAGTGAGGTTTTTACATGAACAGGCTCCCATCATTTGGCTTTGATTTGAGTTTGGCTCAAGAAACTTTAAAGGAGGATGAGTAATTTTTAATGAATATTAGGATCAATTATTATTATAGTTGAAACAAGATTGAGAAACATCACTGGATGGCTTAATTTCTCCAAAAAGACTCCTTCAGGATTGGATTCAGCCCTGGAGCAGGGAGGCATGCTTCTTTAGCCCGACTCTGGGAAGACGTGCGGAGGGGCTTTCTCCCTGAGGACCACTCCTGCTGCCAAAGTGTTTGGAGCCACTTTCTGTCCCAGGTGGCCAACTTTCCCCACGATGACCGATGACCAAGCCCAGCAATCCCTGGCTCTGCCTTACTTCTCTGCTCTCCGCCTCTCCCCCACCCCTAGGTCTTGTAGAAGCGCCACCATTACTTAGGTATTTCATAGAGAATTTTCTCTTTCAAACTGATGAATAGGTTTCAAAGAAAATGAATGAAAGCTATTTTTTTCCCTTTCCCATTAAGTGTTTAGCCATACTTCTGGACAAAATACTGTTTACACTAAAAGGAGAATTATTTAGAGAACAAACTACCTCCACCTTTTCCTAACTGCACTGGCAAAACAAGAAAACAGCGGCGGGGCGCCTGGGTGGCTCAGTCAGTTGAGCGGCTGCCTTCAGCTCAGGTCATGATCCCAGGGTCCTGGGATCGAGCCCCACATCAGGCTCCCTGCTCCGTGGGAAGCCTGCTTCTCCCTCTCCCTCTCCCCCTGCTGTGTTCCCTCTCTTGCTGTGTCTCTCTCTGTCAAATAAATAAAATCTTCAAAAAAAAAAAAAAGAAAAAAAAGAAAACAGCGGCTTGCTCTCCTCTTGTTCAGTGCTCTGATCCACCCCTCTTCTCTCAGTGCTCCCCCCTCAGGGCCCCACCTCCTTCCTCACACTCTTTCCTTAGCTACAAGAACAGGTTATCAAGGTGATAATAAGTGAGAAAATGTTCCAGCCTTGTTTTAAGCTCCAGTCACATTGCACTGCTTAAAAGAGGTTAAATGCTTGTATCAACCTGTGTTTTCCATCCCCCGGCCATGCAGCCCTAAGCCAGGCTGATCTGGCCTTGCCTTGCCCCCTCTCCACAAGAGACTCGGTGGTGCAGGATGATTGAGGTGGCCTCAGCCTCCCCAGCAGCTGCTGACTTACACTTGGAAATTCAATCCTCTCAAGGTAATTCCTCAGCTTACAAAAAACTTCTAGCAATGAATTCTGAATTCAATGCCTCCCATTTCAGGCAGGCTAATGGCAGGCTCACTGACTTCCACAGAGATACGAGGCTTGGGATACGTGGGGAGCATCGAATTGTAGGAAGTAACTTTACAAGTGGGACTTCGGTGGTCTCATTAGGAGATTTCTAGCTATTTCTAGAACATCACTCTCAATTTTCTTTCTCTTCTGAGGTCTTTTAGATTGCCGATGACTCGGGGCCTGGCTAGGCCACTGCTACGCTGCAAGCGGCCTGACTTCATAAATCAGAGAGAGCAAAACCATGCTTCTGTCTTCCCTTGGGTGGAACAGCTCTCATTGCTTAGAGCAGCACTTGGGGACTAAGGCCGGAGACCAAACTAACTGGGAAAAAAGAGGTGCAGTTCTCATTTTATACGGTAACTTTGTCACCTCCTATGAGCTGGTGGAGATGTATATCGTTGGCAAAAATAGATGTGGTTCCAGGCTTGGAGAAAGTTCTCTCAGTGCAGGAAGGTTGTCCAGAGATTATGAAATAACCATTTGCCTTTAAGATCCTTTGGGTCATTCTTCTCTAGCAGGAAGAATTTCCTCTTCTTTCTCTTCCTCCCCCCAAAAGCTGCTCCTGTCCACAATAGCAGGAAGTCTCGGATTGTGGTTGCAGAAGTTGCTGTGACAGTCCTCTGCCTCCTCACAGGGACAGCTTTGTCGTGGGAGGATGTGAATGTCCTTGCTGTCTCCTAAAACTTCAGCTCGGAGTTTCGGGATGTGTTTTGGCAAGTGCAAAATCCAATAGTCATTGAACCCTTGATAATCTTTTATGCCCTGTAGAAGTATGTTTTTATTCATCCGTTTCTTCAGGAGGTAAGAAATAAAGCTGTTCCATTCTAGGCATAAATTAGCATTTATAACAATGCAGTACAAAAAAATGTAATTTAAATAGAACTGATTAGAATTTTGATAGGGCACCTAGGAACCTCTAAACAAATGCTGATCTGGTAATGAGTGGAACAAGTCATTTATTTTAGTGGTTCAGTTATCTGTTCAATGATTGGGTCACAGTTTCCCAAACATATACGGTGACTGTTCATTAATTATTCACTCCTCGCTTGGTAATTGTCCAATTTAACTACAAACTGTGAGGTTATAGGCAAAGCCACAGAAGACAGCAGAGGGAAAAAGTAACAACCTAGATAAAAGTATATTTTCTTTTTGTAATAACATTCACTAAGTCAAGGACTCGGGGAGAGGGGAGCTATTGTTAGACTTTGGCCCCAGTCTTGTCTTCGTGCAATGGACTTAATTGCTCACCATTTGTTAGGCAGGGACATTTAAGCTCCAGAGTGCCGAGCTTTGCAGATGAGGCTGTACCAGTTGGCAATCAGCCCGTCATCGTAGGTATCCTCTCATCTTTGGGTCAGGGTGTGACGTGTTGTAAGTGGGACAGATGAGCTTCGGAAGGCTATCTGTTGAATCACATGCCCCATCAGGTGCGTCATCCTGGAAAATGTCCTGAGCCAATCCGAAGGTTCGTTTGTAAGATTTTCCTCCTTTGATATTTTGCAGGTTTTTCTTTAAGAAGATGAAAATGTTTCCCTCTTATTTCCTAAGGTAGTTCAACTTACATCTGGGAAGGTCTCAATAAGGCTGTTCCCCTCGCATATATTAAATGGAGTGTTCTGTTTTATTTTATTTTTTTAAAGATTTTATTTATTTATTTGACAGAGAGAGACACATAGCGAGAGAGGGAACACAAGCAGGGGGAGTGGGAGAGGGAGAAGCAGGCTTCCCGCCCAGCAGGGAGCCTGATGCGGGGCTCGATCCCAGGACCCTGGGATCATGACCTGAGCTGAAGGCAGACGCTTAACAACTGAGCCACCCAGGCACCCCAGTGTTCTGTTTTACTTACTGTTTGTCTTAATTGTTAATGAGAATTAGTTTATCAGCCCTGTTATCTTGATATAATCTTGATATTAGTTGGATGTCATTTTCTAGAATGCAGATTAGAAGTTAAATCCCGAGGAAGGTAATAAGTTAAACATTTTTTCCCCCACTCAGAATGAAACATTGTTTTAAAGGAAGAATCATCAGTTTATTGTAGTTTTAACGTTCTCCTTGCCTTGGGTGTTTCCCGTGTGTAGGACTTCCAGGAATGAGGCTCTACAAAGTGCATCCTCCTTTGAATTAGCACCCGTATTTGAGGCAGGTGGGGGGAAAGAGCTACCACAGTCCTGCATGGGCTGATGCTTGGCATAGCAACGTGTGAATCGCCCTTGTCTTTATTGATGCTGCTGCCTCAAAAGGGAATACCTGCTGTCCTTTGGGTAATAACTGGGTACAAAGCAAGCATCTAAGGAGGCACCTGGTGGAGGCATCTACATTACTAAATTACTAAAGCTGGGGACTGGGGAAGGCCCACATGCAGGCGGTGGAGTGACAAGCAGGTGTAGAGAATTTCCTTCATGTTGGGAAACAACAGCAGATATCTCCAGGAGAGAGTCTTTGTTGCCCAAACTTACTGTGTCAATGGGGAAGGAAAAAAAAAAGGAAAGTTTGTCACTGCTGGAGGAACTTGCAGCGCTAGGTTTGCAAAACCCCACCATCATTTGGATCAACCTATTTCTTCTAACAGGCATCAGGCCATTTTACAGCTGAGTAAACGAAGGCAAAGAGAGGCGAAGAGAATTGCCACCCGTGCTCACAAAATAATTCTGAGGCCCAGAGAAATAAGCAATTTTAAATTGCACAGATCTATGCCTATCCCCATATTGTTTTCCACAGTGATGATTTTGGTTCTAATGAATGTTGCTACTTAGAAACGTGCTAAGAGCATTCACTACCTTGAAACAAGCAAATGGTGAACGGATAAAATATTGTGTTTGGGGTAATTTATTTTCTCTGGCTATGTTAACTCTTGAGCAGTTAACTAGATTACTTCCCTAATGTGGATGTGACTCTGTTCATACTAAAACAATTAATTGGATCATTGTTCTGCGGTGAGCCTTTACTCTCTTATTTTTTTCTCCTCCCCATGTCACCTCTGTTTCTGCACATGCTTGGCTCTCTCTGTGACGGCAATTTCAACAGCATAATGTCTACGCAAAGATTGTCAGCTCTCAAAAATCATAGCAAGGAACGATAGCCGCACGTTGATTTTTCAGCAGATCTTCACAGATCTTTGGATTTTTATGTTGTGCTTACTTTACAATCACGGAATTCCCGGTTTACAATGCCTCCGTTATTTTCGGGGGCATATTAGAGCTCATTGTCTCTCTCAGCAGCCTCGGCCCTCTCCTGGGAGGCCTCCACAGCTTACCTTATCATAATATTGAAAAGCAATTTCTCTGGACTGCTGTGAACCAACGCCAGAAATCCAAAATGCTGCCACAGTCATTAAGTGATTTCCAATTAGTTAATTGGTTTCGCAAGCTGCTTCTTTCTAAACTGCACCTTAAATGAAAAGCAGAACCATCCATTTTTGAAAGAGGAGAAATCCTGGGGCCTTTGGGTTTTACAATCCTAAAGCAGCGCATGCTTTGGAAGAAATGTGACTAAAAATGTCAGTCCCGCAGAACGGAAGTATTATTACTATTATGGAGAAGAATGGGACCTCTCTCCTGGCTTACCCACATTGTCTAGGGTTTGCTTTGCCCACTTTAGTGTCGAATGAAAGGAAGTTACGTAGATGATCACGGAGCAGCACAGAACATGGAGAATTTCTAGATCAACCTTGATTCTTCTCTAGGGAAGCTTCCTGGGCCCCTGTGTTTGGTGCTCCTGGGGCCATATCTGCTTGGCTTCTCTGTGCCCCCCTCTAAAACCTCACTGAGCCGGAGTCTGAAATCCCTGAGACTGGTTAATAAGCTGCTTCTTGGAAAGGGAATTGCATATGTTATAACAATCAACTTCTCACCTTCCCTCATCCTACTCCTTCTGCCAGTTGGTCTAGAACATTGCTAGTCAATGCGTGTGTTGTTAATGGCGGGGGCCATAAACATGTGTTTTGAGCAATAACTGATTTAGACAATAGATAAATATTTACCCAATAGGGTAAATAGGGTAATAATTACCCAATAGGGTAAATCAGTCATCTCTTTTCTCTGAGAGAGAAACTTAGCTTTAATAGTAGATGGAATGCATACAAAATGAATGCAAATTTTCCTCTCTATTAGACAGAGATGCAATCAATCAAATAAGAAGCAGCAGAGTGTAGCGATTAAATGCACGGACTCTGGAGACAGACCATCTGGGTGGAAATCCTGACAGTCACTTTCCAGTTGTGTCACTTTGGGCAAGTTTCTTGACCTCTCTGTGCTTCAGTCTCCTGGGAAATGGAGGAGAGGAATAATACCATCTCATAGGGTTGTTATGAAGAGTAAAGAGGTGGCTAAAATTCACAAGTCCCTTAAAACCAGGTCTGATACATAGCCTGTTAGATTAATCAAATTTTATAACATGCCATGTTTTAAAAGATTCACATTTTCGTCTCTCTGTTGAAAAAAACCCTCTCATCTTATGGTTAATTACCCATGAGAACCAATACTCAAAGGAGGGCAACTGATAAGATGCCATCCGCCTAGTCAGTCAGTCAGTCCATCTGTCAGTCAGCTATGTTTCCTGCCATCAGCTCTCTTTAAGACAATTTCTTATCCCCAAACTCACTAGCCTGATCTTTTGGTTAAAGAGTCACATTTTTGTTGGAGGAGTAGAGAAGTAGATTAAATTGGAAGCATAGAGGAGGTGGTAATTGGAACACCAGGTCAGGAAGAGGCAAAGAAATTCTGTGTGTGTGTGTGTGTGTGTATGTGTGTGTGTGAGAGAGAGAGAGAGACAGAGACAGAGAGAGAGTGAGACACAGAGAGAGACAGGTATAGATATAGAGACAGACCAGTTGGATAGCAACAGAACATTTCTGGTGCGAGTGGGAGAATATGCATAGGAAAGTCAGCACATTGCTGAGAAGGAAATCAGAGACAAGAGCAGAATAAGGGAGACAAAGGAGGGACCTGAGGACAGAAAACCCTGCCTGGCTCTGGTGCCTTCCTGTCTGCTTTAGAAGCAGTTGGTTCATCATTGCAGCAGCCTGGAGCCCTTTAGTAATGACTTTATGGATTAAAATTTTAAACCAAATTAGATGTGTTTACAAAATGGCACCCACACTGAATTGATAACAAGCTGCCAAAGTTGGGCTCACAATTATTCCGGAGCTCGGGGTTATGCTGTTCTGGTAGATGGTCTTGGTGTTTGTCAACGTGACTAAAACTGCAGCAACCCCTCCTCCTGTGTTCTTTTCCCCCTGTGTAAGGACAGCACTTTTAAGTGATACGCTGGTGGGCATCAGCAATGCACTGACAGGCGCATATTTCCTGGTCTTGATAGTAACTCGGTTAGAAATTTGTCTGCTTTTTTGGGGGTGTGTTTAAAATTTTTATGTTTAAGTTTCATTATGCAGCGTATCCATTTCAACTGAAACCATGGTTTGAGAAATACTAAATATGAAATCTTCTAATTATACAGGAATTTTGAGGTTGTGTGCATTGAAAGTGAAATGTTGTCAGGGATTCTGAGTTCTCGTGCCCCCTTCCACAGCAAGTCCTTCATATCCTGTCACCTACCTAGTCTTTTCAGAGAGGGAGAATCTTATATTCCGATTTTATGGAATAGAATGCAGTATTTTCTACTCATATTTTTTAGAACAGGAGCTGCTCTTTCAAGTTGTTAATCAGTATAAGAAAGAAAGCATCCAAGGGAATGCTGCTTAGTCCTGTTTAAAGAGAGCAATGTGTTTTTCTTGTAAAGAAGTATATTGATAGATTTATTTCTATGGTACATGAGGATAGTTAGGACTCAATAAATGTTAATCAATCAGCCAAATAACCTGTTTCTTCCCTCAAGGAACTTATGATCTACTGAAATAAGATGAATGGAGTGTATCTTTGTCTTTTAATATTTTTTTGCCTTCTATTTGTGGAAAGTAAAATTTCAAGAATTCCCATCCAGGGAGCCTGAAGAGGTCTGGGCTATTTTACACTTAAGTTCATTTATAAGCCAATGAGAAAATTTGGTTGGAGTTATTACTTGAGCAATAATAATGCTTGCAAAATGGCTCCTTTAAAAAGAAGAGGTAAAAAAAGGAAGAGTAAGTGCTCATGCTCCAGGAGAGATCATGTGATAGGCCACAAAACAAGTCTCAATAAATTTAAGAAGATTGAAATTATATCAAACATCTTTTTTTTTTTTTTTAGGATTTTATTTTTAAGTAATCTCTACATCCAGTATGGGGCTCAAACTCATGACCCCGAGATCAAGAGTTGCATGCTCCACCGACTGACTGAGCCAGCCAGGAGCCCCTCAAGTATCTTTTCTGAACACAATGGCATGAAAATCAAAATCAATTATAAGAAAAAAACTGGAAGGAACACAAACACGTGGAGGCTAACTAACATGTTACTAGACAAACAATGGGCCAATGAAGAAATCAAAGAGGAAATAAAAAAAATATCTGGAGACAAATGAAAATGAAAATGGAAACACTATGGTTCAAAATCTTTGGGACACAGCAAAAGTAGTTCTAAGAGGGAAGTTCATGGCAATATGGGCCTATTTCAAAAAAGAAGAAAAACCTCAAACAATTCAACCTGATACGTAAAGGAACTAGAAAAAGAAGAACAAATAAAACCCAAAATTAGTAGAAGGAAGGAAATAATATGAGAGCAGAAATAAATGAAATAGAGGCCAAAAAAATGAAATAGAGGCCAAAAAAAAAAAATAGAAAAGAGCAAGGAGACTAAGAGCTGATTCTTTGAAAAGATAAACAAAGCTGATAAACCTTTAGCCAGTCTCATCAGGAAGAAAAGAGAGAGGACTCAAATAAATAAAATCAGAAATGAAAGAGGAGAAGCTACAACTGACACCACAGAAATACAAAAAGTTATGAGATTACTACAAAAACTTATATGTCAAATAATTCTAAAATTTGTATGGGCCCACAAAAGACTGCAAATAGCCACAGCAATCTTGAGAAAGAAGAATGAAGCTGGAGGCGTCACAATCCCAGATCCCAAGATACACTACAAAGCTGTAGTAATCAAACAGTATGGTACTGGCACAAAAATAGACACATAGATCAGTGGAACAGGATAGACAGCCCAGAAATCCACCCACAAGTAAATGGTCAATTAAACCAGACAGAGGAGGCAAAATATCAAATGGAAAAAAGTCTCTTCAACAAATGGTTTTGGGAACACTGGACAGCAATGTGCAACAAAATGAAACTGGACCACTTTTTTTTTTTAATAATTTATTTATTTATTCGACAGAGAGAGAGAGAGAGCACAAGCAGGGGGAGCAGCAGAGGGAGAGGAAGAAGCAGGCTCTCCACTGAGCAGGGAGCCCGATGTGGGGCTTGATCCCAGGACCCTGAGATCATGACCTGAGCCAAAGGCAGACAGATGCCCAATGACTGAGCCACCCAGGTGCCCCTGGACCACCTTTTTATACCACGCACAAAAATAAACTCAAAATGGATTACAGACCTAAACAAAGACATGAGGCCATAAAACTCCAAAAGAATACAGTACGGAGGTTCCTCAAAAAACCAAAAATAGAAGTACCATGAGATCCAGTAATTCCACTTCTGGGTATTTACCCTAGGAAAATGAAAATACTAACTCGAAAAGACATATGTACCCTTATGTTTACTGCAGCATTATTTATAGTAGCAAAGATATGGAAGCAACCTAAATGTCCATCCATAGATGAATGGGGAAAGATGTATTCACACACAATGGGATGTTACTCAGTCATAAAAAAGAATGAGATCTTGCCATTTGTGACAACATGGATGGACCTAGAGGGTATTTTGCTAAGTGAAATAAGTCAGAGAAAGACAAATACCATATGATTTTACTTATATGTGGACTCTAAAAAACAAAACAAATGACAAACAAACAAACAACAATAAGAGAAACAGACTTATAGACATAGAGAACAAACTGATGGTCACCAGAGGGGAGGAGAATGGAGGGATGGGTGAAATAGGTGATGGGAATTAAGAGGTACAAACTTCCAGTTCTAACATACATAGGTCACAAGGGTAAAAAGTACAGCATAGGGCACATATAGTCAATAATGTTTTTATTCCTTTGTGTGGTGACACATGGTAACTACACTTCCGGTGGGCATTTTGTAATGTGTATAATTGTTGAATCACTATGTTGGACACTTGAAACTAATAAGATATGATATGTCAATGATACTTAAATAAAAATTTGATAAAACAAAATTATGGAAACAAGACCAAAAAAAAAAAAATAGAGCTGATTGCTAAAAATAAGATGGGAGCTAAAACAAGATGGCTGTCACTGACGGTCCAAGGGGGTGTGCACTGTGTCTCTCAGGGGTGCGGAGGGGGCAGCGAGTGCACTATGGTGGGATTTCGCCATCTGTTAATCACAGGATTTAAAACCACAATTCAATTACATGGGATTCCATGCTACTATTCCTCTTGTCGAGTGGCTTTTCCATCTCAGAAGGCAGCAGGATCCCACCATAGAGTCGATGCGTGTCTAAAAGCCTGATTAAATGTGTTGTGGTGTCTGTGGAATATTTTAGTCTCTGGATATTATTTATATTGAGAGAAGAGCATCTTGGGAGATTGGAGATGCATTAAACCTTCACACTTAACGGATGATCTTTCACTCCCAGACAGGCTGCACATTGCTGTTTGGGCTCCAGTGGCCCTGGGTAAGCTCTTGGCTTCTTCCCAACCTGCAGTAAACCTGCTCGCCTGGCTCGAGACACATTAGAAATAATCAAAATGCACTTGTTTGAATCAATACAGGGCATTAAGCGGCCCCTGGGCTTTATGTCAGGGTCTCTGATAGGAGTGGTTATCTTGGGTTGCACTGGGGTTTGGGTGACAAAAAATTTGAAACCGAAGGGGCTAGAAGTTTAACCCCTGGGTGTGTTTAGTCTTGTGAATGTTACTTGGCCCTCAGGTCTTTAGGAAGCTCCCGAGGCAGCTATCCTCCGTTAGTGTTCTATCCCTTTTCACTGGTCTGCTTCTCACCTTGTCCTTTCCACCTGGAATGCCCTTCCTTCTTCCTCCAGATGCCCAGATGTGACTCATTCTTCAAGAGCCAGCTACGATGTCACATTGATCTTCCTTCACTAATTCTTTATGCTGCCCCCTGCCCCCAGCCCCCAGCCCCCAATAAACCCCAGGAAGCATAGTATCATAGAAAAAGTTCGGATTTTGGACTAGATAAGTCTGAATTTATGTTCCAGGTGTTATAGTTACGAGGTGTGTTTACCTAATGAGGCTTCTCTTTTAGCCTTATTTTTCCTTAACTGTAAAATGGGGATATTATCACTTACCTTTGGGTTTTTAGGAGGATCAAATGATGTTAGTAAGTATAGGGCCTATACTCAATAGTTATTAGTTCCTTCATCCTTCGTAGTTCATTCAGATAACTAATTTTTTAACGTTTGGGGGTAATGGACCTTTTGAGCATCCACTGAGAGTTATGACCTCTCCTCCCAGGAAAAAAAATACATGCAAAAATTTTCATACATTTCAGGAACTTTAAGGATCCCCAAAGTCCAAGCAAGAACCCTTTAGTGGTGGTTGATTCCTAGGTCAAACCCCTCCCCTTATATACAGCTTTTAAAGATCTATGCAAAGCACCTGCAAAGGGATTTGGCACCTAGGAGGGCTTGAACAAATCCTGGTTAGTTTCTCTTCTTTCCTAAATTGCAATCAGAACATACCCGATGCCTGGAGGAAATCTATCTATAATTTTCCCTTATATTTAGTTTTGAGAAGCTGTCATGTAAAAGTAACAGAAATACCTCTGAGTAGAGACTCTAGTCCTTGACTGACATGTCTTCCAGCTGGCCTGCCATACCTAGTTTGAACAAATTTGGCCTTTTCAAAAAAATCGTCCCTTTCTTGTTGGACTCTACCCTGCAATCCTGTGTGTGCTGCTCCCCAGCCGGGTGACGTGGTTTTGCTGACATCTCTGTCTTCGCTCTCTGTATGGAATTTACAGCAATTATCCTTTGGTTGGTCCCCGTGTCTGTATTTTGGCAGGCCGCCCTGCCTTCCATGTGATAACTGCTTTGCAGACAGAGCAGCCGAAGCTCTGCCAAAGCCTAATGTCACCCCTCATCAGATGCTGTCTGGGTCCAGGGGTTACTTACACCTCTCCCTCCCCTTCTCAAGTCTGCTGGTGCAGGTTTCCCTTGCACGAGGTTTAAAAGCACAGAAGATGTGCAAGTCTGGCTGTGATCCAGTTCATTTGAACAACGTTAGCAGTGAACCTGGATAATTCAGGCACCTCGGAATGTTTTTTATAGCCTGTGCTACCTGAATTGGTCTGTCTGGCTGTGTACAGCAAGGAAATGAACTGGATAATCGCCATATTTCTATTCCACTCCGTGCTGTGAAGCCTGCGCCTCTGGAAACAAAAGTTTTCTGTACCACAAAGTCACTTCTCAAGAACAATTATGCCCCCTGGGGGTGAATATCTTTGTCAGTGTGTGCCAAAGTATGACTAATCAAATTGGCTCGAAAAGCACCTTTTCCCCACTTCACTTTCACTTGATATTTTCCCTGGAGAGTAACAAGGACAACAAAAAACTTTACAAACAAACCAACATCAAAGCAAAATCTTCCCTCCCCCCTCAAAAAATCCAAAGCCTCTCATCAATGTGCCCATTCTGACACTACAGGTCAGGCTCTATTTAGCTATTCTGTGGCTACATCTAGAGCTCCTGTGTCTGAGGGTGGAAGGATGCCGTGGACCACTATTTCTCAAACTTTAATGTGCATTCAGATCCCCTGGAGATCTTGTGGAAAAGCAGATTCTGATCCAGTGGGTGTGGGGCCTGAGATTCTGCCTGTCTACCAAGCTCTCGACAGGCCAGTGTCACTGGTGTGGAGGCCCGCCTTGGAAAAGCGAGACCGCAGCCTCCGTGAAGCACCTGCCCACAACATATGCCAACCTAGGGGCCCCCCAGGCCCTCTGCTTGGGCTGCTCTTCAGACTGATTCTATTTTCTTCTAGCAAGCGCAAGTACAAAGACTCTGGTCTTGAGAGAAGAGCAAACACATTTTCATGAAATCAAGGCGGCATCCACCTGAATATATTACCCACAAGAAACCTCCTCACTGCAAGTCCTCACTGGCTTCTCACTAGCAATTTAAAGTTCTAGGTAGAAAATTGTTCATCACTCAAAATTTAGAACAGCCGAGGAAAGTGCAATGAATGTAAATTTTCAGAGTCTCGAGTGCTTGAGGCAGCAAAGAACAAATTTCTGGAGTTGAGTTCAAGACAAGGAAAACTGTAGTCGTATCTACCCATTCTTTTTTCACTCCTATTAAATACCATTCTTTTTTGGTTTTATGTTTCTTAGAAAATCACCTGAACTCTTTTCTGGAGTGACTTGGGTATATATTAACAAGTTAATTATGTAAACATTTATTCTTTCAACACTGAGTCTCTACTATGTATAAAAATGTTGTGGTATCGACTCTGCTTCTAAGTTAATAAAGCAAGCCGTTAACCTCCGCGAGTTTTCATTTTCACATCTGAATAATGAAGGGCTGGACAGATGATCCCAGGTTCTCTGGTATTGTGTCATTCTAAGCACTAGGGAGGCTGACCCAGTAAACATTCTGCCTGTTTGTGGCTTTTTACTACCCGACACAAAGGATTTTCTTAGTTCTTTTTCTTTCATGACAGTGTAGAGAAGGCACCCATCATTCTGTTTATGTGTCTCATGGGCATAAGGCGATGTGTGAGGAAAGGAATGTTTCCCTGTGGTAATGTTGCCCCCCCCCCTTTTTTTTTTTGAGTGAAAGAGCATTCCTAGTAAAGAAAAATCCTACATAGAATTCCTAAATGTAAAAGCGAGAAATGTGAGGGGGGTCTGAAGCCCATCTGTGGGCCTTCCCTTGGACTCCTGATAATCTAGTTCTCTGTGGAGACAGGTTTGCCTGTTTTGCCCTAAACTAAGTTCTCCACAGCCCCAATTCCAAATCATTCTGTGCTGTTTCTTTGTAAATAATGCCGGTGCTGGGAAATCCAATTTAGGGAAACAAATGTTTAAGGATGCATAAACCTGAGTAGGTCTTGGTAGAGAGAATTGAGGCGGTATAGAGAGGCTGTTTCCTTCTGAAGATGGTGAGGGAAAGAGGAGCGGTCTGGCGACTCTGTGTGAAGCTGACCGGATTGGATCTTAACACCTCACGGTTCTTCTGTGCAAGGGATGGATGTGAGTTTTGTAATGGAGAGGCTGACTCCCAAGCTTGTCTTGAAACAAGAATGTGGGGCAGGCAGAGAGAGAGAGAGAGAGAGAGAGGAAGAGAAATGTAGCTAGGCTTTTCTCCCTGGGTCTGGTGGGCAGGAAATGAAGCAGAGCTGCTGGGAGCCTATGATGGATGGTGTGGAGGGGCCTTTCCTGTCCTTGTGGTGCATCCCTTCACGTTGAGTTGGTTTGGAAGTCCCATCTGCAAACCACAGAGGCGGAGTTAAGACTCTAAATCAAATACTTCTGACTTCACTGCTTTTGGTGTCTGCGAAATGCTTGAGCACTGAGTGAAGAGAGGAATCCTACTTTCCATTTAGGTTAGTAGAGCATAAGCCCTGCTCTGGCCTTTGGACGAATTAACTTGTTACTTCATATATTTAGAGATATGAAGCAACACCCCCCATATTTTATATATATTTACAATTATTCTTTTTCTTTCTTACAGGATGAGTAAAAGTGAAGTGTTCCTTTTCTGTTGTGAAGGCTGCTGTCTAGTTGAGTTGCTTCTCTAGTGAGAACAGTCAGCGTCATTAATTTTTCCCTGTACTGTGTGGGCTGTGGAACATGAAACTGACTTGATTGATCACATCGCCACTTCGGAGGCAGGTGGGTGAGTGGGTTGGTGAAACACTTCAGAGAGTTAATGCATTTGTGTAGTTACCAGTGGCTTTGCCCTTCAGTAGATGAATTACGTTTTAGATCAGCTGGTGTGTGAGGGGCTCGGGTAAAAATCAGGAGGCGGAGAGAGGGGTGGGGAAAACTCGAGGGAGAAGATGACTCTGCCTCAGCTGCACCACAGCCATAATTGGAAGACCGGTTACAGGTGCTCGCTGTAAAGTGGAGCATGGCCAGGTTGGTGGGTGCCTGGGGCAGGATCCAGGATGGAAAAGAGATTGAAAATCATGTCCTATGAGGAAGAGGTCAAAGACCAAGAAGCCTATCTTATGGGAAGGGAGAAACTTGGCTTTTGTGTGTATCCTGTTTGTGGTCTTCAGTCCTCGAAAGGCTGTTGAAGAGAAGAGCTTGGGGTTATTTTGTGTGGCCTCCAAGGAAGAATTGGAGCTTATTTTCGGAATGTTTCACTGGAATGGGGTGGATTCTTACGGAAGTGAATTTCTCCCCATGTTATCATTCAAGCCAATGCTTTAAGGGAAATGCATGGTCTGGGACGTATTTAGCCTGGATGACCTCTAGAAACCCATGGAAGGCTGTCAGACAGTGATTCCATCACATTTCACAAATTTCCTTCCCATCTCCTATAACAGCTCATGAACAGTTTCTGGCCTGGCTGAAACTAGATATGCTGCCCGGAACGGAATCTACTTTTCTGTGGAAGGACAGTCATACAGAATTGGTTTTTTTTTTCTTCTTTAAGAAATAAGAAGATTAAAAATCTTAGTTTCTGTGTAGTTGTGGTATAGGAGAAAGAACACAGAATTTGAAACCTAGGGTAAGATCCTAGCTCAAACATTTTCTTGCTTTGTGATCTTGGGCAAAGCCTCAGTTTTTAAATTAATATAATAGAGGTAATGAGGTATTAATGTACAGGGTGGTTACAAGCATTAAGTGAAATTGTATTTGTAGAGTACCTGAGACATGGCCTGGTACATAGTAGTTGCTCAATAAATAGAAATTATTTCCTTTAATCTCCCAGACAAGTAAAAGTACTACAGTCAGACAGAAGAAAAGAAAATGACAGGCCAATACCCCTGATGAATGTAGTTGCAAAAATTCTCAACAAAATACTGGCAAACTGGATCAACAGCACATTAAAAGTGTCATGCACCACGATCAAGTGGGATTCACCAGTGCAATGCAAGGATGGTTCAACATGCAGATCAATAAATATGACTCATTCACATTAATAGAATGAAAGATATAAGGCATATGATCATCTTTCTAAGATGACAGTCCATGAGGCTGCTAAGCATTTGCCCTTCACTTAGATGAACACGGATCATGGATCCATGGCTTATGGGATGGAGGGATGAAGTGGCAGGATATTGGATGCCAGTGTGTGGGTAGTTCAGACAAGAACAAGGGTCTTTTGTGGTCCTATTTGCTTCACAGCAGCGTGTGTGCATGTGTGTGTGTGTGTGCACGTGCACACACGTGTGTGTATAGTTTTCCTTCTGCTTCTTTTAGGCTCAGGCTCTCTATTGCATCATTTCCTGTAGCCCAGTGTTTCTCAAACTCCAGTGTGCCGCACAATCTCCTGGCGATCTTGCTAAAATGCAGATGCTGATTCAACGTATCCATGAAGGGGCCTGAGCTTCTGCATTTCTAACAAGCATCCAGGTGGTGCTGAGGCTGCTGGTGTCTGGACTACATTCAGAGCAGAAAGGTTTCAGTCCACGCGAATGCTGCCTGCGGAAACCTCTGGAGCCAGTTCTAGTTTGCTGATGACTTTGTAGTTCTGCCTGCCTCTCTGTTCCTGCCAGAATTCATGGAGAATGTTTCCTTATCATATGTTGCTAAGGCTTGTTGTTTGCGAGTACTATGTATCTCTTTTTCTCCAAAGATGAGGTCCACGTGCACTCTATAAGGTCCATATTTCTCAGAGTGGTACTAACACTGCTGGTGGTGAAACCCTAAGTACAAACCTGTTCTAGAAAAGAAATTCATCTTGTTAGAGGGAGCCGAGCTACTTACAAGGCAGATAACGTTCTGCAGCTTGCTGAATTGATGGAGAGAGGCACCGGGATTCAGACTCACCTATTTTTCATTCTTTGAATGAAGTCTATCTTCTGAATTACCTGAGCCATGTGAAGCAGGGAAAGAGAGCAATGGTTCTGGAAACAAAAACAGAGTTCTTATCTTTTAATACAGAAGAGAATGCCTCGGGATATTATTATTTGTGATTTATGGGGTGCATAGCAATATGTCCAGTGTCTCACCATTGCAGACAGAGGACTCTGACCCTCTGCCTTTGATGAACTCTTGTAGCTTCCCAGGGGCAATTTTCCACTGTAGAATAGTTGCTGCATCACAAGATTCTGGCTTAAAAAATCATATGGAATGAGATGCTAGGAAACTTGGTTTCTAGTTCCAATCCTACCACCGACTTATTCTGACTTTGTCCAAATTTCTTACATTTTTGGACCTGTTAGTAAATCAGGTTGCTCACCCTCGCTATCAGTATTTGCTTGTGAAATATGTTGAGGTGTTTATTAGCTAAATTAGTCTCAAATATTTGTGAAAACTCACTTTTTCTTCTGAGGATATATCAGCTGTCACTGATAAGATCAAACCATGTAAATGAATAAAATCAACTAAATAGAACAGAGAGGACCAGAGCACCCTTTGTAAACAAGTTTCCTTCCTTTCTCCGTTCCTTCCCTCTCTTCCTTCTGTTTTTTTTTTAAACTTATTTTGAAATAATTTAAGATTTAAAGAAAAGTTACAAGAATAGTATAAAGGATTCCTGTATAAATTCTACCCAGATTGCCCAAATGTTAACATTTTGCCACGTTTGCTTTCTCTTTCTTTCTCTTTGTGTGTGTATCTCTACGTTTTTTTTCTGGCCTACTTAAGTGGAAATGGAGGACAAGATAGATGCTTCTTTAGGCTTCTATTTCAGTGAGTATTCTAAGGATATTTTCTTACATACCCAGAGTACAGTTATCAAAATTAAGAAATTAGATTGACAGTACTACTGAATCTATAGACTTCATTCAAATTTTGTCAATTTATAGCAAGACAACAAAAATAAGCTTCTTTGGTCCAGATCCAGACCAGGGGCACGCATTGCCTATGGCTGTCCTGTGTCTTGACTCCTTCACCTGGATCATCAGCTTCATCTGTCTGTCTTTCATAGGGAAGGCAAACTCTTGACCTTAAGAGATTTCAGGGAAGTTGAATAAACAAATGTTACTTTATTTTAACAAGCTGTCATGGAAGGCATCTAGGAGCCCTCAAGGTTGAATTCGGGGAATATCAAAGTTGTTTTTTTAAATTATAAAAATAAGACACAATTATTATAAAAATTGAAACAATGCAGAAACAGATCAAGTTAAAATAAAAGTCCTCCCTTTAATCTCACTCAAGAGTAAACACTGTTAAAGATTTTTGTGTATTGTTTTAGGTCTTTTTCTATGCTCATGAAATATATACAGGTATAATGTGTGTGTGTTTTAACAAAAATGAGATCATACTATACATATTGTTCTTTTTAAAAGAACATAATTATACATATACATAATTTTCTTTTTAAATAATTAGTATGTCATTGGCACATTTCCCTGTCATTCTGTCCAGGTCTGTGAGGGTGACTGTGGGCATCCTTGCTGGGGAAGCCCAAAGCTGAGCTCAAAGTCTTCCATCTTGCTTTTGCTGGTGGCTTTGATTCGCTGATAAGCTGGGAGGTAGCTTTGTGCCCTGGAAAAGAACACTCTTCATTCATAGCTAGTTGTTCGAGTGTATAAGGAGAGTTTGGGGAACAAACTCCTTTGGATTCTTGACCCTTTCTGCCCTTCTCTCTCATGGTGCCTTCAGATCCTTCTCTTAATTTATGGACCTTTCTTGGAAAACCACATTACAGTGGCTGTAGCCGGGAAAGGCTTGATTACAACTTGGATAACATAGCCTTAATGTCCACCCATTGCAAAGGTTGAAATGAAGTATGAAAAAAATACTTAAAATAACACTTTTAGTTCATGAAAATCTCTCTTTTGCACTGCAGCTAGAGTCCATGATGTCATGATGTGGTATACACACACACACACACACACACACACATTGATATGCACACATGCACACACACATTTTGTAAAGTTTCTGTGATCACATATCTGAGAACCATCCCCATGGGTGTTAATTTCTAACTGTTTAGATACTCTTTTATCTGCATCCCAGATTAGCAGTGCAGCTGTTCTCCGGTCTTAGACACACTTGCCTGATTTCGAAGTGACATTAGGGGGTTTCTTGCAACTGTTTTGCTGACATCTTTAAGAAAATTGGTCTTAGAGATTGGCCTAGGCTGGTTTTCTTTTGGTTCTTGAGTGTATTTTCTCTGGACCTTTCTGACCTTTAACTTTATTTTTTCTTTGCTTACCCTGACCCCATGGTGCCTTTAAACCCAAGAGGGCAACCAGACAGTGATCATCCAAAGTTGTTTATGAGCTTGATGGTTGTATTAGTGGTTTTTCCATCTTGCCTCTCCCCCTGCAGCCTTTAGGCTGAAAGCACTGTGAAACAGGGGCTGTTTTCCTCGAACTGCCTTCTTGCACTTGTTGGGCAAAAGCAGAGCAGTGATTGAGTCCTCCACACCCTTATGGCACTGCAGAGTAATAACATTTATCACACTTCTTGTTTAAGCCCTTTAGAGAATGACATTTCACCGTGTAATTTTGCTTCACAGATTTTTCCCTTGTGAGTTTTAACTTTCAGGGTAGAATTCTCTCTTATGGCTTCACCTTCTTCCTATTTTGTGTATCTGTGAGAAGTTGCACAAATAGGGCTCCTCTCAGCATAGCAGATGGAATCAGGTCATGCTCCCAAGTGCCCTTCACCTCGAGATTCCTGATTGTTTCTTCCTTATTTGTTGTGAGCAGGCCCAAATTGCCTCACCTCTAGCTGCCCTTTCCATTTTATGAAACAAGCAACTAATGGCAACGCAACTCTAAAAATTCCCGGATGACCTGCATTTTGCTCTTTTTATTATCCCTTAAGAAATGTCTCTGTAATTGAAATCTAGAGTAGCAGAGTTTTGTGATCTTGTCATTTAGCATTTTACTTATGTTTGCCTTATTTACACTGCACCTTTAAACCCCAGAGTGGTCGAAGTCTGCCCAAGAGAACAGCAGGACTGAAACCAAGAATGTCGTCATTAATTCAAAGGCGAGAAGTTAAAGAGAGGTCTCAGTGCCCACCCTTGTTAGGGAGTCAGAAGGAGGAAAAGGAAAAGGAGGGGAAGAACGCTGCGACGTTGTAGTGGGTAGCAGCAGGGAGAGGCCGAGATTTATACTGCATGCTACATTTTATTTATTTAGGGGGACATGGATATCTGGTTTTTTCCCTCTATGGTAATTTATCAGGGAGTGCATCCTGATTTAGAAGTGCACAGAAGACCCCCACTGCTAATTCTCCTTTATTTCATATATTTCTTTTACCTTAACTCATAAAGCTTCAGCGTTGCTACTTGCTTTATCATCCATTTGTATTTCATTGCGAGCCTAACACTTTTTGATCTACAGCGCAAGCCCTCCTTGCCCCACCTCTTTGTTCTCTCTTCACAGACTGCATGCCTCAGTATTGACATTTCAGTCATTTGATTTATCCCAACAGGTTCCCTGATGCCAACCAGATCATAATTCCCTTTCTGGCAGCATCACTTCAAGACCTTCCTGGTTATTTCCCTTGGCTCCTAGTATTTGTGGATCGGCACCTACGAGATTTACTGATGATTTGTCTCCTCTTTCAGGTTTCTGTTTGCTTAGATCCAAACCACAGGTGGTAACTTAGGAGGCCTGAGGATATCTGGAATTGTGTGAAATGTGAGCTTTGTTCTGCCTGGTAGGGAGTGCTGGAATGTTCTATCACCAGCATTGTCACAGAAGGGCCATTTCTGGAATTGGTTAAAACAGAAGGATCTGCCCATAAGCATTCTGTTAGCCTTTGGTAAATCGAATACCATCTACCTAATTTTCCTGAGAGCTTCCAGTTAGGGAGAGTTGGATTACCAGCTTTCAAAGTGGGTTATCTTTTAAAAAGAGGTACACACCTATAAGAAGCTCATACTAATTTTGGTTAGAGGCGAGTAGAATCCTCCTTTTCTTGTGCCATTTTTTTCATCAGTATTTGTGTGCTCTGAGACACACACACACACACGTTAGAGAAATAGGAGAGAGAAAAAAATTTCTCCTTTTGTGAATTCTCATGATGTGGCTTTAAAATACTGAATGCTGCATTATCACAAGACCTTCAGTTGTCCTGATTTACATTAGTGAAATCTATTTCTCATGTCAGGCAAGAGAAAGCTGCCTGGTCTCTTTAGCTTTCTTTACACAGTTTCTATGATTCTATGGGGAGGCAGGTTTTGTGGCTTATGTGTAGTACATTAGAAATTAAGAAAAGTAGCTTTGTCCTTAAATTAAGTACAATCTAAAATTTACACATTGTTTAAAGTTATAATGCCATGAAGTATACTCATAATTCTCCATCCCATTGCTTTACTCTGTCAAGCATGTGGGGCTGGGTCTTTCAGGGCTGTTCTAGTTGGGGTTCATGAAGTTGATCCTGGCTGATCACGTATGGTAGATAAAAGACTTTCTGACTGTGGGTAGGAATGACCACCAAAAATTCCGCCCCCCCATCCTGTCATTGCTAAGGATGCACTGGCAATAAGGCACTGTGGAGTCTGCTTTCCCACTGTTCCCTCATCTTTGAAATAAAGGAGTTCAATAAGTCTCCCAGGCCCCAAATCGAATTTAAAACGGGCTTCTCTTGCAGCTGGAGGGATTTGGGTAGCTATGAGGAAGAATGTCCTGACTCTGAGGATGTCAAATTGCTTGAATGTTTATATAATCACATTTTCAACAGACTTTAAAAAAATATTTTAATCTCTTTCAAAGATACCTGAAGGCGGAGGAGAGAACCCCTTGGCTTTGGGTCCACAACTCAGTTCTGTAGTTAGGAAGATTGGAGCAGGTAATACCAGTTTGTAATGATACATGGATTTCTGCCCGATATCAACGTTCCATTGATAAAAAAGATTCCTGGAATCTTGTGAAATGAGTCCAAGCTTATAGATAGGATGGCTGAGTAAATGATAGTAAAGCAGTGACCAAAAATGTCAAGAGATAAAAGCATGGGGAAAAAATCCTAATAAAGGGTATATGTTTAACATCAGAGGTAAATAATAAGAAATCAACCAAATTTACTTAAAAAAAATCCATTTTTGAAAAGGAATGACAAAAAAAGAGAAGAAGCAGAATTAAGACTTCATTTTTGAATAAGGGACACTAATGGGGTCAGATTTGAGGACATGAAGGGAAAAATAGTATTAATATATTTTTTTTCAAAACATCAGTAGATGAAGTCACTAGGGCAATGTGATCTGTATGTCCAAAGCTCTATATTACTTATCTGGCACCAGGATTAACAATAATACACATATGCCTGTTGGAATTACCAAGTAGAGTACAGTAGAAGAAACAACATTTATCCCTAATGCCCAACATTTAGAATCATTTTTTATAGATTCAACCAATCCTTACCAATTGCATTTATGGAGAATTGTAGAGAATTTAATTATTCTATTGTAATAATATGTACACTCTGCAATTAGGAATATTGCTGTAGGTGTTGACTGAAGATGCATAAGCTGATGGCTTTTTAACAAGAATGGAAGACAAGATATAAGAACAAAATAGACTCCTTGTTGAGCTAGACTCCTTGTTCAGCTATGGCTTCTCACAGGTTTGTTTTGTTTTGTTTTTAAGCTGAGAGTGAAGTACTGATTTACCTTTATATAAGCAGCATAATTTATCGGCACTGATTAAAATGATGAGGTATGCAGCGACAGCTCTTTATATTCCAGGTAAATGCTTCCTTTGTGCTTTTCAGACAAGAATTTCTGACATGATGTGGGAAAAACTGAAGAAGTCAGTCTTTGGGGTGTATTTTTATCCAGGAGGTGGCTTGAGATGGATTAATGGCAAATCACAATAAATTATTTATCAGATAATAAGTGTGATAATTGTTCTTATTTATCATCAGTATAACTTGCCTTGTTCTCCTGTCATGCTTTCAATCAAACCCTCCCCAAAGATTTGCTGGTTAAAATACACAACCAAAAGGTCATTCCAACAATTTTTACTCATAATGGCACACTGATTATCTCCTAATTGGAAAATGTAAACTAGGGGCTCTGTAAGTAATAGGAGCGACCCTTGCATTTCTAACATAATGAGGAGAGTGGCTCTGTACCTCATTCATCCTACCATGGGGAAGAGTACCATTTTCAGTAATTTTGATGGCCTCCTGAATTAATTGGAAATAACTTTTTTGTTTTCCATGGAGAAGGAAATAAACCCACATGCCCAAATTTGCTGAAAAAGTAGAGATGTAAGATACCACTCACTATCTACTGTCCCACTGGCAGCTAATCCATTGAAGCTTAATTGTAATTATCCACCAGGTCTGGGGCCAGAGAGGAATACTGATTACCGCTACGTGCGTTTCCATGGGCAAGACTGTGTATTGAGCCTGTTGCAAAGTTTCAAGTAAATTCATTTCTACCAGCAGCTGTAATGGATCATTGGTCATAGACTATTTCTGGACTTGGTGCAATGGGTGAAAATAATTCCAACTTATTTGTGCAGAATTCCTTAAAACTTTACCATTCTATTAAAAGGAGACTGATACACACTCATGTACCCCACAGTCTTGAGTCGGAGGCATCTGTGGTCCAAATGGCCCTGGGTTATTTCCCTGTGGTTTACCTCTTTACCCAGAAATCCATGCTCAGCTAGCTACACAGCTGGCAAGGGTTTCCCAAACTTCCTTAAGAGAACAGATGCATAAGATGCATGAGAACAGTGGCTACCATGAGCAAAGCAGTCCAAACACTTCTCTGTCTCTCCCCTCCCCTCCCTCCCTCTCTTCCTCCCTTTCCTCTCCTCCTTTCTTCCCCCTCTCATTTTTGGGCATGACCCCAAGGTCATAGCTCAGATAGGACCCTCTCCTAATGCTTGATTTCCTGCTCATGTGCCCCCTGTCACACAGCTAATAGCCTCTTTTGCGCATGCTGCTCCTTTGTAGCTCTGTGAACCTTGCCCAGCCCATGTGTTTCTTCCTTCCAGGTCAGTCTGCTTCTCCTGTGTGATCTGGGGATTTTTCATACATCTGGGTCAGATCACCATCTTTCCCAAGTTGCTTAGTGTCTTTCCACAGCTCCTTTCTACAGGTCTCCTTCTAATGTGCTAGCGCGCATGCCCCCCTAGACCCACTTGCTCTGTTCTTATCTTGGTTTCCAGCCCCCTTACCATGTTTCCCATCTTGCATAACTCTCTTCAGACCGTTTGTATTGTGTCTCATATTTCCAATCTCGCCCTCATCCTTGGACACTCTTCAGTTCCCTCTTTCTAATGTTACACATCGGGAGAGCTGGATTCACTTCCACCCCTGCAGCTTGGTTACTGTAAGAGATTGAGCCTTCCATCTTATCCCATAGTGGAGCTTAAGCAGTATCAGTGTCAACTGATAGCAGAGGCCACTTTCTGACTCTCAATAACCTACCTGGTTAGTGGGCCTATTTCCCAAAAAGGACTTGATAGTTATCTCCGAGGTTTTATTAGTTCATTATGATGTTGGCCTGCCGCATCTAGCAAATAGAAGTTTTCGGTGGACTGGGTGATAGTAGTATTTTCTCAAAGGGTGCCATGCAGGTTTTAACTGAGTGCTCTTTTGGTTCTGGTACTGATTGAGACTCAGTGACTCTCACCTTATGAACCAGGCAAGCAGTTCTTCCTGTGATCAAATGTTTTGAACCCCCAAATTAGGACACATGGATGAACAACAGAATACTTGAAAACTTGAAAAATCTAGACTGTCGTGTTAGTTGTCTATTGCTGTGTCACAAGCCACCCCCAAACTGAGGTGGCTTAAAACAACTAACTTCTTTTATCTCCCACGGTTTTTGTGGGTCAGGGATTTGGGAGCAGTTTAGCTGGTGCAGGGTCTGTCATGAGGCTGTAGTCAAGATGCTGGCTGAGATTGCGGTTACCTGAAAGCTTGACTTGGTGCTTCCAAGATGACTCCCTCAGGTGGCTGCAGGCAGGCCTCTGTTCTTTGCCACATAGGCCTCTTCATAGGATTGCTAAATATTCTCACAGTACGGTAGCTGGCTTCCCCACAGCAAGTGATCCAAAACAGCAAGATAGAAGCTATAATGTCTTTTACAACCTAGCCTTGGAAGTCACACTCTCTTATTTCCATAGTATCCTATCCTATTATTTCCACAATATTCCAAAAGTCAGCCCTATTCATTGTGGAAGGGGGCCACCCAAGGGCAAGAATACAGGGAGGCACAGATCACTGGGAACCATCTTGGAGGCTATCTACCACAAAAGTGTAAACTCATTTATTATGCTTCACCTACTCTCACTATCTTTCCAACCATGCTTAAAACGTGGTGGGGAGGACTGTGCCTGGCTCAGCTCAGCTGAAAGAGGCACGGGGCACACTATGCCCTTTGAGCTCTCAAATCAGAAAACAAAAGAGTCCAATGAGCATCATGGTTAAAACAAATCAGAAGTTTAATTTATTCTTTGGTCTGTCTTCCCCCAAACTTGATGTTTCCCAACGTGTATTTCCCAGAGTACTAGTCCCATGAGGTGATCTACCAAAAATTATTTTGCAGTCAAACTCAGAGATTCACAATCTTCATGGCCTGATTGATGATGATTCTGAGACTTCTTGCAACAGAAATACTTGTTTCACTTTGTTCAGCCCAGAATTTCTCAAGTTTGTCCACAGATTTTTTTTTTTCATTTTGTCACACCTAAAAACAACCTCCAAACCTAGTGTTCTTTAAATTATACATTTTGAAACACTGGCCTAGATGGTTAGAGGTCCATAACCAATATTATTCCAGAACAGATTTAAGATGATTGTGATATAAAAGTGGCACATTGAATTTACCTGGAATCATATAGTTGAGTATGCCTACTAGACTGAAGCCCTTGAAGGGCAATCTTGCATCCACAATACCTAACTCAAAACCTGAAACTGTTTGTTGGGGAACCCTCAATC
Source organism: Neomonachus schauinslandi (assembly GCF_002201575.2). Taxonomy (NCBI): domain Eukaryota; kingdom Metazoa; phylum Chordata; class Mammalia; order Carnivora; family Phocidae; genus Neomonachus; species Neomonachus schauinslandi. Next base: position 86,566,383 of record NC_058404.1, read on the forward strand.
AACTATCCTTTGTACTATGTCTAAGAGCATGCACTTTGATGTTTCTTTACCCCCATGTGAGATCTCTATTGAAAACTGGTCCGCAAAGTCTTTCAAAGAGTGTTAACCTTCTTCCCCCAGGCGGAGGAAATATTCTCCACCTACATATACACTCCTAGAAGCATTGCACTGCTGAGATTAAGCATCTCTTAGCTGGTGTATTTTATGGCTGAATTGTTTGTCTTGGTATGTAAGCCTCTGGGGCATAACCATTTCTTCTTATGAGTCTGGTATAGCACTCAGCACACTGTCAGCACTCAACCCAAAATAAATCATTATAATAATAGTCATAAACATAAATCAAGGGAGCACAATTCAACTATTTATAGCCTTACAGGAGAAGCACAATAGAAAAAGTCCAGTTATTTTCCATCATATTATCCTATATCATTTCCAAGCAAAATGTCATATTGTCCACTAGTGTGTAACCAGGTAATGAAGGATTCTGGTGTAACCTGCAAATTCCATGGGGCCAGAGTTAAATTATGTGAGGCTAGAAGCTCATGTTTCCTAAGTTTCTATAATTAAAATCTGAATTTCTAGGGCTTATTAAGGTAATATTTAACATATAATTATGTTGACATTTTAAAAAGGAAAAGTGTTTAAGACAAATTATGTAGTAATATTTAATCACAAAAATCTACTTGTTCTGCTCATTTCTTCAAAGGTCTTCTCTTTTATTTCCAAGGTGAAAGCTTAAGCTTAATGACGATTTTAATCTAATGTTTAATATAATGGATAATAGTGGATTCATTAGTGGGTTATCCCTCCTACATAATATATAAGGTGCTTTTACCACACTGAAACCCAGGCCACCCTTACAGTTGGGCTTGTCATTCCATATGACTGAATAGCAAACTATAGTAGTCACATTTTCCTTTTTTTTTTAACATGAGGAATTTGGAAAATACATCTACACATACATACACACCCCCACACTCAGCCCTCCCCATATATGTGAAAATATCGATCCTCAATATATCCATCATCAAGCAAGCCACTTGGACATTCTGATAGACTTCTTTCAAGGCTTTTCTTTAAGCATATACTTTAAAAAATACACAAAGAACATATGACTATTTTCCTTGTGTGTTTTTTATTAAAACATTTCAGATAGGGCGCCTGGGTGGCTCAGTCGGTTAAGCGACTGCCTTCGGCTCAGGTCATGATCCCAGGGTCCTGGGATCGAGTCCCACATCAGGCTCCCTGCTCTGCGGGGAGCCTGCTTCTCCCTCTCCCACTCCCCCTGCTTGTGTTCCCTCTCTCACTGTGTCTCTCTCTGTCAAGTAAATAAATAAAATCTTTAAAAAAAAAAAACATTTCAGATAGAGCCGAAGTTCTTGTCAACTACCATCTAAATCTTGCCCTCCCTTTTGTGAGTGACACTCCCCTTTTTGAGTGCTGCCTTTTTATGGTATTCATAATCATGAATTTGGTTGATATTCTTCCAGATGATTGTTTTTTGCACTAACATACATATATATGCATTTCTATGAAGTGTACAGTATTGTCTTAACACATCAAAACATTTTTACATTATATTTTATGTATTTTAAAGATTTTTTTTTTTTTTTTAATTTATTTATTTGAGAGAGAGAATGAGAGAGAGCGAGTACATGAGAGGGGGGAGGGTCAGAGGGAGAAGCAGACTCCCCGCCGAGCAGGGAGCCCGATGCGGGACTCGATCCCGGGACTCCAGGATCATGACCTGAGCCGAAGGCAGTCGCTTAACCAACTGAGCCACCCAGGCGCCCCTATTTTATGTATTTTAATACAAATTACTTGTAAACAAAACTACCTATGGTTATGTGCACACACGCACACACTCATGCTCTAATTCATTCATTTTATCCACTATGTGATATTTCACCTCTTGAATACACAACATTTTGTTTAACAGTTCCATCATTTCTATTGCAATGGACATCTTTGCGTATGCTCAGAGTGGTTTAAAAATGTTTTATTTTTATTTATTTAAAAAATGATACCTAGAAGTATAAAAGCTGGGTCATGGGTATCTACATTTTTTTATTTTAACGAGTGGTGCAAGGTGAATGTTCTAATTTACACAGCCAACGCTGGTGAATGGCTCCCTCTCTTTATAAAACCTTGCCAATGCATGGTATTTTCAAATGGTAACACTTCTTCCTAACCAACTGGTGCAAAATATCATTAGTGATTTGACTTGAAGTTCCCTGGCTGTTAGTGAGCACGAACCTATTGTCATATGTTTCTTGTCCATTTGCATTTCCTTCTCAATAAATTGCATATTTATATTCTTTGTTTATTTTCCTACTAGATTGTCTTTTTCTTATTAAATTGTAGAAGTTCTTCCTGTGTTCTGGATACAAACATTCTGTCTTTCATATTTGTTTTAAATATCTTTCACAATCTGGTTTTTGTCTTTGATTTTTGTTTAGGTATCTTTTGTTTAAAAGTAGTTTAAAATTGGTGGTGCCTGGGTGGCTCAGTCGTTAAGCGTCTGCCTTCTGCTCAGGTCATGATCCTGGGGTCCTGGGGCCCAGCCCCGCATCGTGCTCCTTGCTCGACGGGAAGCCTGCTTCTCCCTCTCCCACCCTCCCTGCTTATGTTCCCTCTCTCGCTGTCTCTCTGTCAAATAAATAAATAAAATCTTAAAAAAAAAAGTAGTTTAAAATTTTCAGGTAATCAAATTTATGTTTTCTTTTATGGTTTTTTACTTTTTTTTTAATTTTAGAAAGACATGTTTAGTTTTTTCCCCCCTTTAGTTACAGTGAGTTTGCAGTAATTCTGGGTCTTAGCTTGATCAGATGTGAAATCAATGTAGAATTGAAACTCAAGTTAGTCAATAACTAGACTTAATGGACTTAATGGAGAATCACAGAAAATATTTAATACATGTAACCCATTTGAAAAAAGCAAAGGTGCCATTTTCTTTTTATATCAATGATTTTATGCTTGAGCTTATTATATGTAGCAGTTGGATTCCCCTCCTTTGATTTCCACCATCATCTAATCAGACATTTGGCAATCTCCATTAAATGGCTTTCTCATTCTGTCACTAAAATTTTAACAGCAGTTGTTAAATGAAACAGGAGAAAGCTGTGTTCACCAAGATGTACTCCAATTGCAAGGGAAAATGGTTTCAGAATTGGAATCAACATGGTTATATCACATGAGAAAAATTTCTCTCCAACTCTCCTGCTCTATGTACACCTGGCACCCTCTGTTTTTACAGTAGATTTTCTATATCCAAACACCTTCCAGCACGTTTATCCATGTCTGCTTTATTGGCATTTGTTCAGAGTAAGATATCAAATAGTGAGACAATTACAAGTCTGACAAGGTCTAAAGTGACAGCTGCCCAAGTTTCCAGCAGTGGAGATGGAACACGGAATCTTGGTGAGACGGACAGATTCCTCCTGCCACACCACTGTACCGTGGGGCCAGCCTTCACACTGCGTACATGTGCTAATGCTAAGAGCATGTGGTGGATCGTGTGGCTACCTTGATAGTTTTGGGCTTGTTGTAGATATCATTGGATTGACAGGGTGGCATTGAAAGCATCTTTTTCAAGGAAAATTGAAATTAACTCTATGGCTAATATTATATTGGATGTTCTTAATTAATGAAGATCTTTCATATGTCTTATATTGTGTATTCCTCACAATAAACCTGAAAGGTATTATTTTTAAAATCACAGCTTTATTGAGATATACTTCAAATACCATCTAATTCACCTATTTAAAGTACTCAGTTAAGCAGCTTTTAGTATATTTATGGAGTATGAAACCGTCAACACAATCAATTTTAGAATGTTTTCATCATCCCGCCAAGAATCTCCATACCCTGTGGCAGTCACTTCACCACCCCTCCACCCCCGGCCCTAGACAATCATTAATCTACTTTCTGCCGCTATAAATATGCCTTTTCTGGACATTTCATACAAATGAAACCATTCAATATGTTGTCTTTTGTGACTGGCTTCTTTCATTTAGTATGTTTTCAAGGTTCATCCATATCGTAGCATGTATTAGTATTTTATTCTTTATGAATGCCGAATAATATTTCACTGTATAGATATACCACATTTTGTTTATCCATTCATCAGTTGATAAACATTTGCGTTGTCTCCACTCTGATAGGTATTATTGCCCTCATTTGATAAATGAAGAAACAGTGTCAAAACACTTAAGCCATCTATCCACAGTCACACAGCCAGTCAGTGTCAGAACTATAAAGTAAATTCAATGCACATTTCATAATTTAAGAATATCTCCTTTCATATCTCCCTTTCTTCCTGCTTCCTCGTAAGATTGAGAATACCCAATGTGTTTAGAAATATTGCTATTAACTTGATTCCTCTGATGCTAAGTCATTTTCTTTGATCCCCCTGGGTAGGGATCAAGTTCTTGGGCACCATAAGTGTAATGAGATTTATATACATCAAAAGCTCAACACAGACATTCTCCAAGTGCATATACTTCAGAATCCCACTCATTATCGTCATGCTAACCCGTTAACTTTCGACAGTTTGGTAGTTGATGAGAGTGAACAAATTCCTGGCTGATATGTTAGCTATGATTTGAAAGCAGGGAGGAGTAAAATGTCTTGAAATTTTTCCTAGTTCCAAATTTAACAGATTTAGAGAGCTCTGCTTCCTTGCTCAATATGTTAAATGTGGGAGAATGTCTCAAATGTAAAAACAAACTTGATGCTAATGGTGAACAATGAAGTTTGTGATTCCATAGCTTGTTTTAAGGTTACTTCATATGTGGCATTTAGCATAGTATAGTGGAATTGTTGAAACTGAAGTTGGATAATGTAATTAAAGTCTCTCACATATGGAAGAAAACACCAATTAATTTAAAAGACTCCTTGGGACTTACTGATCATCATGCTGTGCCAGATAAATTATTAATGATCAAATGAATTGGCCAGAATGTTCCATATTCAGCAATAGTAGTTGAAACTAGTGATTTCTGCTTTCTGGTTATAGGGCAGGTAGGAAAACCTGGATCCATACATTTTTATATTTGGGAGGGACATCACATATCAGCTAATTTTCAATCTCTTTTTCTTTACAGTTGAGGAACCTGAGTCCTAAAGAGGTTAAGGTCTTTTTTAAAGTCACAAAGTGAAGGTCAGTCTTCTTATGCTTCACCTGACTAACAACTATCCTTTAGACTCAGCAGATGCCTCTGACAGGAGCCATGCCTGACATCTTTCCTCAATTCTCCTTTGCTTTTCCAAAATTTCTATGGGTATTATAATGATTTGTTATGTGAACTTGGTTAAATGTGAGTTTGACTATGTCCTGCTCGTTTATGTATTCCCAGTGTCCAGCAGTAACCTGGGAACACAACAGATGCTCCATAAATATTCGTTGAATGAATTAAGCTTGTGTTTCTGTAACACTCTATCCAGTGTTCTTTCGTGCTTTTCTGTCTCATGGTCCAGGCTAGTTTTTGTATGTTTTTAGCAATGGGACAGTCTCCTCCCCACTAAATCTGACAGAAATGCCCAGTGCATAAGACAGATAATAGAAGAGCTGTCTTGGTGGAGGCAGGGGTTGAGGGCCAAGGGGAAGAACATCTCAGAGGAGTGCCAAGGAACTGGGGATCACAGCTGAACCCCCCCATTCCAGACTCTTAAAGAGAATTAGAATTAAGATCCTAACTAGGAATAGCTATTGCATATCCATTAGTCCATGTCCTATTTGAAAAAGGTAATGATCCATAAGCTTATACAAGACTCTAAGTCTTGTAGGAAGCTATATGTTCATTCAGTTCTCTTACCAATCATGTAATGAGTACCTACGATGTACTAGGCTCTGTTTTAATAACTAGGGATATAAAAGTGAGCAAAACCAAAATATTTTCCGTCATGGAGCTTCTATTCTGATAGGGGAAGATAGATAATAAAAAAAGATAAGTTATGTAGTAAATTTGATGGTGATAAGGTCTATAGAGAAATGTGTGAAAGGAGTACAAGTGTGTGTGTGTGTGTGTGTGTCTGTGAGGGCGTATCTGTTGAGGAATTGCAATTTTATTTATTTTATTTTTAAAGATTTTATTTATTTATTCGACAGTGAGAGACACAGCGAGAGAGGGAACACAAGCAGGGGGAATGGGAGAAGGAGAAGAAGGCCCCCCGTGGAACAGGGAGCCTGATGGAGGGCTCGATCCCAGGACCCTGGGATCATGACTTGGGCCGAAGGCAGACGCTCAACGACTGAGCCACCCAGGTGCCCTGAGGAATTGCAATTTTAAATGGGGTAGTCTAAGTGAGAAAGCGACATTTGCATATCGACTTGAAAGAAGTGAGGGCATGGGCCATCTGGGGCAATAAATGCAAAGCCCTAAGTGAAAGCATGCCTGGCATGTGAAAAGAGGGATTCTCTCTTCAGTCTCCTTTGCATGAGATTCCTTAGATTATGGAGAGTCATAGAAGAATTTTGATCAAGGAAATGATTGGGTTACATTTTCTTCTTTCAGATCCTATCAAGCAGGCAGTAAGTAGGTAGGAAGGCACTTTCATTACGAATGATCTAAGAATGACTTACCTGATATCAGGGAATTCAGTTTTGTTTGGCCAATTATGTTGACTGAAATATGTGCTGATTTGAGATGTAAATGAATCGTCTTCCCATTTCCCTCCCTATTTCTGCACAGAAGGGAAGAGTTAAGACTCTCCTTTCTAAAGAGGTCTTTAAAATAGGCTAGAGTCTCATCTGGGGTAGTTTAGGCGAGGCCTTGCCTGAAGGCAGATCAATCTCTCAAGTCTCATTAAGGCCTAGAGAGTCTTTGCAACAGACTGAGCCTCTCCAGGTGATCTCAAACTCTCTCTATTAACCAGGAGAAAGTCCTTTGGTACTATCATCCATTCAGTTTTCCCTGCATCAGATGCAGAGAAAATACTGGGGCGTCCCAGCCCTTCAGGGGTGTGGGAGCACTGTTCTCCATCGGTTAGACCGGGAGCTGCATCATTAGTGTGATGCCGAAGGAAACGAGTCCTGAGAGGTTGCTGTGTGATTTCTGTGACCATATTTGCTACAGACCCTATTTCCTAAATTGCCTTACTAGTTTCTTTCAAGGGAGGTTGTTATCTGCTACTCTAAACAACTTGCTTTGTAGCCAAGTCACTTGTGGAGAGGACAAGTTATGAGGCTTTTGAACCAGGCTGGCGAGGGGAGTAAGAGAATGGCGACCAAGGGCCTTTAAGTGCTGTTCGAATTACGGTTTTGTTTGGGGCCCCGTGGAGTATAGTGTGTATGTTTTATTTAATGAGTGCCCGACACTGAAAAATGGATGCCATACAACTTTCTAGTGGGAAGCTGGGGAAGGTGAGTCAGAACACCAGGGGAGCTCGAAGTGGAGGAGATACACCCTGTCCTGTCATTACGAAGTTCATGCTCCTCAGTTGTTGCCACCTGTTAAACGCCCTTCACTGTGGCTCCGCTGAGGCCCAGCCTTTGGTAAATGCTTGTTACTGCTGGGAGTTGTTGGTAGCAGTGCTGGTGGGGGGCAGGGTGAGGAGCTCGATGGGGGAGGAGACTTGTGAGGTGTCAGAAAAAAAGACCCCATGCTTATACAAATACACGTACTTCATGTGAGAGATGAGTATTTTCATTTATTAAGATGCTCCAGGTGAGTTCCTTATTAAAGGAACTGAATGGCAAATTATTATTATTATTTTAAAGATTTTATTTATTTATTTGACAGAGAGAGAGAGATAGTGAGAGCAGGAACACAAGCAGGGGGAGTGGGAGAGGGAGAAGCAGGCTTCCCGCACAGCAGGGAACCCGATGCGGGGCTCGATCCCAGGACCCTGGGATCATGACCTGAGCCGAAGGCAGACGCTTAATGACTGAGTCACCCAGGCGCCCCTGGCAAATTATTTTTAAAACAGAGGTTTTTTTTTCTAATTAAAGGCTTTTGTAAAATTGGATTTTCATAGTACTGCTTGCCTGAAAACAGGAACCAACTGTAAGACACCTGTGAGACTTCACTTGAGCTCGCCTTGGGGATGTGAGAAGTACCCAGCTTTAGATACCACAGATACCAGGTTTGAATCTTGCATCCACCATTTGCAAGCTCTGTGATGGTGGATAAATCACGTCACTTCAGAGTCTTCAACTGATTCATGTGAACAAATGGAGGTGATGATTCTTCTCACACTGGATTGTTGGGATATAAAGTCTCTGGCACATGACAGAGGTTCGGTAAGTGTCATTTTGTTCTATTCTTTCTCCATTAACACACCAATTTAGGCTGAACAGAAAACATCAACTTGCTTTATCAGAGAAATTGGCCAGTTATGGTAAAGAAACCTTTCCTTCCTCAAATTGTTTTTTAGTGCTTTCCTGGGACTTTGATGACTTATCCTCAACTCTGAAATCACCTGTGATAATTTTCTGACTCTGGTCCCTGCAATGGCCTCAAGAACTTCCCCTGCTTGGGCCTGCTCATCTCTCAGAGCCTTAGAAGTGATGCCACAGTAGAGCTCATCACATTTGCCAATATGCCGGCCTGTTGTATTGGATTTTGGGTTTCTTCTGAGTGCCAAAATTCAACACTTGATCCTGAGTCAATTTCCTCATGTTTGGGAAAAAGCTTCAGGTAATGAATTGGTTTTGTAGAAGATGGCAAATAGTAGAAAAAACCTTTCCCAAAGTTTATGTGTTCACTACATTTATTTTCCCGTAGACCAAATAAGAATGCCATAATTCTAAGGCATTGGTGTTGACCACCCCAAAGGAACTCCAACAATGGCGGGCACTGTAATAAAACACAGGAAACTGGCCCAGATGTTACAAAACAACATAGTAGTTGTCATTTTGATACTCTCCGAGGTTCGGTGGCACGGTGCTGCTGGGTCTTCTCCTATAGAGGAGATACACCATTTACTGTTACGACCTTGGACCGTTTCTTTCTATAAAGGATGAATAGCTTGTAGATAGTTATTCATTTAAGATATTGAAGTTTTTGTGTCTTTTTTTTTTTTAAAGATTTTATTTATTTGACAGAGAGAGACACAGCGAGAGAGGGAACACAAGCAGGGGGAGTGGGAGAGGGAGAAGCAGGCTTCCCGCCCAGCAGGGAGCCCGATGCGGGGCTCGAGCCCAGGACCCTGAGACCATGACCTGAGCCCATGACCTGAGCCAAAGGCAGACGCTTAACCGACTGAGCCACCCAGGTGCCCCGAAGTTTTTGTGTCTTAAAGTGTTCTTGTTCTCTTGTGGAAAATCTAAGGGGAGGCAGTGGGTTTGAACATTTCCCAAGTAGTGGTATTATTGATTTCCCTAGGAATCACCTTCGCCATTAGTGTTGGGTTTGTGACTCTCTGTGGAACATACCTGTATGCTAAACATCTGAGAATACACTGTGTTTGTATTTCTTCAACAGGGAAATGGCAGCATAATGATTTCATTTTGTTTCAGGAGCTATGATGCTCTAATAGGTGGAGTCTCCACTGCACTTGCTTTCATATTTTTGGGAGTGGTTTCTTCATTTGTCAGTGTAACCAGATTGCTTTATTTCTTAGTATCTGTCCAAAGGGCTATAGAGAAGGATCAATCCCTCCTTGCTGCAATAATCCTGTAACTTCATCTTGTGACCAATGCCTGATTTCTGTACTACTGTTCTCGAACCTGTATTCCCAAATTAGTATTGTTCTTCCAAAGAGTTTTCTGGGAAGGTTAAACACTAACTCCAGTGGCATCACAAGCACTGTTGTAGGATTGCTCAAACCATTTCTGGGACTTCCCTTTGGAAACTGCCTTCAGAGGCAAAACAGTCACCCAGACAATAGTTTGCGGGTATCAGGAACTTTAAAATCTAACACCAGTATTGATCTCTTTGAAAAATCAACACCATTTGAATGGATAAGCTGTAGTTTTTTTTTTTTTTTTAAATCGGCCTTCTTACTTTATGGTCACAGCTGATAAGCATAGAGAAGAATGATTATTATAACATCCTAAGCACGGCCACAGTCGACAGCTTGTGCCAGGAAGGACAGTCCAAAGTTTTCAGCTTTTCTTGATCATCAACATTGTGTCCTTTTCTAGTCATTATTTCACTCATTAGTACTCGTTTCTTTTCCTCCTTGATTTTTTTTTTTTAATCTTTTTCTGCTAAGGATTTCTTCCATGATCCCTGCACTGGTAGTCCCATTTTGAGGGAAGCTTTTATATGTCTAGTTCAAATTCTTTGGTGGTTCAAAACTCTACTTGTTGTTGTCTCATTTCTAGCCAAGACCACCTTTACTTCTGGCTCCTGAAGTCAAAGTAGTCCACCTGCTACTCCTCTATCCGTGGAAACCGTTAACCACTTCGCTTCCCCGTGATACTTACTGAGCTGGTAACAACTGTCCCGTAGTGTTGTATTGGAAATCTGAACTCATAGTAAGAAAAGTCATGCACAATGGTTAAGATTTTGTAGCAGCCTTTTTTATGTTATATTGGGATGTGTTTGTGTGTGTGTGTGTATTCTCTTTTCTGGGTTCTTGTTTTTTTTACCTTATGCCCCACCAGTCAAGTTTCTACTAATTACTAAGGCTCAGTAAAAGCCTCCTCTTCAGAAGGAGAATATTTTGTGGAGCAGCATTTAGGCGTTTGGTAGCATGCAGAATTTGCAAGAAAAAGGAAACTCAAAGTCAGGAAGACTGATAAGTGACCCAGTCAACCTGAGTCCCTGGGCACCACACTTACTTTTTGCTTCAATAAGGTCTGCTTCAAAGCAATCTCAATCCTTCATCAAAGAGATTTCCAGAGCACTCCCAATGGGTTAACATAAATCTTACTGTTCTCACTCTTTTTCCCCCCTTCCAAGTTGCCTTTCAAAAAAATCAGTCCTTGTGTCTCCATTTCTTTAAATCTTTTATCCTCAGGCTGCTACCACTGGCTGTATGGATTACATATCAGCAGTTAAGAATATTCCACAAAGTCCTGGCTTTTTCTCACCCTGCAGTGCTTACAGTCACCGATTGTGATGAAAGGAATTTGAAAGGCACAGCCGGGCAATCCTTAACCGGCTCAGCACATTCTCTCTCTGTGTCTTATCGCGCTGTGGATGTTCTTTTGACCAGCCATCAGTCATGTTTGAAACTTTCCCATGATTCCTGAGATATGAACCCCTTTGATAGAAGTTAACAATACAGCACATGCAGCATGGGCTAAGGAAAATACTTTTGACTTCAAGTTAAAGAAATGCTTTGTTCCTGCTCAGATTTTTATACTTTCTTAGGGTATCCTTTCTCCTGGGCAGCCTCCATGACCCCCTGCCAGGTAAACCAAGTTTGAGCACCCATGGATGCTTAAGTGGCTGCCATAACCAGGGAAGAAAGTCACCTGGAGGGGGATTGAGAGGAATCAAGAGGAACAGAAAAGGAGATGGAGCAGAGGGAGAGAGAGGGGATAAGAAAACGAGAAGAGCATATCAAGTTGAAGACAGAAGTTTTTGAAACGTTTTTGGGAGCAGGAGGTTTACTCATTACTTGTGCCTTACCATGTGTGATTCCTTCGTTGTTTTTAAAATTTAGGCTTTGCCTTAAAAAATTTTGATTTTTTTATGCCTGGGTCAGGGTAACAGGGCAGATAACTCTGCTTTGCTGATGGGAGTTTAGCTCTGAGCTCTGGGGGCTAATATTTAAACATCAAAGAAGACAAGGATCCCTCATAGCAATCAGGCAGACTTCATTTTCAGTTATTCTAGCTGAAAGAGGAGAGAGGAGTCTTCTGCAAAATTATGGAGCCCTGGACCCCCATATTATCATGCATTATTTTGAGTGGACAGGGCGTTGATTGCTCAGTGCGATGGGAAAGCTATCTACCAACTGAGCAATGTAACAAATAAGTGGCACATACATCCCTGGGTTGAGGGTTAGAGATTGGAATTAAAATGTCACCTTTTCTTTTATCTTTAGCTGTGGTTTGGAGGCACTTCCCTGGAGGGCTGGTTTGCTCCTTCTTTCTACTGGGTTGGAATAATTCCATTAAAAGTCTTTTGCTTACTCAAGTAAAACACCCTACCAAGTGAGTGGCATTTGGCAAACTCTCTCCCTTTTCTTGATTATTCTGGTCTATTGATCTGTGTCTCTGGAGAAATTCTGGAAACTTCCAAGAAGTCTTTTGCAGTTTAAAATATTATCTCCCTGGTGATTAACTCAAATCAGAGGCTAATAAGATGAATTCCTTCCTTGCTTTGGCGATCCCAGTTCTTCCTTCACGCGCATCAATCCTCCAACTCTCAGAGAACTTAGAAATGAAGGAGTATATTTGTCACCAGTGGGTAGCAAGGCAACAGAGCAATTCAGATTGGCCAGACAGAAATAAATGCCTTCGCAGGAAAGGTAGAGGGCACACAGTTGGTTGTAGGAAATCGGAGAGAAAGAATTTTGTATGGCTATGGTGGAAAGATAAACCTCATTCTGTTCAAAACCCACAGCATTATATCCATCCTATCACTGGTAAATTCTGTGAGGTCTGGGTCCAAATAATCTGCCACTGGGAACAAGGAAAAAAAATGAAAATGTCTTTCTTTGCCCATTATTTAGGAAACATTGTAATTGGCTTTCGAATATCTGGAGCACATGAAGAAAGAAGGCAGTAAGCTTTTTCTGAGAGTCTGCTTTCTCCTGAAGAGGATATAGCAGAAAAATGAATGATGGGCTACTTCTAATTTATAATGATGGTTTCATCTCTTCCAGATATTACTTTAGTTCTTGGATGATCGGTTCTCCCCACCCAAATCCTGATTGCTTTTTAAAGATGAGAAAGATCACAGAGGACATATAGTCCATTTCTAGTCATTACAAGTTTGCCGCTTACCCACTGCTTTGATACTAGTTTAAAGTTCTTTGAATAATGAAAATTCTGGTTTGCTTTTATTTTTGTCTTTGATCCACGACTTAATTAACAAACACTCATAAATAAAGCTGGCTAGTTCATAACTCTTTTTAAATTTTGTTTGTGCCAAAGCCCAGATTTCAGATCTCCTCAGCTAAGTTATTTTGAACATAACTAGTGGCTTCCTTTATTAGCAGAAACCAAATAGCCAACATGAGAAATGCTGCTAATGCATATACGTCTTCTATAAAGAAGAAACATATGGTGCTTAACAAGAAACGTAGAAGATGTCTTATAATACTGAAGTGAGTTATCCTTTTGTGCTTACTGTTGGATGTGGCACTTAAAAAAATATTTTATTTATTTATTTGAGAGAGAGAGAGAGAGGATGAGAGAGAGAGAGCGTGCACAAGCAGGGGTCAGGGGTAGAGGGAGAAGCAGGCTTCCTGCCGAGCAGGGAGCCCAATGCAGGACTCGATCCCAGGACCCTGGGATTATGACCTGAGCTGAAGACAGAGGCTTAAGCAACTGAGCCACCCAGGCACCCTTGTTTTTTAACTTAAGCTGTAGTTTTTAGGTATTCTGAAGCTCTGACCACTTTCATTCGTACTTACATTAAAAAAAAAAAAAAAAAAAAAGCCTGGAATGCTCTTCAAAATAAATGGTAATGTCTTATGCTAGTTTTTTTAGAAAGACAATTTGATCTTTAGCAAAGAGCAAGGATAAAATCCATGTATTAATCATCCCCACTGCCTTTGTCCCAAATTTAAGATTGTTGCTTCTCTCTCTGCTTCAGCTTCTTCTTTAACTGGTGCTTCTTTCGTTTAGACAGGGAAACATAAGGATAAAGGGCAGAATATATGGGAACAAAATAAAGGGTGAGATGTATTCATTCTTTAGAGGTGGGAGCCCCATCTTCTTTAGCATGTATTGCAGCCTTAGGCTGTCCCATTTTGCCAAATATTTAGAACATAGCTTGAATCGAAATTATTTGATTTTGTTGATGGGATAAATGAGTAAGGAGACAGTTTGTGGGCAAGTCTAGACCAATAGCTTCCAAAGTGTGGTTCTGCGTAACACTAGCCTAGATATATATCTCTCATAAAAATATTCTGAAAAAAAATTCTGAGTAGGAAAAAACAGATTGAAAAATATTACATGTTATATTTGCTGTAGGGGAAGCAAAATGTATATTGGTATATTAAGGACTGTAAAGAAGTCCTGTAGGAAAGAAATCCGTAGGAAGGAATAAACCCAGGGTTTTTCAAATCTGTTTGACCATGAAACTACTTTTCCTCTTTTTTGAAACTTCCTCTTAATGTCTCACAGAACCATGCTCTGATTAACATCCTGGATTAAGATAGATTGGATTAAGATGGAAAATCTTGTCTTCTTTGGGAATTAGATTCAAGATGTATTTATTCTGAACATGCACAATGTCTTCAGGTGGCACAGGAAGCCCCATTAATAAGAAAAAGAAGCCAATGATGTAAAAACCTTCATTTCCTATGAGGTCAGGAAAAAACCAGTTGAAACAAAACTCTCGATGAAATATTGCTTAGAGAGGAACCAGATACCACTTGAACTATAAATGTCTATTATGGGAAGCAATGGTCGGGCCTGCCTAAAATGTTTGCTATTGAAGAGTCACAGGCTTAATGTAATCTTACAGAGAGAAACTGTGTACTCTCTTGGAATGAATAACAATCTAGCATGGGCAAGCAGGATAGATTGATGATTTTATGTGTCTTTGATTTATCTTTTTCTGGAGTAAGAGTGGGCTAAAAAAAAAAAAATCAGGCCCTGTCAATATTTTCTTTTCTTTTCTTTTTTAAAGATTTTATTTATTTATTTGACAGAGAGAGACACAGCGAGAGAGGGAAACACAAGCAGGGGGTGTGGGAGAGGGAGAAGCAGGCTTCCCGCCGAGCAGGGAGCCCAATGCTGGGCTCCATCCCAGGACCCCGGGGATCACGACCTGAGCGGAAGGCAGATGCTTAACGACTGAGCCACCTAGGCGCCCCGATATTTTCTTCTTCTGTTTGTAAGGCTTGTGGAGAGCTTTACCATGAAGAGGCCAGTGGACGGTTTCCCTGGCAAGCTTCGTTGTGCCTTGTCCTGTTCTGAGTTCATTTGAGCCCTTGTTTGAGACAAATGGGCTCCATCATTTCTTCACCATTCAGACCTGTAGGAGGAAGATGGCACTGATGTGCGCGAAACTTGGACATGGCAGTCACCTTCCCTTTATTTCTGCTCTCCCTTCGTTTTGGGTAATGAATCGGGGCGCCCTTAGCCGCCTGCCTCGCGTTCATCACTGTCAGTACTGGTAGGATAACAGATAATGGCAGAGATTCAAGGCCACCCAGGGAATGAAGCCTGACAGGACCTCATTTATCACTCCCCTTTTAGGGGGTCTCTGTGGTAGAGCTAGCATCAAAGCTGTAATCGAAGCTCACCAGGTCGCACGGGGGCCAGGCAGGATTGCTCCGCCAAAAAAGCAACTTGAGCTGTCAAATCTGCTTTGTAAATGAAGTGCTTTTCTAGAGACAGTGTTGTTTATAATTGTCATTCTGTACATAGTCCCTCAATATCCAAGAGCTGCTCTCCATATGCTCCCTCTCGTCTCTTTCCGACAAATGAAACTTACACTATGTAGAAGACAGGTATGCCAGAAAATGGGTTTCTCTGACCTTGGGTATACTGCAGCATACTCTAGTTCTGAGGTTTATCTTTTTGCCCTCAAGGATTTGGGTCTACTTGAGCAACTCAATTATTGCGAGTAGGGGGGGGATGGGCTGACTTGAGAACTGCCTCTTCCCCGGACAGGTCTATTTTCAAAGCGAACCTTCATCCATACATGTCAACAACGTCCAGGTTTATATCAAGCAGCCAGCTCAGTTCTTCATTCTCCATTCCAGAACAATATGTCCAAGTCTCTACTTGAATATTCCACAGGCACCTCAAATTCACGTCCTGGACAGGATATATCATCTTGACTCAAAACCTGCTTCCCATCTGTATTCTTATTCTCAAGAAATGCATCATCTTCCAGCAAGAAAAGGAGAAGCATCCTAGATTCTTTGCTCCTCTTTACCTTCCTCTGAAATCCGATCAAAGCTAAATTTGTTGGAACCAACTCCTGAATATCTCCAATAATCATCACATCTTCTCCATCTCCTTGTTTCATCTGGATCTTTTTAATAGTTTTCTTATTGCTCTTCCCGCCCTTTTCCTCCATAATACAGAGAGTTTTCCAGTATATAGTGCTGATCATGTCACTTTACTACTCAATATTAAACAATAACTGACAATTGCCCATTGGATGGGCTCTAAACCCCTTCCTGTGCATTCTAGGCTCTTCATAATATGGCCCCCGTCTTTCTGGCCATTCTCACCTCCTGGACCCTCTGCTTTGAGCTTATTATGATCTAGCAATACTGTATTACCTGCTTGCCCCAGAAGTTGCTAGTCCTTTAATGTTTCTGTACCTTTTTGCATGCTATTTCCTCTTCTAGGAATGCTCTCAATACATGCCCCATCAGCAAATCCTGTTCACTATTTAAGTCTCAGTGCAGGGACTTTGTTATCTGTGAAAACTTCTTCAACTCTCTTCCAGTCATTTACTTCTTGTTTTAAGGGCTTTTTTTTAAATGCCTGTCTTTCCATTGTGATACAAATATTATTTATTGAGTCCTTCCAGTCATCAGGTATTGTATTGGTTTCTTTACATATTTGTATTTAATTCCCAACTTAGCCTATATGGTGGATACTGTTAGACCAGTTGTACAGATGATGAAACCAAGTTCAGACTGATCTAATAGTTTCCCCAAATTCATACACCTGGTAAATGGTGGTAATGAGCTTCAACTCCAAGCTGCTGCTCTCCCCATTGTTTTAAACTGTATCTGTTCATGTCTTGAGAATAAGCGCTGTGTGTTTTTGTTTTCTTTTTCCTAGTCCTGAACACAGCATTTGATAGAGTAGATATCCAACAGATAGTTACAGAATGAATAAAACTCATAAAAGACTCCGTTTATTTATACCCATAAGGTACATTTTGCACATTATCTCTGTTTTTCATGACAACCTTGACTTACTGGCATTGATTTGCCCATTTTTACAGTAGTGGAAACTGAAGCTCGGGCAATTAAATGACTTTGCTAAGGTCATATATGAGGCAGAGTCACTGCTTTCTTTCTCTATCACCCACATTCTCAACATGTCATGCTGATTGCCAATGAGTGAGTTCTCTGATGGCAGTGAAAGAATCAACAACATCAAGGAACGGAGGGAGAGATTAAGAGCATATGATTCAAGTTCAAATTCATTTCCGTGCCCTTCAAGGCTTTCTGTAGTTTCGTTATATTCTTTCTATCCAGCTTTTTCTAACACAACTCTGAGACCTCCATTCCCCTTCTCTAGTTAGAGAGCTAGCTAGAAGCTAGCTAGTTAAGCTAGCTAGAAGCTAGCTAGTTAAGCTAGCTTCTTCACATTCCCTCCAGCACATCATGCCCTCTGTCCCTGCTCTCCAGTTTTACTCACAATTTTTCCACTGCCTGAAGTGCCTTTCATCCCTGCTGCACCCAGCCAAATCCATACAACTCTCAAGGACAAGCTCAAGTTCCATCTCCTCTATGAACTATTCCCCATAGCTCCAACCTGCCTGCCCTGAGCAGACATAATGTTGTCTGCACCTTATATTTTGGTCTTGGTTACAGAATTTAATTGTGTTGCTCTATACTGTCTTATATCCTGTAATTCCTTCAGCATCCAAAGTTTATTCCCAGGAATATTGCAAACTCCTTGACAGGAAGGACTGTGCTATATATTTCTTTTCTATTCCTTAAACTGACTAGCACAATTCTAGGTGGCCCTCAATAAATATTCACTGAATTAAATCAAATATGGTGCAGACCACATTTAAACTTTCACAAATTTTCTTTTCATAAATCATATGAGCCTAGACAAGAGGATTATTGCAGGGAACCAATGAATATATTCAGTCTGCACAAGGACACATGAGATTTCAGGACTATAATGCAGGTTCTTGGACAAAGAGAAGTAGGTAAAATGGGATTTGGAGCCGAGGGTGGGAAGAGGAGGACTCTGCCAGATCAGAGAGGAGTGAGAATAGTAGCTGTAGCAAGAGTAGTGAAGGAAAGCTCACAACCCAGAAAGATGCCTCCGTAGCGAATAGGCTGGCAAGGACTCCTGTTTTTTGAAGGTCTTAACAAATTAAATAATTTGACAATGTGTTCTTATGAAGTCAGGAGATTTGCTAACCAAATCTCTTGCTGGGTCAGCAAAATAAAGCTGCTCTCAATAATTTCTGCACAGGTGGAATGCAGTATTTTCAGAGTTTTATTAATAAAAAACACTTCTGTTTCTTTGTAATGCTGCCCCTCCCAATTTTCTCTCCCCCATCTCTCTTTTACACACACACATACACACACTCACTCACTCACACTTACACACTCACACAGATATGCATTCTCTCTTTCAGTTGGATAGTCCTCCCTGAATATTTGGGATGAGAATATCCTCTCTTAAGGGACTAGATTCTTGAAAGATTTTGTGATTTTTTTTTTCTTACTTTCATCTTGGATTTACATGTTTGAAGATATGGAGGAAGCGCATGTGTGGAATTTGAATCATTACAGGTGACATGACTCTAAAACTATCATTCAAACAAAAAATGACATTATATCAAACCATTCACATCCTTGATGTATCCCTGGGAATATTTCGATATCTTTATTTTTTTAAATATCTGGCATTTTTTTTCTCCTGACCTCATTCCTGCACTTGAAGTTTCTGGATTTTCCCCAGGAACACTTTCCTAAACAGTACTGAGAAGATAGAAACCTAACATTCCAGAAGCACAGACTGGGATTAAATGGCAACTCCGGGGACTATTTTGTCCATTTCCTTGCTTTCTAAGAGGAGAGAAATCATAAAACATTTCTGTCCACTTGATTGTAATTGAAAATCCTTAAATATCTCCAGGGAAAAACACACTCCCACCTCACTAGGAAATAGTTTCTGATGTCCCATAAATGCTATCAAGTATCAAGAAATTGCTCTCTGAGGAAATGTTTTCTACCTGCACCTCTCCTTCCTCTCCCTTCTTTTTTTCATTCTTGGTGCTTAATTGTGAAGCACTGGTTAAGCACTGGTTAGTTTCTATTTGAAAGCTTTCTGATTCCATGACGGAAATCGTTTTATGGATGTAACAGACACTGTTGGCTGGCTGGCCCATCTCAGATCCACATACCTCCATCTCCCAGCTAAGTGAGACCACATGACAAGGTTCTGGCCCATGAGAGTAAACAGAGGATGCTATTTACAGACTTACAGAAGGTAATACATTTGTGTTATTCAAACCCCTAAATTTGTGACAACTTGTTACAGCAGTAGTAGGAAACGAATACACTGCTAAGTTTTCCTACTTAAACTCTATTCCACATGACTCCTCAGCATCTCCCTCTTGTCTCCATTTATTCTTTCTTATTAATCCATTAGAACTTTAGACAATAAAGTAGAAGAGGCACTTCAATTCTTGTTTCTTTGTGTAATTGCTCTCAGGTTCCTATTCCATGTGGCCATATCACCATGAAGATGGCACTATGGAGCCCATTTAAGTCACATCTCTCATCACTTGGAACTTGGATTACTGTAGCAAACTTCTTGGGTGTTCTCCATACTATATTTCATCTCTCTCAGTAGATACAATTGATTTTTCTCATGTGCCACTTTTGTCATGGCAGTCCTTGATCAAGGATCTACACTGGCTCTCCATTTCCTAATAAATTGAGACTCAGTCTTCTTTTTAGCCTTCATAATCTGATTCTACTTTGAATTTCTAACCAGACCTTAAACTTTCTGCTTGATTGGGTTTCTTTCTTTCTTTTCTTTCTTTTTCCACTCTCTCCCTCCTATTCTGACTTTCCTTCACCTGATCACTGGACTGTAGTTGGTACCACCCATGTGGTTTTCTTTGTGAATTGAAGGTTATATCCCATAGTCTCTTTTGCCTGTGATTTAAGGCATAGTACAATGTTATAATGCAAATGGATTTATACTTTGTCAACCCCGTTCTCTACTTCCTTCCTCATTACCATGTAACCAATGCCAAAGAGTCCTTAAACAGCTAGCTGTGGATAGGGAGAGTAGATTTAGAAGCTGTTAATGGGGGACACCTGGGTGTCTCAGTCAGTTAAGTGTCTGCCTTTGACTCTGGTCATGATCTCAGGGTCCTGGGATGAAGCCCCACATCAGTCTCTGTGCTCAGCAGGAAGTCTGCTTCTCCCTCTGCCTTTCCCCCTACTCGTGCTCTCTCACTTACGCACCCTCTTTCTCTCTCTCAAATAAATAAATAAAATCCTAAAAAAATATAGAAGCTGTTAATGGGACAGATCTGAAACCTGGATGCAATCAGGATTGTGTTCTACCTACTTGAGCAAATTGTCTCTGGAAGTGCTTGGCAAATATTGGAATTTTATTTGGCTACTTCACTGACTGAACAGTCTTTTTAGAATACTCCCATAGTCTTCTCCATCACATCTACCTTTAAGTATGTAAGCATCATCATCATTATCTAAAGTTTCCAGTATTTTCTTAAAAAGGTAACCCACATACTGGGTCTGAAACTTCCAGCTTGCTGGGAGTCATCTGTTTTGATATTTAAATAAAATTTGGCTTATGTCCCCATCCCATTGGGAAATTCAATGTTTTTTCCATTATCTCTGGGATTTTAGGGAAGTGACATTTTTTATAATTGCTTCTGGCTGTGAGTTCCTGCTTGGATTCCCTATTTGATTTCCCGTCTGCATTTTGCCCTCTTGGATGCTGTTTTTTTTCCCCTGCACAATGTTATCTTGCTGCATATTGCTCTTATCCAATGTGTTTTCTCCCCAAAGTCCCACCAACTTAAGATGCTGTGTATTTCAGACTTTACTGAAAAATTTGGGGTTGATAGTAGCTGACCTGGAGGGTCAGAGGGTCTGTATTCATTGCTTCTATTAAAAGCCTATTAGACATTCTTGTTCTACCCTTCAGATAGACTGCCTTAAAAATTACTGGGCAGGGCGCCTGGGTGGCTCAGTCGTCAAGCGTCTGCCTTCGGCTCAGGTCATGATCCCAGGATCCTGGGATCGAGTCCCACATCGGGCTCCTTGCTTAGTGGGGAGTCCAGTTCTCCCTCTCCCACTCCCCCTGCTTGTGTCCCCTCTCTTGCTGTGTCTCTCTCTGTCAAATAAATAAAATCTTTAAAAAAAAATTACTGGACATTTCTTTTACCTTGCCAGGGGCACCCCTTTCTTCTTTAATTTCTTCTCTCTCCTCTTAGATTAAGATTCCTGTCCATTTCTGGGGGAAAACCATTTAGATACTCTTTTGTCTTGTCTTAAGATGGTCAAGCCAAACCTGTGGGCTTCAAGTTTATCATCAAACCCATCTATTTAGGTATGTTTCTAAACAAAGATGGTTTTTTCCTTGAGAAAAGTTCTGCTAGAAATGCATGATTTTTTTTCTCTTTTACTATGAATGGAGAACATAAATCAGAATTAATTGTGAAAACTGGAAAATGTTACTACTCCATTCTTCAGGTTTTGGGACCGTGGATGATTCTTTCTTCTTTTTTTTTTTTAGGACTTTTTATTTCCAAAACTTCCTATAATGAATATGTGTTTCTTTGCAACTAGAAAGAAGTAGGTGAACCACTTTGATCAAAACAAATACAAATAAAAGGAAAATTATTAAAATCAATCAATATATAGACACTTATTTATATTTTGAAATATTTATGTGTCCTTTAGTTTTAGAATCTAAACAAAAAAAAATAGAATCTAAACTTCTAAAAGAGGATTTTTTTTAAAGATTTTATTTATTTATTTGATAGAGAGAGATAGCGAGAGAGAGAACACAAGTGGGGGGGAGAGGGAGATGGAGAAGCAGGCTTCCCGTGGAGCAGGGAGCCCAATGTGGGGATCAATCCCAGGACCCTGGGACCATGACCTGAGCGGAAGGCAGACGCTTAACGACTGAGCCACCCGGGTGCCCCTAAAAGAGGATAATTTTTAAGCAAGTTCCTTACCTAATACACTGTGGGTCTTTGATAAATGTGAAATGATATCTACTTGATTCACTCCCTCAGCTGACATACTGGCACTGCTCCAAGACATTAAACCATTTTATGGGGAAACTTGATGGGTACAAGTTATTGCCCCATTATCAGTGTAAGACACAGAGTAAAATACCCTTCAGTTGGGCCCGTGGGAATGACGCCTGTAAAGCAAGAATAACTTTGAAGAGAAGGAACTAAAGTGATCAAAATGGACACCAAAGTATCAAAGGCACACAAATATTAGAGAAAGATGTGAGGAGACACAGCAAGATAATGACTATATAACATAGGCCTTTTAGGCCAAAAAAAATTTTTTTTTTCTATTTCGTCCCTGCTGCTATCACTTTACTAAATCAACAATTCAGTTAGGGCCAGCTGTTCCAGTGATAAAGCTTTAAATAAGGATGTTGAAATAACCGAGACAAATGATAGAGTCATCCTTTACCATAATATAT
Source organism: Neomonachus schauinslandi (assembly GCF_002201575.2). Classification (NCBI taxonomy): domain Eukaryota; kingdom Metazoa; phylum Chordata; class Mammalia; order Carnivora; family Phocidae; genus Neomonachus; species Neomonachus schauinslandi. The sequence goes on from NC_058404.1 coordinate 86,588,827, forward strand.
TTTCATAATGCCTACCAGTCCCTCATTTAATCAAGAGATTGGCAGGACAGAGAACAAGTTGATAATTTGCAGTTGGGATGTAATAAAAGTGTTATAATTCACGGATGAGACACCCAGACTACATTATGTATTATGAGTTTAACTTGACTTATAACTCTTTCTGGAATTTAAACTGTCATATCCAACCATATGCGTTGACTTTTATAGTGATTTAATGAGTTGTTTGGTGAAAATAAATGTTGACAAAGTTACAAAATTTTCTTTCTTTTTTTTTCTTTTCTTTCTTTTTAAATTTTTTCCTATAGCTTGTTGTTTTCTCTTTGGATACTAGAGCTGGCTGCTTTACAATAATCTAAGAGTTTCTCTTTCCTCATAATCTATGGATAGGATCTTGGCCTTGGATAGGTCTTTCGTGCTTGATCTTGGTAGATGAATCACGGCAAAGAGAACCTAACAGAACTTGGTGATTAACCTCTGGTGGCAGCAAGATAATAGTGTAAGTTTGGAAATAACAATCCCTTATATCTGAAGTGTCGGCTGATTCCCCAGGAAAGTGCCTCATCTTCAGGATATGGTTTGGCTTCAGCTTACTTTTGCTGAGGGGCCGTGGTGCAGCCCTTCGGATTGCTGGTCATGATGCTGGATTTGAAGGGTGAATGATTATCTTGTAAAAAAAAAAAAACAACAAGCCTAATTCCTATGGAATCTCAAAGGAGAATCTCAGCTACTGGATTGATGCTGTGGATACAGCTTGAATGAAATGAAATGAAAGAAATGAAATAATGCCAAATTGTAGTGGTAGAAGCATAGCAAAGAATCTTATCAAGTGAGCTGTAATTTGAGCAGGCACACATCATACACTCATTAAGAAAAGTGAGGAACAACTAATTGGCTTATTATGTACTCTTTAATTGGTTCAACTAACTTTTAGTTACGGCAGTAGGGAATAAACGGGGAATCCTGTTTGGGGATTTGGCTAGGCCAGAGAGACCTCATGAAATTTCCCTACATGAGAAAAATGATTAGATGCACCACCATTTAGCAAACATAATAAGGAAATAACCCATAATCTATTAAGGGCTGCCTAACCATCCTGACTGTGTGGTCAATGAGCTGGCATGAACCAAAAACTCCCTGGGAATAAAGTGATCTGATGTGTGGGAGGGAACGACCTCCTTTAGGGCACCTAGGACCCTGAAGAGAGATTTACTCTCCTGTCCTACAAAAAGCCATTTACCTCACAGGGGTGACATTTTTTCTTACCCATGAATTTCATTCACCCCAGCTGCTACTGTTAGCTGAAATGTAAAGGGAAGTGGAAATTTGAGGTAATTACCTAGATCATATGGACCCCTGAAACACCTTTTCTTCAGTTGCCTAGATATTTCAGTCAAATGGTTTTTGGCCTCAGTGATGATTACCTTAAGTTTGCATTTTACTTTGAATACGGGGACTAGACTATGTCAAAGGAGGGAAATATATTTAAGTTGTAGAAAGGAAAGTTTTCCAAAGTGTTTGAGATAACCCATAACGCCAAAGAAAATTTGCTTGTGATGTACAGCCCAATGAAAATTGATGCATTTTTATCTTTCAACATTTATTATTTAAGCCCAGGTTTTAATATTTAGATCAATAGACAAAAAATAAATGGCTATAAATAATGGCTATAAATAAATAAAAAATGGCTTATTATCCGAATGCAAAAAAAAAAGGAGTTTAATATTTTTAGCATCAAAACCTGATCACTTCGTACCATGTCCACTGCTAATACCTTGTTCAAGGAACCATCACTGCACACTGGGGTGATTGCAAATCTCTCAACTGGTCTCCCTCTGCCACCCTTGATCTGGCTGTTCACACAGTAGCCGGAGTTTTCCTATGAAATGCAAGTTAGTTTGGTATTTCCCTTAAAAATTCTCCATGGCTTCCCATTTCACTCAGTGCAAAGACCGTAGTCCTCACTTTGGCCAAAGGCTTTGTGAAATTGGTCTCCAGCAACCTCTTTGCCCCCTTCTTGAGGTGTTGTTACTGTTTCGACTACGCTGGCTTCCTGGTCATTCCCTGACCACATGAAGCACTCTCTTCCCTTGTGATCTTTGTCCTTGCTGTTTCTTTCATCTGGAATGTTCTTGCTCTACTATCTGCATGGCTCATTTGCTCCAGAATCTCTGCACAAATGGCCTCTTATGAGAGAAGACTTTTGTGACCACTCTCTATAAAATAAATGATACAGTAAATACCCTTTCCTTTCCCTTATTCTTCTTCCTAGAATTATTATCACCTGATATTTCCTGTATTTATCTCTTGATTTTTTTATTGCTAGGCTCCCTTTGTCCCTAAACATATGTACAAGGGCAGAGACTTTACTTTTTTGTTTACTTTCCATGGCATATATGAATTTGCAAGATGGCCACGAGAGCTCTTATCTTCTTAGAATGTGACATTGACACTCCTCCACCGAGAGATGTATGGATCTATGCTTCTTCTCCTTGAATCTTGGCAGGCCTATGACTATTGGCAGAAGTGATGCTATGTGATTTCCAAGGCAATATGGCTTCCTCCCAGTCCTTTGGGATTCTCAGTCTTGGAACCCTGCTGCCATGCTGTGAGGAGACCCAGACTACAAGAATAAGCTATATTTAATTGATACAGTGACACCCCCAGCTGAGGTCCAGCATTAATTGCCAGCCATGTCATTGAGGGAAGCCTTTGTGATGACTCCAGGCTCAAGTCACCATCTGACTGAAACTGTATCAGAGACCCCAAGAGACAACTGCCTAGGTTACCCTAATCAATCTCTAGAACTATGTGGCTTAATAATAAAACGATCGCTATTTTTAAAGCCACTATATTTTGGGATATCTCATTTTGCAGTGATAGACATCCAGAACACTGCTATGTCCCCCAGAGCCTAGAAGAGTACCTGAAAGATACTTCACCCAATAAATATTTTCTGATTAGCCAAATGATGCAGAACTCTGGAGGTGAAAGCATACTGGTTTCTTGCTGGAGACTTCTTTCAATCTTCTGTAATTGAATGGTAACTCTTGATTAATTGATGTACATACTGTGCACTCTCTGGTATGTTTGGAAATTTCAGGTTAGCAATTTCCTTTGAATTTTTAAATACATAAATAAAAGAGTAGACAACTCACAAGACTTGAATAAAGGAAGGTAAACTGAATAGGAGGCTTAAACTGTCTTTTTTCAGCTTTTTTGTTTTTTTGTTTTGGTCATTTTATTATATGTAAACATCTTCAACAGAGTGAATGACAGTAAGTTGAGAAAAAAGGCTTTCATGAGCATGAAGCTAAGGTCTTTGTATTACCTGTTGATAGCCATTAGCCTTGCTGTAATTGCCGATCTTGATTCACCCAGGGAATAGAAGAGCTCCAGCCCAGTTTACATTTTATATTATTGCTATAGTAGAATTTTAGACAAAAGCAAAAGGCAAAGCAAAAAGAAAAAAAAAAAAAGGAAACCAGTTTTCAAAATCACCATAACTCGCATGAAGTAAAATTGTTTTAAGATGGGCTCTTTTCTCAAAAAGAAAGTCCTATGACACGTGGGGCTGGATTGTTTTCCTCTTCACAACCCAGTGTCAAAGCAATGGGGTGTTCTCAGATGCAACCCTTAAAAATGTCACCTGTGTCCAACCTTAAAAGTCACCCAACCAGATTCACTCACTTGACTTCAGACACAAAGGAGTCAAGCTTCAGTCTTGGGACAGTTTCAAAGAGGTCTGGGAATGGCATTTCTTTCTTCATTCTCTCATTCAGAGCTGCTTGTCTCCTGGCAGGACTCTGTATGACAGACAGCTTCCCTGTCACCCAGCTCGTTGTTCAGGCATGTGACTTGGGACTCGTGGAGATGAGGTAACAGGTCAGGGCCGGGAGCAGTTCTTTTTCTTTGAAAACATGCAGGAGAAACACAGGAAAAGGCGGCCTCATTTATGGTCTCATCCTGAAATGTATAAATCGCCCATCTCTGCTTGGCTCAGAGAGGAAACCCAAACGCTGAGGGCTACGCCGGGATAAGGAAAGCAGCGCGTCACTAATGCTTTTCAAATCCCCTGCTGCTTTCTCGACTTGGGCTCTGGGGAGAGTGGAGCCCTTCGGGCAGGGCTCCCCACATGTTCCGTGGCCCTCCGTCTCTCTGATCTGGATGATTTTCTCTCTTATTCCTAGAGGCTGAGAGCAAGTTTGCAAAACAGCATGAATGAATGAAGTCACATTAGGAATTTAGTGTGGGCGCAGGACGGAACACAGGAGTCAGAATCCAAGAGCTGACTCTCAGAGGCTGTGCGTGGCTGGAGTCTGGGGCCAGGGCACTCACACTATCCCAGCTGGCCGTGGGGAGCAGAAAAACCTTTCCTACCAAGCCCTCATTGTTTTTGTTTCTGGCCCTGATTCTTTTTGTTTTATTTTATTAAATTTTTAAAAAAGATTTTATTTATTTATTTGTTGGAGAGAGAGAGAGCACAAGCAGGGGGAGCGGCACAGGGAGAGGGAGAAGCAGGCTCCCTGCTGAGCAAGGAGCCTGGTTTGAACTTGATCCCAGGACCCCGGGATCATGACCTGAGCCGAAGGCGGGTGCTTAACCGAATGAGCCACCCAGGCGGCCCGCCGTTCTTTTTGTTTTAAACTACTAAATTTTGGGGTAGTTTGTAACACAGTAATAAATATTGGAACGCCATTCCCAGTCCTACCTCCCAGAGGAAAGCACATTTGATTACTTCTCTTTTTGGTATCTTCTTGTGGCTACTGACAAATAGCTGAAGACATTTTCGATTTTGTGATTTATTAATTATAGACATTGTATCTTGATTTTATCCTACGGTGGGTAAATACTGCTAAGTTAGAATTTTATTTTAATCAAGGTGTTTTGTTTGTTTTTAAGAGAATAATAAGGCTTATAGTGGAAGAGCACCATATGGCCCCAATACTTCCACCCTTAATTTCTGCTTCCCAGAGTCAACCATTCCAATGCTTTTAGCTCTTATCTTGGTATTAACCTTTGAATTTCTCTGTAACATACTTACACTGCAATTTTTTGATCTTTACATTTTACACATTATCTATTGACTTCCTACTATAGAAGCTAAGTTTCAGCTTTCTTAAATGGCACACCCTACCACTACCCACTCCCTGCTATGCACACTTTCATTTCTTCATACACTCAGTGGAATTATTATAATTTTGGTGTAAATCAGTATTTGGTGTCTACATTACTATGACTTTATAAATATTGTTCACAGCTGGGCTACATATGTACTTGAGTTACATTTCCTTTCTTTAACGATCTTTTTCTCCCCTAGAGTTAATAATTATTCAAATTTTTCTTCTGCTCAGCTTTTTTTGTACCTGTTAACACTTCCAGTCGGAAACTAAATTGTTTGTCAATGTAACTAAATGTATATTCATATTGAAGTAAATGAATGCACGACTTTCTTTTTTTTCTTTTCTTTTTTATTGTTATGTTAATCACCATACATTACATCATTAGTTTTTGATGCAGTGTTCCATGATTCATTGTTTGTGTATAACACCCAGTGATCCATGCAGTACGTGCCCTCTTTAATACCCATCACCAGGCTAATCCATCCTCCCACCCCCCTCCCCTCTAGAACCCTCAGTTTGTTTTTCAGAGTCCATCGTCTCTCATGGTTCGTCTCCCCCTCCGATTTCCCCCCCTTCATTCTTCCCCTTCTGCTATCTTCTTCTTTTTTTTTTTTTTAACATATGCTATATTATTTGTTTCAGAGGTACAGATCTGTGATTCAACAGTCTTGCACAATTCACAGCGCTCACCATAGCACATACCCTCCCCAATGCCTATCACCCAGCCACCCCATCCCCCTCACCCCCCTCCACTCCAGCAACCCTCAGTTTGTTTCCTGATATTAAGATTTCCTCATATCAGTGAGGTCATATGATACATGTCTTTCTCTGATTGACTTATTTTGCTCAGCATAACACCCTCCAGTTCCATCCACATCGTTGCAAATGGCAAGATCTCATTCCTTTTGATGGCTGCATAATATTCCATTGTATATATATACCACATCTTCTTTATCCATTCATCTGTTGATGGACATCTTGGCTCTTTCCACAGTTTGGCTATTGTGGACATTGCTGCTATAAACATCGGGGTGCACATACCCCTTCGGATCCCTACATTTGTATTTTTGGGGTAAATACCTAGTAGTGCAGTTGCTGGATCATATGGTAGCTCTATTTTCAACTTTCTGAGGAACCTCTGTACTGTTTTCCAGAGGAATGCACGGCTTTCTATCAAAAGAGCTATATAAGACAATTATATCAGTTCTGATTTTTTTTAGGCAGGGAGACATCCTTCCTTAGAGCCCTCTGGCTTCCTGCTCAAACCTGGACTGGATGCCAAGATTGCTACAGGGCTGTCGCCCTGGGGCTTTCTTATTTTGGGAATTTCTTTCACTTCTCCTCTGGGTTGGATTGTCTATTGCTGTGTAACAAATCATCCCAAAATTTAGCAGCTTAAAACAATGAGCATTTATTTTCTCACCCTTTATGTGGGTCAAAAATCCAGGAATAGCTCAGCTGGATAGCTCTGGTTCAGGGTTTCTCAAGAGTCTGCAAGTATCTGAAGCTTGACTGGCGTGGGAGAATCTGCTTCTAAACTTACTCCTGTGGCTCCTGGCAGGAAGATCCAATCTCTCACCAAAGGGACCTCTCTATGGGCTGCTCATCTCACAGCAGCTGACTTCCCCCAAAGTGAGTGACTTGAGAAAGAGTGTAAGAGAGCAACCAAGATGGAAGCCTCAGTGTCCCTTATAACATAATCCCAGAAGTGAGAGATTGTTACTCCTGCCATTTTCTGTTGGTCACACAGACTAATCCTTGTCCAACGTGCTACAACATCTTTTGAAGACGGGCTACAACATCTTTTATCCTGGATTCCATGTTTTTTCTCTTTGGTTGACTAATTCCTTTTGGTGCATTACATTTTCTTTTCTTCTTCTTCTTCTTTTTTTTTTTTTAAAGATATTATTTATTTGAGAGAGAGAGACAGAGCAGGGGGAGAGAGAGGGGCAGATAGAGAGGGAGAAGCAGACTCCCTGCTGAGCGGGGAGCCTGATGTGGGGCTCGATCCCAGGACCCTGAGATCTTGACCTGAGCCAAAGTCGGACGCTTAACCAACTGAGCCACCCAGGTGCCCTGCATTACATTTTCTAGTAGCATCTTGAAAAAAGTTGGCTGGGAAGTAATCTTTTTCAGCCTTTGCATTTGTGAACATGTCTTTAATCTGTCCTCATCCCTGAATGAAGGTTTGGGTTTAGAATTCTAGGTTGATGTTATTGTTCTTCAGAACTTTGAATGCATCGCTCCATCATCATTATCATGTAGTTTTCTGAGTTATTATTGTCAGCTCAAGCCATTCTGAATCTCCACTGTCATGTGTTCCTTGTTCTTGTGTTCTTACAGCTTTTAGGCTTTTCTCTTTAACTTTTGTATTCTGGAGCTTCATATCTAGGTGTGTGTGTGTTTTTCTTCTTCATATACCAAGCTTCATTCTGGAACTTGTCTGGACTTCGCCTCTTGGTAAATTGCCAGCATAGAAAGAGATATCACCTGATTGTGCCAGCTAAGAGAGGGGACCTAGGAATAGGGATTTAATTGTTTCAGAGGCAGACTTTTTCCTGGGTATGTGACAGCCTCTTTCATTTTAGGAACTCAAGCTCTTTAATTCTGTGGAATTTTTGTTTTTATTTATTTGATGATTTTTCTCAGTTATCTTTTTTGGGGGTCAAATTTATTGCCTGTTTAACCTGTGTTGATTCTCTGGTTTTCTTAGTATTATTTTTTCTATTTCTCTATCCATTTTTCTTTGATCTACTTTTTGAAGGATTTCCTCAATTGTATCTTCCAAAACTTTTATTGATTTTTAAATTTCTGCTTTGATATTTTTAACTTTCAAGAAGTTCTTTGTTGTTTGATGAAGGTTTCTTTCTTTTTTTAAAATTTTTTGCACTTTAATTCTACCTTTATCATTTGGTCTATTTTTTCCCCCCATCGGATGCTTTCTGAAAATGTTTGGCTTAGTAATCCTGGACTGTCTATTAGCACTGAAGAGTGATTCCTCAAAAGCTGATTGGAACAGTGTGCAGAGGCAGGCCTTGTCAAAATATGGGCTTTAATTTAGGGTAATTGTTTGGTGTTGTTTCATTGATGGATATCCCAGCTATCAGTATTTATAGGTCTTTTTTTCTTGGGTTGTTCGATTTCCTCAGAGAAAAATGACCCAATCTCTTGCTTTGGATGTGTGTGTTGGGGGCTGGATAACAAACTAGGCTGCCAGGATTTTAAAAGCCAAATGGGGCCAAGGCAATTGGGATCTCATTGCACCTTATGCATGATTTCACCCAGTTTTCCTGTTTAGTAGGGTCTCAGCTCTGGCTGGCATCCTGAGTCTGGAGCTTGTCTGGGCTTTGCCTCTCAGTAAATTACCAGCATAAAAGAGATAGTCACCTGAGGTAAGAGAGGGGACCTAGGAGTAGGGACTTAACGGCTTCATAGGCAGCCTTTCAACCAACGCTGTTTGGTTCAGACTCACCCTTCCTCCCACCTTCATAGGTCTTCACCGTCTCCTTTGGGGGAACGTATGCTTTGCCGTTATTGCATGTAGAGAGGGCATTTATTAAAACGGCGGTTCTCAGAGTGTGTCCTGGGGATCTGAAAGGTCAAAATAATTTTTATAATAATACTAAGATATTATTTGCCATTTTCATTCACATTCTTCTATGAGCATACAGAAAAATTTTCCAGGGTAACGTGATGTATGATATCACAACAGATTGAATGCAGAAGCAGGTAAGAGAATCTAGTTGTCTTCTGTGAAGCCCAGACATCACAGAGATTTGTAAAAATGTGCAACAAAGCCACTCTTCTCACTGTATTTTTTTGTTTTGGGATATATAATTATCTTTCATAAAATATGTTATTTATGTTAATATGTGCTGGGTTTACTAATATTATTTAAATAAATTAATAAATAAGTACCAGCTTTATGGTAAATATCTCTGTATCTATATTTATGCATATAAAACCAACATGAACAAAAGTTCTTTCAGATCTTCAATAATTTTTAATAGTGTGAAGGGGTCTTGAGACTCAAAAGTCTGAGATTACTGCATTAGAATAATCCTCCTGGGTTCTTCCTTCTCCCTCCTTTGCTTCTCCCGAGGCTATAAGAGTGACTTAATAGTACAGTATGGGAGAAGTGGGCAGTCGTTTCCTCTTTCCTTTCTTTTAGGTGAGCCTAAAATCTTAAATTTAAAGTTTGCTCCTGTATAGAGAGTGAGCTTTCTGACCAGCTTTCAGCCACAGGTCAGTTTAGGGCCTGCTGGTTTCTCCCATGGAGTTGGCACATCATTGCCTGTGATTGTGATTGGGCAGATCTAATTCAGGAGTGGAGCTGGGACATTCATCTGATTCAGGCAGAATAATCTGTATTTTCTAATAAGGGTGTTATCAGTAATAAAGGAGACATATAAAAAACATTTAAGTCTTGAGATGATTTTAGACTTGTGGGCAGGTTGCTACAATAGTAGAGAGTTCCCATATACCCTTCGTTAAGCTTCCCTTGATGTTAATGTCTTATTAACCACAGTACAAAGATAGAGAGCAGGAGATTCACAACACAATACAGTAAACCAGTCCACAGACCTTATGTGAATTTCATGAGCTTTTCCACACACCTTTCTGGTCCAGGATCCAATCCAGGATTCCCCTTTAAAGGTGACAAACCAAAATTTTGATTTCTATTGGCTGGCTCCTGCGTCTAGGTCCTAACTGATTATCTACTCAATTGAGAAAAATTGGGGGTATGATTTATCAGTCAGCCTTGTCTCCCAGCACTTCCAAATCTTGACTCTTTCTGGAATCCTATGGTGTGAAGAGATAGTACTTCTTGTCTTCTTCCCATATTCTCCACCATGGTACTTTCCAGTCCTCCCTCTTTGAGTAACTCTGGTACCAAAAGACCACCTCTTTTCTAGCTTCCAGAACTTTGTTGATACTTCTCTTCTGCTCTTATCTGCTCTCTTGTTTTCTGTGGTTTGTGTCCTGGGAGACTTGCACTCTCTCTCCCCAATCTAGGGTCAGTGGCCAAGCTCTTACCCACGCTCTGAAAACGTGAGAGTTAATATATTTTTATTCCTTTAATATTAATATTGGTTGGGTTTTAGGAAGGAGCAGAGATAAATAATAGGTTTAATCTCCTTGTTTAATTAGAAATCTGACCCTTGATATATAATCCCCAATTTGTACATTATTTTTGCTCTTCAGTTGAAAACCTTATTCAATACTTTTAATGACTATTGTGCTTAACGGAAGCTTTATAGTCACTCTTTTTTTTTTTTTAAGATTTTATTTATTTATTTGACAGAGAGAGACACAGCGAAAGAGGGAACACAAGCAGGGGGAGTGGGAGAGGGAGAACAAGCTTCCCGCGGAGCAGGGAGCCCGATGTGGGACTTGATCCCAGGACCCCGGGATCATGACCTGTGCAGAAGGCAGACGCTTAACGACTGAGCCACCCAGGCACCCTGCTTTATAGTCACTCTTAAAGCAAATCAAGACTAAGGAAAGATTATGGAAAACCTGGGTAACTTTTAAACTAACTTTACTGATATACCTGTTTATGGTAATCAAATACATGTTGGCCTTGATTAGAATGCTTTTTGTAGCTTACCTTGAATTGCTTGGCTTGGAATCAAAAGCCATGTCCAGGGATTTGCTTTATCCTTTAGGCTTGGCTGGTGTCATGGTGCCTCCAGCTACTCACTGTTTGGAGATCAACTGCAGGTCTCTCCTAGTCTCCTCCTCTTCCAGGTTCTGAAAAGGAAGAATTGCCGAGGGAAGAAACTATTTTATCTCTGGTTTCCAGCTCCCAACTTCCTTCTCTCATGTTCTCACACTCAGTTGAAAAGGAGGAGTGAGATTATGGCTGTGCAATACTTTTCTATAAATATTCAACTGTCCTTGATTACTTTCCCTTGAATTCAAAAGGAACCAGGTTCTTTACAGTTTGTAGTATTTATAGGAAGAGTAAAGCATTCTGTTCCCATCCCTTATTTTAAAATTTTACGTTGGTATGTATCTGTTCATTGTCTTCATACTTTTGCCCTGTATTTATGTATCCATAAATAATGTGTTATATTATTTGTTGTGTATTTAAAAATTGCATCCGTTATTTCCTGTTGGGACAGAAGGTGAGGGATGGGAAAGGGAGTGGAGAAGAGAGTGTAGGGGACAGTATCCTTAACAGTGATGCTTTTTCTTAAAAGAGAAAGGTCTAGAGAACATATGGCAAAATGTTAATGTTCTTTTTGAGCGGCAGGAAGGGTGTTTATGTCATTTGTACTCTGCATTTTTAAAATAATTTCCCCCCAATTTTTAAACAACCATTTTTAAAAAGGTAGATATAGCTTGATTTTAATAGGAATAAGAGTGATGGGGCGCCTGGGTGGCTCAGTTGGTTAAGCGACTGCCTTCGGCTCAGGTCATGATCCTGGAGTCCCTGGATCGAGTCCCGCATCGGGCTCCCTACTCGGCAGGGAGTCTGCTTCTCCCTCTGACCCTCCCCCCTCTCATGTGCTCTCTCTCATTCTCTCTCTCTCAAATACATAAATAAAATCTTTAAAAAAAATAAAAAAAAAAGGAATAATAGTGATTACTTGGTCTTTGGTCATCTGAGAATGAGTCATCTTCCATAAGCGAAATCATTCCACTCAACTGAGATGGAACTTTTAGGTGTGTTATCCAAACTTCCCAGGCTACATCTGCCTTGGTAAAGGAGGCTAAAACGACAGTCACAGAGCAATATTTCTGCATTTCTGTTCTCACTTGGTCTGTAGAAAGTTCAGCTCTCTCAGATTGGGTGAACTAGTCTAAAGGTCTAGAGAAATCTCCGTCATGTAAACTTCAAGACATCTCCTCTCCTGGCTCCCCATAATGACGACTCCAGTTACTGCGGACGCCACACTCAGCTACGTCACCAGTGCCCACGCCCACCTCAAGTACCACAGCTGCCAACGTTCCCATTACTCAGTGCCTGGCAGTGAGGGCACTGCCCTCTATTCCCTCGATATGCAGGGCTTTGAAGCTGTCACCCTCCGTGGCTGCAATGGGCACAAAGCTGCCGCTGTCACCACCTGGCTACCACTAGTGCCAATATTGCTGATATTTCATGGTCTGAAGGACACATGGAAGCTTCTGAGAAAGAAGGATTTTGGCTCCTATGGGTGCAAGCTGCCACAAGTGTGGGCTGGAGGGAAGTCTGAGTGACAGTTATATGCTATGCTCTCCTTCATGTCTCCCTTCCAAGCCATGACCATTGACTACCCTGAGGATGAGTTCTTTCCTAGGAAAGACATTGATCATCATTAAATTAGATCCCTGGTGAGCCTGTCCCACCAGTCCTTTTGCAATGGGCAGATATAGTAAATCTGAGGAGAACATACTCAGATTCAAGCTGGGGCCCTGTTATAAGCTCTGAAGCATTTATGCATATTTTTTAAAGTTTTTATTTTAATTCCAGTTAGTTAACATACGGTGTAATATTAGTTTCAGGTGTACAATACAGTGATTCCACACTTCCATACAATGCCTGGTGCTCAACACCAGTGCCCTCCTTAATCCCCATCATCTCTTTCACCCATCACCCCACCCACCTCCCCTCTGGTAACCCTCAGTTTGTTCTCTATAGCTAAGCATCTGTTTCTTGGTTTGTTGCTTTCTCTCTCTCTCTCTTTCCCTTTGCTTGTTTGTTTTGTTTCTTAAATTCCACATATGAGTGAAATCGTATGATATTTGTCTTTCTCTGACTGAGTTATTTCGCTTAGCATTATACTCTCTAGCTCCATCCACATTGTTGCAAGTGGCAGATTTCTTTCTTTTTTATGGCTGAGTAATATTCCATTATATATATATATATACACACCACACCTTCTTCATATGTTCATCACTTGATGGACACTTGGGCTATGAAGCATCTATATTTTTAAAAACATGATATGAAAAGGAACTTCTCATAATGTGGATTATTTACCTTTCTCACTTTAGAAATTATTTTTTATAAATCTAATGTAGGCAACAGTAAAAAGAAGGTACTCCTCAGTCTCTGGAAATTATCTATAAAATCAAAGCATAATAATGACATTAGATAAATGCAAAACATGCCGGAAATATAGATATTGCTCAGATCCAGAAGCAGAAAGTACAACAAAGCTGGCTATATTAGCTTGTCAAAAAGCTACTATGGGTTAAGTTGTATTAACATGTTATAAGAAAAAACATGTCAATCAGAAAAGGAAGTAGACGGTCAGTAATGGAAGTTGGCAAAGTCACAGTGGCACATTTGCTATACATCCCAGCTCTGACTAGGGGGTCACTTGGCCAGAAGGCTTCCTCTGCCTGTGGTCAGGAGCAGCCTGATCCCATAAAGAACAATCACTCACATTAAACATCAGAATCTTAAAACCAAATACTATTGATCTGATTCTATAATCACTGAATCAATGGGATACAATACAGTTCCCCGGGCAGTTAAATGTCTTATTTTAAAGACATAAGTTGCATTTGGGTGTATATATATATTAGTCTTTTGTAAGCAAGGTTAGTGTGAGTTCCATAGAGGAATGATCTCTCAGGTTGTGAAAAAGATCATAGTTGAGCTTGCAAAGTTGAAGAAAAGATTCTAGAGTGCTGTGCATTTACTGAAGTGCTAACGTGAGAATTCTTGGTAGCAAACCGCCCAATCTGGCAACACCCCACCCAGGTACGTAGCCCACCAATAAAAGTAATGTAACACATTAGAGCATTAGAATACAAAAGAAACCAGTTGCATCCCACCAATGTTACAGTTCCAATTTTACTGTTAACTATTGGTGTATTTACACATAATTTTATGTGTGTGTATGTGTGTATGTTGTATATATAATTTAGATCCTGAATTTTAAATTTAACTTTATATATAGTTATTTAACAAATTTTTATTGAATTGCTATTACATTCTAGGTGCTGCTCTAGGCACCTAGAATAAAATAATAAAAAGTAATAAAAATAAAAGCTTTTGCCGTCAAGGAGTATACCTTTTAAAAGGAGGGACAGGACATAAATAAAAGAAAGATTAAACACATGGCATGTCAGGTGATAATCAATGACATGAAGAGTAAATAAATCCAGGGAAGGAGAATGATGGATGTGCTTGGGGAGGGGGTGGATCAGGGAAGACTTCTTGGAGGAAGTGACATTAAATAAAGGTCTGACTCAATATTCAAGAGGATGTGCTATTAAATGAAAAAAGGGAAGATCTAGATCGAATAAGACTTGGGATTTACTGATATATACTACTAAAATCAATTTATTTCTTTAAGACTTAAGAGTGGGTTAGATATATTATGGCTATTAAGTCTCTACTAGTCCTGGCACTTTAGAATATTGGACACATTTATTATCTTAGAATATAGGTGTGTATATTTGTGTGCACATATACTGAAATAGACAAGAAAGAGTAATGTGTCTATGTGAATGCTTCTGTGTGAGAAAGAGTCGCTTGCCCTCCTAAAAGATTCCAGGTCTTTCAGGAATCTCACTCTCTCTCTGTATATCAAATGCTAAAATAAAGTAACCCACCTTAGTGTCTTCAAATGTTAGGTATAGTCACACTCCTAAGATTTTCCTATCATTTCTAAGATTTTCATTTTGTATTCTCCAAATTAGGGTCTAGGTTCATGTCCTTGATAAGGCTTTCATCAACAGCTGGTAAATGTCTGAATCATATTTACCGTGAGGTGATTTCTGACCTCCCATTTCTAGCTAATCCACCTTTCATCCAGTCAACACTATTCAAGCTTGTATTATGTGCCAGCTATTGAGGAACTGAGACCAGAGATGGAAGAGAACATTTTTGTCCCGACAGAGACTTAGGGGAAACACTCAAGGGAACTATAACATGGCGGGACAGGTGCTTGATGGAGGCAGGTGTAGGGATTAGAGAACAAGGGGCCCAGGAAGGCAGGCTGGAAGCAGCCTGTGAGGTCTCCAGAGTTCTCATTTTTTTTTTTAATTCTTATGTTAATCCCCATACATTACATCATTAGTTTTAGATGTAGTGTTCCATGATTCATTGTTTGTGCATAACACCCAGTGTTCCATGCAGAATGTGCCCTCCTCAATACCCATTACCAGGCTAACCCATCCTCCCACCCCCCTCCCCTCTAGAACCCTCAGTTTGTTTTTCAGAGTCCATCGTCTCTCATGGTTCGTCTACCCCTCCGATTTCCCCTGCTTCATTCTTCCCCTCCTGCTACCTTCTTCTTCTTTTTTTTTCTTAACATATATTGCATTATTTGTTTCAGAGGTACAGATCTGAGATTCAACAGTCTTGCACAATTCACAGCGCTTACCAGAGCACATACCCTCCCCAGTGTCTATCACCCAGTCACCCCATCCCTCCCACCCCACCCCCCACTCCAGCAACCCTCAGTTTGTTTCCTGCAATTAAGAATTCCTCATATCAGTGAGGTCATATGATACATGTCTTTCTCTTTTTGACTTATTTCGCTCAACATAATACCCTCCAGTTCCATCCACGTCATTGCAAATGGCAAGATCTCATTCCTTTTGATGGCTGCATAATATTCCATTGTGTATATATACCACATCTTCTTTATCCATTCATCTGTTGATGGACATCTTGGCTCTTTCCACAGTTTGGCTATTGTGGACATTGCTGCTATAAACATCGGGGTGCACGTACCCTTTCGGATCCCTACTTTTGTATCTTTGGGGTAAATACCCAGTAGTGCAATTGCTGGATCATATGGTAGCTCTATTTTCAACTTTTTGAGGAACCTCCATACTGTTTTCCAGAGTGGCTGCACCAGCTTGCATTCCCACCGACAGTGTAGGAGGGTTCCCCTTTCTCCGCATCCCCGCCAACATCTGTCGTTTCCTGAGTTGTTAATTTTAGCCATTCTGACTGGTGTGAGGTGGTATCTCATTGAGGTTTTGATTTGGATTTCCCTGATGCCAAGCGATATTGAGCACTTTTTCATGTGTCTGTTGGCCACTTGGATGTCTTCTTTGGAAAAATGTCTGTTCATGTCTTCTGCCCATTTCTTGATTGGATTCTTTGTTCTTTGGGTGTTGAGTTTGATGAGTTCTTTATAGATTTTTGATACTAGCCCTTTATCTGATATGTCATTTGCAAATATCTTTTCCCATTCTGTCGGTTGTCTTTTGGTTTTGTTGACTGTTTCCTTTGCTTTGCAAAAGTTTTTATCTTGATGAAGTCCCAATAGTTCATTTTTGCCCTTGCTTCCCTTGCCTTTGGCGATGTTTCTAGGAAGAAGTTGCTTCGGCTGAGGTCAAAGAGGTTGCTGCCTGTGTTCTCCTTTAGGATTTTGATGGACTCCTGTCTCACATTGAGGTCTTTCAACCATTTGGAGTCTATTTTTGTGTGGGTGTAAGGAAATGGTCCAGTTTCATTCTTCTGCATGTGGCTATCCAATTTTCCCAACACCATTTGTTGAAGAGACTGTCTTTTTTCCATTGGACGTTCTTTCCTGCTTTGTCAAAGATGAGTTGACCATAGAGTTGAGGGTCCATTTCTGGGCTCTCTATTCTGTTCCATTGATCTATGTGTCTGTTTTTGTGCCAGTACCATACTGTCTTGATGATGACAGCTTTGTAATAGAGCTGGAAGTCCGGAATTGTGATGCTGCCGGCTTTGCTTTTCTTTTTCAACATTCCTCTGGCTATTCGCGGTCTTTTCTGGTTCCATACAAATTTTAGGATTATTTGTTCCATTTCTTTGAAAAAAGTGGATGGTATTTTGATGGGGATTGCATTGAATGTGTAGATTGCTCTAGGTAGCATTGACATCTTCACAATATTTGTTCTTCCAATCCATGAGCATGGAACATTTTTCTATTTCTTTGTGTCTTCCTCAATTTCTTTCATGAGTATTTTATAGTTTTCTGAGTACAGATCCTTTGTCTCTTTGGTTAGATTTATTCCTAGGTATCTTATGGTTTTGGGTGCAATTGTAAATGGGATCGACTCCTTAATTTCTCTTTCTTCTGTCTTGTTGTTGGTGTATAGGAATGCCACTGATTTCTGTGCATTGATTTTATATCCTGCCACTTTACTGAATTCCTGTATGAGTTCTAGCAGTTGTGGGGTGGAGTCTTTGGGGTTTTCCACATAAAGTATCATATCATCTGCAAAGAGTGAGAGTTTGACTTCTTCTTTGCCGATTTGGATGCCTTTGATTTCTTTTTGTTGTCTGATTGCTGTGGCTAGGACTTCCAATACTATGTTGAATAGCAGTGGTGATAGTGGACATCCCTGCCGCGTTCCTGACCTTAGGGGGAAAGCTCTCAGTTTTTCCCCATTGAGAATGATATTCGCTGTAGGTTTTTCATAGATGGCTTTTATGATATTGAGGTATGTACCCTCTATGCCTATACTCTGAAGAGTTTTGATCAAGAAAGGATGCTGTACTTTGTCAAATGCTTTTTCTGCATCTATTGAGAGGATCATATGATTCTTGTTCTTTCTTTTGTTAATGTATTGTATCACATTGATTGATTTGCGGATGTTGAACCAACCTTGCAGCCCAGGGATAAATCCCACTTGGTCGTGGTGAATAATCCTTTTAATGTACTGTTGGATCCTATTGGCTAATATTTTGGTGAGAATTTTTGCATCCATGTTCATCAGGGATATTGGTCTGTAATTCTCTTTTTTGATGGGGTCTTTGTCTGGTTTTGGGATCAAGGTAATGCTGGCCTCATAAAATGAGTTTGGAAGTTTTCCTTCCATTTCTATTTTTTGGAACAGTTTCAGAAGAATAGGTATTAATTCTTCTTTAAATGTTTGGTAGAATTCCCCTGGGAAGCCATCTGGCCCTGGGCTTTTGTTTTTTGGGAGATTTTTTGATGACTGCTTCAATTTCCTTAGAGGTTATAGGTCTGTTCAGATTTTCTATTTCTTCCTGGTTCAGTTTTGGTAGTTGATACATCTCTAGGAATGCATCCATTTCTTCCAGATTATCTAATTTGCTGGCATAGAGTTGCTCATAATATGTTCTTATAATTGTTTGTATTTCTTTGGTGTTGGTTGTGATCTCTCCTCTTTCATTCATGATTTTGTTGATTTGGGTCATTTCTCTTTTCTTTTTGATAAGTCTGGCCAGGGGTTTATCAATCTTGTTAATTCTTTCAAAGAACCAGCTCCTAGTTTCGTTGATCTGTTCTACTGTTCGTTTAGTTTCTATTTCATTGATTTCTGCTCTGATCTTTATTATTTCTCTTCTCCTGCTGGGTTTAGGCTTTATTTGCTGTTCTGTCTCCAGCTCCTTTAGGTGGAGGGTTAGGTTGTGTACTTGAGACCTTTCTTGTTTCTTGAGAAAGGTTTGTATTGCTATATACTTTCCTCTTAGGACTGCCTTTGCTGCATCCCAAAGATTTTGAATAGTTGTGTTTTCATTTTCATTGGTTTCCATGTATTTTTTTAATTCTTCTTTAATTTCCTGGTTGACCCATTCATTCTTCAGTAGGATGCTCTTTAGCCTCCATGTATTTGAGTTCTTTCTGACTTTCCTCTTGTGATTGAGTTATAGTTTCAAAGCACTGTGGTCTGAAAATAGGCAGGGAATGATCCCAATCTTTTGGTACCGGTTGAGACCTGATTTATGACCTAGGATGTGATCTATTCTGGAGAATGTTCCATGGGGACGAGAGAAGAATGTGTATTCCGTTGCTTTGGGATGGAATGTTCTGAATATGTCTGTGAAGTCCATTTGGTCCAGTGTGTCATTTATTTTTTAAAAATTTTTATTTATTTATTTGAGACAGAGAGAATGAGAGACAGAGAGCATGAGAGGGAGGAGGGTCAGAGGGAGAAGCAGACTCCCTGCTGAGCAGGGAGCCCGATGCGGGACTCGATCCCGGGACTCCAGGATCATGACCTGAGCCGAAGGCAGTCGCTTAACCAACTGAGCCACCCAGGTGCCCCGGTCCAGTGTGTCATTTAAAGTCTTTATTTCCTTGTTGATCTTTTGCTTAGACGATCTGTCCATTTCAGTGAGGGGGGTGTTAAAGTCCCCCACTATTATTGTATTGTTGTCAGTGTGTTTCTTTGCTTTTGTTATTAATTGCCTTATATAATTGGCTGCTCCCATGTTAGGGGCATAGATATTTACAATTGTTAGATCTTCTTGTTGGATAGACCCTTTAAGTAGGATATAATGTCCTTCCTCATCTCTTATTACAGTCTTTGGTTTAAAATCTAATTTGTCTGATATAAGGATTGCCACCCCAGCTTTCTTTTGGTGTCCATTAGCATGGTAAATGGTTTTCCACCCCCTCACTTTCAATCTGGGGGCGTCTTTAGTTCTAAAATGAGTCTCTTGCAGACAGCATATCGATGGGTCTTGTTTTTTAATCCAGTCTGATAGCCTGTGTCTTTTGATTGGGGCATTTAGCCCATTTACATTCAGGGTAACTATTGAAAGATAGGAATTTAGTGCCATTGTATTGCCTGTAAGGTGACTGTTACCGTATATTGTCTGTGTTCCTTTCTGGTCTATGTTGCTTTTAGGGTCTCTCTTTGCTTAGAGGACCCCTTTCAAGATTTCTTGTAGGGCTGGTTTTGTGTTTGCAAATTCCTTTAGTTTTTGTTTGTCCTGGAAGCTTTTTATCTCTCCTTCAATTTTCAATGACAGCCTAGCTGGATAGAATATTCTTGGCTGCATATTTTTCTCATTTAGTGCTCTGAATATATCCTGCCAGTCCTTTCTGGCCTGCCAGGTCTCTGTGGATAGGTCTGTTGCCAATCTAATGTTTCTACCATTGTAGGTTACATATCTCTTCTTCCGAGCTGCTCTCAGGATTTTCTCTTTGTCTATGAGACTCGTAAGTTTTACTATTACATGTCGGGGTGTTGACCTATTTTTATTGATTTTGAGGGGGGTTCTCTGTGCTTTCTGGATTTTGATGCCTGTTTCCTTCCCCAAATTAGGGAAGTTCTCTGCTATAATTTGCTCCATTATACCTTCTGCCCCTCTCTCTCTTTCTTCTTCTTCTGGGATCCCAATTATTCTAATGTTGTTTCATCTTATGGTATCACTTATCTCTCGAATTCTGCTCTCGTGATCCAGTAGTTGTTTATCTCTCTTTCTCTCAGTTTCTTTATTTTCCATCATTTGGTCTTCTATATTACTGATTCTCTCTTCTGACTCATTTATCCTAGCAGTTAGCGCCCCCATTTTTGATTGCACCTCATTAAT
Source organism: Neomonachus schauinslandi (assembly GCF_002201575.2). Classification (NCBI taxonomy): domain Eukaryota; kingdom Metazoa; phylum Chordata; class Mammalia; order Carnivora; family Phocidae; genus Neomonachus; species Neomonachus schauinslandi. The sequence goes on from NC_058404.1 coordinate 86,609,164, forward strand.
AGACTTTTTGATTTCTACTTGGTTAGATTTTAGCTCTTTTACTTCTCCAGAAAGGGTTTCTCTAATAACTTCCATATTTTTTTCAAGCCCAGCTAGTATCTTTAAAGTGATGATTCTGAACTCTAGATCTGACATCGTACTAATGTCCGTATTGAGTAGGTCCCTGGCAGTCGGTACTACCTCTTGTTCTTTTTGTTGAGGTGATTTTTTTCCTTGTTGTCATTTTGTGCAGAGGAGAATAGATTAATGAGAGAACAAAATGCTAGCAGAGTAACCACGTCCCCAGAAAATATACTCTAAACCAATCAGAAAAGACCTGAAGCAGTGGAAAAAGAAATGGGAAGAGAGAAAAAAGAAAAAGAAAAAAAAAGAAAAAGATAAAGATAAAAACAAACAAAAACAAACAAAACAAAAGAACAACAACAAAAAAAACCAGAATGTGATCAAATATGATCAGGCTGGTATATAGATCAGTGCCACACACTAGATTTGGGGTGTATTTTGGTCTTTTAGAAGAAAGTGCTTCCCAAAATTTTAAAGAAAGAAAAACTTATATATGTACAAAAATAAGGGTTGATATGATGAAGGGATGGAATATGACTGTAAAGATGGAAATTATAAAAAATTCTATAAAAGGAATTGATAAGAAGTTGTTTGAAAAAAGAAAGAAGAGAATTTAAAAAAAGAAAAAAGAAAAAAAAGGGAGAGAATGTGATCAGGCAGGGGAGTAGAAAAAAACCATATACTAGAGATTTAGGGTATATTTTAATCTGTTAGAAGAAACTATCTCAAAATTTTAAAGAGAGAACAACTTATATATATATGCCAAAAATGCAGGTAACTACTATGAAGGGATAGAATATGACTCTAAAAATGAAAAATAAAAATGTTTTTTTAAAAAAGGGGATTGATAAGATGTTGGTTGAAAAAGGGAAAAAGAAAAATTAAAAAAAAAACAGTTAAAAAAAATTAACTTTGAAAGACTAAAGAATCATGGTAAAAAAGCCATGAATTCTATGTGCAGTATTCCCCTAGCACTGGAGTTCTGTCATTCTCATTGATCGGTAAACTTGGTCTCGGCTGGCTGTTCTTGCTGATCTTCTGGGGAGGGGCCTGTTGCCGTGGTTTCCAAATATCTTTGCCGGAGGCAGAATTGCCCCGCCCTTGCCCCCTCCCAGCTAAGTAATCTGCTCGGGTTTGCTCTCCGGAGCTTTTGTTCCCTGCGAGCTTTCCGTACAGCTTTGGAGGCGGAGAGTGAAAATGGCGGCCTCCCAATCTCTGCCGCGGAGGAGCCGAGAACTCGGGGCCCCACTCCTCAGTGAGCCCCCAGAGAAAAGCCGTCAGTCACTCCCGTCTCCCCGGTCTCCGGCCGCACTCCGTGCTCACCCGGCCTGTGACTGCGCGTTTCTATCTCTGGCACCCGACCCCGGGTGGAGTCTCCAAACCCAGCAGATCCCTGCGGTGCACTCCCGTGCGGCTCCTCCCGGGGGAGGCAGGTGAGTTTCCCCAGATCTGCCGCTTGTTGGGACCCTGCTGGAGGGGCAGTGGCCCGACTGTGCCGCGGATCACAGTTTATGGCAACCCCGAGCTGAGAGCCCGCGCCTGGGCTCCGCCTCTGCAGCCGGCTTCCCTGCTCCGATACCTGGGAGCTCTGCCACACTCAGGCACCCCTGGTCTTTCCGTGACCCCGAGGGTCCTGAGACCACACTGTCCCGGAGGGTTCCACCCCCCGCTTAGCCACCAGAGTGACGTCCCTCAGCGGAGCAGACCTTCAAAAGTTCCGATTTTGTGCTCCGCGGCTCTATCACTTGCCAGAAGCGGCCGCCGGAGGGCCCTCCCCCGTGGTCTATCCTCCCGAATATCGCCTCGGATTCACTTCTCCGCACGTCCTACCTTCCAGAAAGTGGTCGCTTTTCTGATGAGAGAGTTGTTGCTCTTCTTTTCTTCGATCTCCTGTTGAGTTTGTAGGTGTTCAGAATGGTTTGATCCCTATCCAGCTGAATTCCTGAGAGGAGACGAAATCCAGGTCTCCTACTCCTCCGCCATCTTGCTCCGCCCCCCAGAGTTCTCATTTTAAAAGGAGACATATATCAAGACTATGTATCATAATTTAGTTGGCAATTCCCTTATTTGTTGCACATGATGATTACTTCTAATTTTTCACTGATATAAAATAAACCAAAGCCAATTCCACTTCTAAGTATATCCCCCAAAGAACTGAAAATAGGGACTTGAGCAGATATTTGTACACCAGCATTCATAATGAACAAATGGATGAATGAAATATGGTATTAAAAAGGAATGAAGTTCTGATGCATGCTACAATGTGGATAAACCTAGAAACATCATGCTAAGAGAAGTAAACCAGACACAAAAGGACAAACATTGTGCCATTCCACTTATATGCAGTACCTAGAATAGTCAAATTTATAGAGACAGAAAGTAGAATGGTTGTTACTGGGGTCTGGGGGGAGGAGATAATGGGGAGTTATTGTTTAATGGGTACAGAGTTTATGTTGAGAATGATGAAAAAGTCCTGGGGATGGATAGTGGCTGCCTAACAATGTGAATGTGCTTGATGCTACTGATATGTACACTTAAAAATAGTTAAAAAGGAAAATTTTATGTATGTATATTTTACCACAGTAAAAAAAAAAAAAGCTGAGATATTGTCCGAATTCACATAGGAAATGCATTTGTCCTTTTGTGTAATACAGATTTCCCAGAACTTGTATTATTTCCTCATTGTTATAGAAAAGCTCTTACTCAAAGTTTATGGCACTTAATAAATATCACCAAATTATTTTGTGAAAACAGTTGTGCAAGCTCATGTTTCTTCCAGGTACATATAGAAGTATTGATACCCTGACCCCTGACGCTGACTACAGGAAAGAAAATCAATTTAATAATTCATAGTATTAGTAAAGGACTGAGCGCTGAGCTTAGGATTCACATTAAATTATAAGTAGAAAATGAGGCCTTGTTTTAACATGCACTTCTTTGTTTATTAGTGAGGTTTATATTCTTTTGGTACCTTTTTTTTTTTTAAACTAGATTTATTTCCTATTGTGTGGATTCTCTGGTTTCTTAGAATATTTTAAAATTCATATCTCATTTTGTTTAAAGCAGCCTAGCAAAATATGTACACAATAACAGGGTGTTTTAAAAGTGAGGAAAATTGGAGCCAAAGGAAAATAATGGTAGGAAAACAAAAATGAAGACAAGGTAAATTATTATGTATGAAGTTTGCCAAGAGGTCTGGCTAGGGGAAGGCAACATATTTGTCTCTGAGTTTTCTGGAAGCCAATGGAAAAAAGAGAAACAAGATCCACAGCTTCATAAGCTCAGCCAACATTTTCTTGGGTAGTATCACATTAATTCCTGGTATAGGATCTGAAACAAATTCTTCCTGTGGGTTCATGGGGTCGACTGCAGCAAAAATCACAGGCATGACCTTTTCCATCCCATGTAATTTTCCAAAACCTTGTCACTTCCATACAAGAGGTGGAGTCTATTTTCCCCTCCCCTTAAACCTAGACTGGTGTTGTGACTGCCTGCCTTGATTAACAGAATATGGAGGAAGTAAGGCTGCCTCACTTCTGGGGCAAGGCCACAGAAGGCAATTCAGCTTTCCCCTGGCTCTCTTTCTTGGGACAGAGGCCTTGGTAACCTTGAGCCGACCTTGAACTGCCATACTGGAGAGACCACATAGCGGAGATAAAGACCTCAGCCAGGGTTCCTCACTGAGCACTGCTCTGGTTGTAGACTATAAGCAAAAAGAAGTTTTGCTTGTTGCTTTACGCCTCTGTGTTTTAGGGTGCTTTGTTATGTAGCAGTAGATAACTGGAACAGTTTATTTAAAAAGAACTGCAGTGACCCCTCCTTTATGACATCTGTGGGCCACACACACACATGCGGGGTGAAGGGCTATTTCTTCAAGGGTCCTGCATATGCGCTGAAGCCAGAAGGCACAGAGCTTATCCGTGAAACAATGATGTGGGGTTCTGAAGCAAAGCAGTTTGAGCGCCTCTGAGTTTTCCTGAACATTTTCAGGAACGTGTGTCCCTCTTCTTAGTAGTATGCTTACAGTGTGTTCAGCTCATAAATAATTTTTAACATAGACACATATTCAGAATTTCTTCTTAAAGGCCATTTAACTTTTGCAGAGATCATCTTAAATAAAACTTCAACAGTTTCCTGGCAGAGGCTTATATTTATTTAGTGGCAATCTATAGGATGTCCTAGACTTCCTTTTTCAAGAAAGGATTTCAGGTAAACCAGAAATAAATTGCAGACACCTGCTAAGTGCTCAAACTATATGTGCATCATTTAAATCTATTAGAAGGGTAGAGGAGTGTTTAGGAGGTCTGATTTCTCTCTCCTCCCTCTGATTCATACTGTTGTTAGGATCCTATAATTGGCAAACTCTCCACGGTTGGGACCCAATTGAGGGCAAGAAAATCTGGGTCTACCCAGGAAAATTGTGATCGATTGAAGCTTTACATAGGACCTTCTCCTCCATGTTCCTATTTACTGCTCTTCTGGAACTTCCCCTGGATGGTCAATGCCTTTAACAGAAGGAGGCAGGCTTTGCCACAACTATGAAAGCTGGCAGAGAGCCAGAACCTAGCAAGTTATCATAGTTAAGGATGTGAGCGTGAACTCTGGATCCAGAGAGCCTGGCTTCACATCCTGCTCACACCACTCACTAGCTGAGTGATTTCAGACAAACTATTTAGCCTCTCTGTGCCTCACTTTCCTTCTCTATGATAATAGGGGCACTTGCCTCAAAAAGGAGCAAGGGTTAAATAATTTAAAAGTCTCTAGAACAATGTGTGGCCCAGGAGAAGTGCTATGTGTTAGCTGCTGCTATTACTACTATTATTGCTTATTATTAACAGCAGTTAAGTTTGTTAAATGAATAAATGAGCAAATGACTGCTACTTGGCTGTGTGCTAGATTTTCCCTTTTATATATGTTCATATCATTTTTCTACTTCCCAACTCCATTCACCTTAGCTTTGGAAGACCCCATTCCCCCTAAGGCTCTTGGAATCTCTCATAGCATCAGCTTGAAGATTTACCCATATCAATATTTTATTTGGGTGCCTGGGTGGCTCAGTCGTTAAGCGTCTGCCTTCGGCTCAGGTCATGATCCCAGGGTCCTGGGATCGAGTCCCGCATCGGGCTCCCTGCTCGGCGGGAAGCCTGCTTCTCCCTCTCCCACTCCCCCTGCTTGTGTTCCTGCTCTCGCTATCTCTCTCTCTGTCAAATAAATAAATAAAATCTTTAAAAAAAAATTTATTTATTCCTTCTTTGGCCTTCCAGAGCTCCAGGCCTTAGGTCCTCTTGTCCTTCTGACCTCGATCATTTAAATGAAACTACGAATTCTTACCATCCACAGTAAGAATACGTGTAAGAGGACAAAGGGCTTGCCTTTTTTTTTTTTTTGCCGCTTGTTCAGACTTCCCTCTTACTCACATGCCATTCCTTGTACTCATCCTTCCTGGATCCTTGATCATTTGCCTCCATCAATGGCTCCTTGATGTCCATTTCTTCAGTTTTCTTTTTTTAAAAGATTTTATTTATTTATTTGTCAGATAGAGAGAGCACAAGCAGGGGGAGAGGCAGAGGGAGAAGCAGACTCTGCTGAGCAGAGAGCCCAATGCAGGACTCGATCCCAGGACCCTGGGATCATGACCTGAGCCAAAGGCAGACTCTTAACTGACTGAGCCACCCAGGCATCCCCCATCTTTCCAGTTTATAGGCTTTGATCTGCTCTGTTTGACTTTCAGCTTGCATCCCTTTGTCTTCGCTGCTCTTTTTAACCTGCAGGATGCAGGAGCTGTAGCTGCTCACCCCACCGTTGGTGACCCATGTCAGCCAGCTCTGACGGAGTCGCCGCCAAGAGTTCTAAAACACACACCTCAAGGTCACCCTCCCAAACTCTGATCCTATCATGTGTGAGGCCCCATCCCACCCCAACCTCTGAATCCTCCAGCAGTTTATAGACACAAAATAGAAAACACATTGTATTGTATTTCCATCACGGTTCCTATTAACACTTTCCTCTAATTGTATTAAAAGCATTTTAATGGGAAGCTTTGTGTTGTTGTGTTGTCTGGGGTGGAGGCTGTGCCTGTCTGTCCCAGATTTGTGTTGCAGGTTCTTGACATGATTTCTCTCTGTTTGTGGATTTAGGATCTGTTGATGGAAATAAGCAGGGAGGGCTAACCTCTGTGACGGAGTCTTTGTTGTGTCTTTCCAGCTTTGTATCAGTCCGCTCCTCGCTTGCTCGGGGGGTTCCTTCACTCTTAGGTTTCCGTTGTGTGCTAGACATCACACTGGCTAAGGGGTTGGAAGATCTTGATTCTTGCTTCAGTCCTTTGGGCAATTGGGTAGTTCATTTCAGTTCTTTGCGTCTCAGGTTTCTAATTTGTAAGAGTGCAGCAATAATATCTCTCGGAATTGTCTGAGGATTTCATATAATAGTTCTGGTCAGGTTCACTGTTGGTCCACAGGAGAGCTTTGTGAAAATTAGAAAAAGGTGTCTGTACCTCCAGGGAGGCACAGTCCTGTGCCAGGACGTGTCCCATGTGAACAAAGTGTGGGCTGGATCCCCTCACTCATCTTCTCAGCTGGAAGGGTGCCCTGGGACAGGCCACACATTGCACAGCTGTATGCAGAGAGTCCATGAGTTTTAAAGTTTAGTTTGTAAAGATAAAAAATCATACATGTGTTAGGAATTAATAATTAAGTTCTGTGTCTATCTATCTATCTATCTATCTATCCATCTATCATCTATCATCTATCTATCTTTCCATCTATCATCTCCATTTAATCATTCCACCTCTTTCCACAAAGGATTTGAGGTGGCATTGATTAAATTATAGAATCATAGCTAATATTTGCCTAGTGTTCTCTCATTGGTGTGAATTACTTTATTTAATCCTCATAATGGTCCTATGAGGGGAGCATCCCATCTCTCATTTTACTGATGAGCCAACTGGGCCTCAGACACATATAATAGGTGGTGGGGCTGGGATGGGAACCCAGATTTTTGGACTTAAACCCATGTTATCTTACAATATCCTGCTGTCCAATTAGCTTGTCACTATGAGCAAATACAGTACAACAGAACTATTTTTTTTTTATTTTCTCAAAAACTGGAACTGCTCTTCAGTAACTGAAGCTGAACAAAAATCAACATTTATTATTATAAGCACAGTGGAGACACGCAGAGTTGGTTTTCTCTTGGTTTGTGTACTGTCTTTAGCTGTTAGGGAATTTAATTTAATTGATATGGGAGAGAAGCAGCACATTCAACAAAGGGATGTGGATTACATAGAAATGAGCTATGTTCAAAAGGGACTCAAGTAGCCAGAGGAAAGGGAGAGGAGAACAACATTAATACCCTCAGCTTAGGTAATCATTCACATCATGGATTGTGGTGACTGTATACTGCTATATAAATTTATCACATAGGATCTTATACAAGGGGGATTTCTATAAGGAGTATTATTGCTAAACACAATTGGATTTTAGATAAATCTCATACATATGTTTCATATCACCCTTTGTTACAGGATTTCAAAATGCTTGTGAAACAGTAAGGAAATGAAACGATATCTAACTCTTATCAAAAGAGCCAGAGTATTGCATTGATGGTGATGAGAAATATGAGTGAAGAGATATCTTGAAATTGCATGTATGCCACTCAGAAGCACAACCCCCGGCTTCAGAGAGCACCCATTGTTAGATATTTTCCTTAGAAAAGATACATTTCCATGATTCCTTTTATTATAATTACTCATGCAGTTCCAACCTCATTTTTTTTTTAAGATTTTTATTTATTTATTTGAGAGAGAGAGACTGAGAGAGAGAGCACATGAGAGGGGGGAGGGTCGGGAGGGTCAGAGGGAGAAGCAGACTCCCTGCCGAGCAGGGAGCCCGATGTGGGACTCGATCCAGGGACTCCAGGATCATGACCTGAGCCGAAGGCAGTCGCTTAACCAACTGAGCCACCCAGGCGCCCCCAACCTCATTTTGTTGTTCAGAGTAAACATTGTATTTTTTATTTCAGTGGTATCAAATTTGGGAAAATGTCACAAAGTAAACTGGATACATTTCTATAATTCTGGGCCATGGGGCATTTTTTTTTTTTTCTTCCAGAGGGAGAAGGTAATGGTTGCCACCTCATCCCTGGAGCAGGGCTAAAGTCAGTTGGTTTTCAGAACCAAGAGAGCCTGGTCTTCTTGTGACAGATGTTGAAGTATAAGAAGAAAGAGATTGACCCCTTCTTGTAGCTCTTGTCGGGGAAACAGGACAAACACCCACACTCTAGTCTAAATTCATCAGCTGTGTCTTAGGAGACATGATTTCATCTGTGGCAACACTGAATCCAGATTAGAGAGAACAAGAGAGTCCATATGGTGCCTGACATTTTGGCAAGAAATGTGAGATGGGAACTTACTGGTTTTAATCTCCGAGTTATGGAATTATTTTAGGGATATAAGGGAGCTAGCTCTAAGATGGTTTAGTCCAACATTTTTGTCTTCTACAGGAAATTGGCTGTAGAGTGGTTAGATGACTTGCCTAGTGCTGACGCCCAAAGCGAGGCCTTTCAGATGCCAGCCAGCACTTCCGTCACCACACCATTCAACCACTTCCTTTTTTCCTTCAAGATGAAGACAAATGTATTTATGTAAAAAAAAAAAAAATCACATAGATAAAATTTATTTAGAACTTTTTTGTATGTTGGTCACTGCACTTTCTCTATTATTTCATTTAATCTTCCTGATCCCCTACGAATCCAAGTACTATACTATACTATTGCTACCCTTTTTAACAGATAAGGAAACTGAGGCTTATGGAGGTGATTAAAGACTTGATCCAAATCACACACCCTGTGAGAGCCAAGACTGCAACCTAGTCTTATCTCTGAGACCCTGCTCTCTCCCGCCCCCCCGCCCCCTGCCGAAATACCTCTCCTTTGCTCCAGTCTCTTTGCTCTGGGTCACCTAGTGAAGGAATTCTGTTGAACAAGAGCCGAAGTGTTGGAGCCTGGGAGGAGAGACAACATTTCACTTTCCAACTGGTCACTGTCTCCTTTCTCGTTCTTACACTCTTCTTTGTTTTTATTTCTATGACGGTCTCTCCTTGTATAATTTTGAAACCAGAGGCAGCCCCCATACTGACTGAAGCATTCTACCTTCAATTCCCATTTCCAGCTTCATCTGCAGTTTTCCTTATACATTTGATTGCAAAGGTCCTTAGAGCAGAGACTTTACTGTTTGTTTGGTACAATCTTACTTATTGCATAAAGCCATGTATACTTTGGGCACACATATAAATATTAGAATAACAATATTACTCATTTTGATGGAAAGAGATTTATAGGTAGTCATTCTTTACAAAGAGCAGGTAGTTTGTTCGATTGCTATTGTGAGAGAGGTTATAAGTGGGTCCCTCAGCTTTTCTTAAACTTATGCCCGTTCTTTCTATTGAAGGCAAAGGAAGTATATTTCCTCTCTGACTTTATTGGAGCTGGCAGCATAGAGAATATTTGTTGCATTAAGAACATTTCCCTATTTAGTTGAATGGTTTGCTGTTTTTGTCTCTGTATTTAAGAAAATACACAGTTTGTGAGCGAAGAACATAACAGTGAGGGGCTTTGTAGCTGAAAGCATTTCTACAAAATGCTAGAGCTTGATTTTGTATGAATATCGTTTGGGGGATGAAAATATGCAGTGGGTAGCTTCAATCTTCATCCCAGCGATCCAAATCGCACAATTTCTTTGCATCCAGGGTCACTCAGTAAGTGGTTGGGATACTGGTTTGTACGTGCATGGTTTAGACATGTCCAACAATAGCTAATGAACCAGGGGCTGAATAGATGGAAGTTTTCAATTTATTTTCTCAGGGGTTCTGTAGCTTCTTTTTTTTTTTTTTTAAGATTTTATTTATTTATTTGTCAGAGAGAGAGATAGAGAGAGAGCACAAGCAGGGAGAGTGGCAGAGGGAGAAGCAGGCTCCCCACTGGGCAAGGAGCCCGACGTGGGACTCGATCCCAGGACTCTGGGATCATGACCTGAGCTGAAGGCAGATGCTTAACAGACTGAGCCACCCAGGTGCCCCAGGGGCTCTGTAGCTTCTTAGGAAGGAATGCAAGCAGTGTCGCCTCCTGGTGTGCAGATGGGTCTGGGCATCTCCTCTGACCTGGTGGGCATGCCCACTGAAGTTTATTTGCAGGGGACCATGGAGACTTCTGGGAAAGCACCTGTCTTAACTCAGGAGAGAACCAGACATGAAGGGGTGAGTCGGGGGCACGTGGAGATATTTGAGTCCTATTGTTGTGACTTGGATTTGACTCCTTGACATAGTCCCCCTGCCCTTGTGGCTATAAACGAAAGCCAGATTTGTTTAATTGACCCTACCAAATAATGGACATAAATCATTCTGCTTAGCCATTTCTAAGGGACTGTCCACAGAGGAAAGTTGTCCATTCTCCCTCTTTTCCTCTTTCCTCACTGTAAACCACTGCCTAGCTTGGCTCTCTTAGGTCCTTTGATTGCCTCATTCTAGAACATTCAGTTTGTTGACCATCACTTCTGTCGTCCCTGCTCTGCAGAAAGCTCCATGCAAGCAGGGATGGCTCCTGTCTTATTTTCTATGGTATCACCAGCCTCATAGAGGCGTTCAATCAACGTGCTGTTGGATGGATGAAGGTTGGGTGGGAGAATGGAATAATGCTTATGGCTGCACTGGGGGTGCCTGGCAGAGCTGGTGTGAACTCATATGCATTGTGTGGGAGTGGGAAGGGCTGGGGGCAGAGCTGCCCTGGGCTGTCAACCAACCGTGAACTGCCACTTCCAAGTCAGAAAGGACAAGGTAAACTGATACTTGGGCTTTTTGTTTGTTTGTTTCTGTTTTTCATTTTTAGTATGCATTTCACATTTGGAGTCTATCTCTCTAGTTTCTGTTCTGTGACTTCAAGTTTATGGCAGCCTCTGAGTTGACAAGAGCGGAGCCTTTGAATGACTTCACTGAGTGAAGCCAGTGCCATGTCACAGGCCACGGTGACCAAAGTCACTCGTACATTTGCCATTGTTTCTCCAGGTCTCAAGTTTCAGGAATGTCTCTGGTTATCAGTGTTGCTCACTTTCTGGCCCCAGAATCAGAAGACCTTCACATCCTTTGGCCTGCTCTTCCCATGTTACCCGTTGTTATTTTGGTGCACCTGCTAAGTCCTGCCCTTCTCTGTTGATTTTCTTTTTTCTCTTTTTTCTCCACGGAGCAGATCTCAGTTTAAAACTTTGTCGCCCAGTGTGGTTTTCACACTGGCTGTGAGAACCAGTCACAGTTACAGATTAGTCCTGTGACACCTGCTAATGAGACTGGACATGGACACGAGGAAGGAGCATGTTCTTAATGAGGCCATTAAATCTCATTTCCATCAGAAAGTTGAAAACCTCAGAGGGATCAAAAGTTGTGTGTGATGTTTCTGAGAGAAGAGAATTGTTCTGGCATCTAGGACAATGTTCTGGAGATTACTAGACAGCTGAAAACCTGGTGTGTTCCTGCATAGGAACAGATAGTGATGGTATTTGTGGATGTCGCTGGGACAATGAGGTCAGGATTGGCTTAAAGAAGCACCCCGTGTCTCGCTATTTTCCCGGCACTTTTCTTGCTGGCCGTGATTCTGAGCCTTTATACATATGTTTCCCCTTTTCACCTGGAAAACCTATACTCATTTTTTAAGACTTTCCTCCTTAGTGAAGCTTCCACTAGTTCTCAGATGGAGTGAGGGGCCCTGATCCCCTACCACGTGCTTCTAGAACACCGTTCGCTGCACATCTATATTGTATTCTTTACCGGGATATAGGGCAGGGGCTGGCGAGTTTTTCTGTAAAGGGCCAGATAGGAAACATTTTAGGTTTTGCCAGCCATATGGTCTCTGTTGCAACTATTCAACTTGGCTGTGAGAGGGTGTAAGCTGTCATGGACGATATCTAAATGAATGAGTGAGGCTCTGCTCCAATAAAATTTGATGATGGACACTGAAATTTGGATTTCATATATTCCTCATATGTTATGAAATATTCTTCTTTATTTGATTTTTTCTCCAAATGCTTAAAAAATGTAAAAATGGTTCTCAGCTCATGACCCATGCAAAAAACAGGTGTGAATTTGGCCCGAGGGCTTTGTTGGCCTACCTTGATGCTTCGCATTTACTTGAACATGTGTCTGTCTCTTGCCTTTGACTGTGAGCAAGTTGAGCCAGAGGAGTGGAACCCCCAGGACATGCATAATTGCTGGCACTCCAGAAGGGCTCAAGGAACACATGTAAAATGAATGCTCATGTGGGGGTATGAAGTAATAATACCTCCCAGTATTTGTTGAGCACTTACTATGGTGTCAGGCATCCTGCTGAGCACTTTATACGCATTTTTGCATTTAATCCTCATTTAATTTGCTATCTAGAGACATTAAAGGCAACAATTATCATTAGACACTGTGCTAAACACTGTCTATGTAGCCTCATTTAATCCTCTCCACAACCCTATGGTGAGTACGTACTGATGAGATCCACTTTTACAGCTGAGGGAAATTAAGCTTGGAGAGAGGATTTGCCTAAGGTTCCCTGGCTGGGGAGTAGGGTGGGGTTAGGAAGGAGCCCGGGTCACCAGACTTGAGGGTCCGTCCTAACTCCCAACCCCCATGCTATAGACTCCCAGGGGCTTGGATGCCCTCTTTGTGAACTTGAGCTTGAGGCAGGTTCTGGGACCACAGTAATGCTGAAGCAGGCAGGGGAGATCGCCTTTTCTCCTTCTAGCCATTTGGTGATGTGTTAAAGAACTACCACAACTCTGTTCCTAACTAGCTGTGAAATGTTCAGAATGTTGCTTAGCTTTTCCGAGTTCAAGCCTCTCACTAGGATAGCAGGGAGTTTGAATTCCATGCTGTCAAAGATCTCCTCGTGTGCTAAGTTTCTGTGGTTTGGTTCTTGGCTGTTTTCTGCTTGTGTATTGTTATTGCCTGTCCCAATTCTTCTCCCAACTGTGACTACAGAAATCTCAGATCCCGTGGGGTTGCTTGGACTTGGGGGGAGGAAGGAAGGAGGGAAATGTCCATCTAGCCACAAATGTATTTTTAAGTCCATAAAACGGCCATTTTAAGTTTATTTGCTTTTTGACTTTTTCTTTTTCTTTTTTTTTTTTAAGATTTTATTTATTTGAGAGAGAGAATGAGAGAGAGAGAGCACGAGAGGGGGGAGGGTCAGAGGGAGAAGCAGACTCCCCGCCGAGCAGGGAGCCCGATGCGGGACTCGATCCAGGGACTCCAGGATCATGACCTGAGCCGAAGGCAGTCGCTTAACCGACTGAGCCACCCAGGCGCCCCTTGACTTTTTCTGATGAAAAGGTAGCTTTTCCAAGAAAAACAAGTAACATTGTCTATAAAAAAGTGGCAATAGGATAGCATCTTCTATTTCTATAGCACTGCTTGAATGTATTTTTTTGAGGGTATTATCTAATTCATTGTTCCAATATTCCTTTGAGACAGGTAAGACGCTTTTTTATTAGAAGATCCTTTTATGTAGCAACAGAATGAGCCTTTCTCTGTTGTAAACCAAAGGTACTGAGTGTCCCAGAGAGATTTCAATAGCAGGCCACTAGGTGACTGGTCACTTCCCAGACTGATGGTCACAATTCTTAAAAAAAAAAAAAAAAATCCAAGCCTCTGCCAGGCCTTTTAGAAATGTAAAAATATATTTTCCTCTTAATATAAATGTGGCCTTTGATATTTAAAGACCCAATATCCTTGTTTAGCTGGTGAGTATGAGTCTGTTGAATTGTGTGGTGTGGAAAATTCCAACTCATTCTAAATAGCTCTTTGCTGAAGAAGCGAAGGGTTGATTGAGACAATCTTGAGAATGGCAGGGATGGTATCTATAAGGACTTTCCACGCAATGTGGCCATGTCTCTGGGCCCAAGTAAACTGAAGACCAGCTCTTTGGTTTCTATTAGATTCGACTGTGCTTAAGCAACAGCTCTGCTTCTCTATAGGTATTAAAATGTCTCCAGAGCAATAGAGCTACAAAAGTAAAATAAAAAAATTTTATAAACAAACAGGTCAAATGATCTTTTCTGAATACAACTTTTAGATTTATATAAAATATAACACCTTCAAGCTGTCCTTGCAATGAAGGTATTGGCTTTTAGCTTTGTTAGGCCGTGATTACCACCAATATACCCTGATGGCCAGGGAACATCACTGGTAACATGACGAAAGAGACAAAATTTTTCCGGGGGACTTCCAGCTTCCCTTTCGGCACCCATGTCCCCACATACCTCACACTGCCCTTGACCTCCCTGAACGCCAGCAGAGTACCCCACCTATGCCAACGCCCCCTCAGGGCTCTAAACTTCAAAACAACTCTACTTCTGCTTATCTTTTCTCTCCTGGATTTCCCCTTTCTTCTCCAGAGCACTTAGCCCCCTGAGTAGGAAATCAAGTTGATTAGTAAATTCACATTATGGTATAATTCAATGCCAGGCTTTTGAATTTTATGAATCAGGGAAATTTAGAAAGTCTTGAATTGCCATCTTTTCTATTCAATTTCTATCACAATAATTTCATAAAATAAAGGACAGCTTAATACCTTTAAATTATGATATGTATGATCTTATAATAAAAGATATTTCAGCCTAATACAGGACACTTGGCAACTTCATGCTGACATATGTATATGTATTTTAATGATTTACTTATTTATTTGAGAGAGAGAGAGCGTGCAAGCAGGGGGAGGGGTAGAGGGAGATGGAAGGGGAGAGGGAATCTCCAGCAGACTCCCTGATATCATGACCTCAGCCGAAACCGAGAGTTGGACGCTTAACTGACTGAGCCACGCAAGCATCCTTGACATATATTTTTTAAATGGGATATATTTTTAGAAGGTAGAATTCAATAATATTATAGCATTCATTTTTATTTTACCATTTTACATGGAAAATGATCAACTGTGCAAACTGTATGAAGAGACCAATGTTATTTAACATGATCTGGAACTTTTTTTTTGAAAGCATACTCATTATCAAATATCAGATTTCACATGGAGGAACTTGACAAGTCCATACATTTTCTTTTTTATTTGTTCATTCAGTAGGAAATGTTCTAGGTGAACTGTAAGAGAAGCTTAGGGACCACAGGCTTCAAGTTGCCCAGCGATTTTGCACAACTTCTCTTTGCAGAGCTAGTGAGAAACCTGAGAAATTAAGCTATGAGCAGGATGTCTGGTTAGCAAATTTTCTGAAAAGAGTCTACAGCATGAGTACCATGCAGCATCTGCTGGCATATAGGTCTATGAACCTGGGTGCCTTATTCACCCAACCTGGAGTCATCAGAAATATACCTAAGAGGGTAAACACTGGGGCGCCTGGGTGGCTCAGTCGGTTAAGCTCCTGCCTTCGGCTCAGGTCATGATCCTGGAGTCCCGGGATGGAGTCCCGCGTCGGGCTCCCTGCTCGGCGGGGAGTCTGCTTCTCCCTCTGACCCTCCACCCTCTCATGTGCTTGCTCTCTCTCATTCTCTCTCTCAAATAAATAAATAAAGTCTTAAAAAAAAAGAAAAAAAAAAAGAGGGCGCCTGGGTGGCTCAGTCGGTTAAGCGACTGCCTTCGGCTCGGGTCATGATCCTGGAGTCCCGGGATCGAGCCCTGCATCAGGCTCCCTACTCAGCGGGGCTCTGCTTCTCCCTCTCCCTCTGCTCCCCACCCCAGCTCATGCTCTCTCTTCCTCTTGCTCACTCTCCTTCTCAAATAAATAAATAAAATCTTAAAAAAAAAAAAGATTGGGAAACATTTCCGCATGCATATGCCAAATGCTGACCTCCCCCGCCCCCCCCTTTGGGAACTGTTTGTGCAAAAGGCATCATTTACTTCCAATGATAATTTGCATTTGAAGAGCTTATTGACCAGAGAAGTGTCCGGTGCCTTAGTTTTAGTGTGCTCAGAGACCCTTTTGGGAATCTGTTGAGAGCCCTGGACACTTTCCTCAGGACAATGTCAGAAGCCCATACAAAAAGTACACAATTCCAGGAGATTTATGAATTTACAAACCTCTACTCTAGATAAATGGAATTTGGGAAGCACAAGAATGAAGTAAAACTTTTTAGAAGTGTGGGAGAACTATTAGGGGCATGGAATCTTCCTTACAATTTTATTTTTTTTTTTTATTTTATTTTATTTTTTTTTTTTTTTAAGATTTTATTTATTTATTCATGAGAGACAGAGAGAGAGAGAGAGGCAGAGGGAGAAGCAGGCTCCCCGCCGAGCAGGGAGCCCGATGCGGGACTCGATCCCGGGACTCCGGGATCATGACCTGAGCCGAAGGCAGACGCTTAACCATCTGAGCCACCCAGGCGCCCTTCCTTACAATTTTAAATCATATCTGTGGTGGGTAGAAGTAGCCCTGGTCTTAATGTCTCAGAGTCTTAGGTATTTTTAATTAAGTACCTTCTTTCCTATACAACTGGAAATAAATAGGAGGAGTATGCTTATAATCCGACTGGAATCGAAAGAGATATTTTTTGTTCTTCTAGCAAATTAAAGGATTGCTGAATTATAGCAAAATGGTCTCAGTTCATGCTTTGCACAGAAAAATATAGAAGGAATGATTGCCTTTTTATCTTTGCAACCCTCTTGGCGTTTGGCCACTTAAGCCAAGGGATCCTAGATGGCCATGAGGAATTCATGCTCTGATGCAATATAGCAACACTGCTGGCATTATAGTTGTCCTTCTGCTAAACTCTCCTGTCTTGTAGCTGTGATATTGAGAAGGTACAAGCATAGTTTTTTTTTTTTTTTTAAAAGCTTTATTTATTTATTTTAGAGAGGGGGAGTGTGTGAGGGAGAGGGAGAGAGAGAATCCTCCAGCAGATTTCATGCTGAGTGTGGAGCCCCGTGCGGGGCTTGATCGCATGACCCTGAGATCATGACTTGAGCTGAGACCAAGAGTCAGTTGCTCAAACAACTGAGCCACCCAGGCACCCCTAGTACAAGCATAATTAATCCTTGTGTGGTATTCCTTGGCCTCAAATTCTTCCATGTGTAACAAAATATGTGCTTATCAAGTCCTAGAGTTTTGTCTCTGATATTTCTCTTTTTTCCAGTTTTATGGAGAAATCATTGACATACATCACTGTATAAGTTTAAAATGTGCAATATGATGGTTTGATTTACATATACAGTGGAGTGAGTACCAAAATAGTTTTAGTGTGGGCGCCTGGGTGGCTCAGTCGGTTAAGCAGCTGTCTTGGGCTCAGGTCATGATCCCAGGGTCCTGGGATCGAGCCCTGACTTGGGCTCCCTGCTCCCTGGGGAGTCTGCTTCTCCCTCTCCCTCTGCCCCACCCCCCCACTCATGTGTGTTCTCTCTCTCTTTCAAATAAATAAATAAAATCTTAAAAAAATCACTCATACTTAAAAAAATAATTTCAATGAACATCAATCTTCTCATACAGTTATGATAAAAAGAAAATAAAGGAAAAAGGATAAAAGAAAAAAAATTTCTCCTTGTGATGAAAATTCACGGGATGTACTCTCTTAACAGCTTTCCTATATATCCTACAGCAGTGTTAGCTCTAGTCATCATGTACCTTGTATCCCTAGCACTTATCTTATAACTGGAAGTTTCTACCTTTTGCCCACCTTCCTCCAATTTCCACTTTGCTCCACTGTCCACATCTGTAACCATAGTTTGATCACTTTTTTTATGAGTTTGGTGTCTCTGATATTTCTATTGGTGAAAGAGATGCTAACAATTAAAGAGAGATTGCATTGCTCAATATGCTGCATACATTATTCATGATGCAGAGGCATGATGCCCTTTTCCTTGCTGTGCTAATGCAGACCATCCATAAGGTAGAGTGGTTATCTATAAGATCTTCTTTTTTATACCAATTTGTTCAATGTTAGCAGACAGAGTTTCTTTTTTTGGACACATCATACACTTTTTTTTTTTTTTTGCATTGACTATTTCTATTGTAAGCATATAAAAAGACATAGCAGAATATTTTCACACTTATTCCTCCACCCACTTACATGAGAATTCTAAATTTTTTGAATCTCTTAAAAGCATATGGACTGAGAGGCACCTGGGTGGCTCAGTTGGTTGAGTGTCTGACTTTTGATTTCTGCTCAGGTCCTGATCTTGGGGTTCTGAGATTGAGCCTGGCATTGGTCTCCATGCTGGATGTAGAGCCTGTTTAGGATTCTCTCTCTGCCCCCACACCTCTCCCCCACCAGCTCAAGAGCATTTTCTCTCTCTCTAAAAAAAAAAAAAAAAAAAAAAAGGCATCTGGACTGAAATGACAACCCATCAGCTAACAGACCAGTATAATTTTTATTATTATGTAACCTTAAAGTTCATGGAGTTGATCATAAAAGTAAAGCTATTTGAAGAAAGTGTCTCATTTCTTTTCTACTTTTATAAATAAATCCTGACTGAAAGCCTACTGTGTAACACACTTATGGGAGGTAGCTTCTGACAAAGATTTCAATGATCCTAACTCTTGTATTCATACCCTTGTGTAACACCCTCCCCTTGAGTGTGGGCTGGACCTAGTGACTCACTTCCAACAGAGTATGGCACAAGTGTTGGGATATTGCTACCATGACAAAATAACTCTAACTTCTGTCTTGCTAGCCCTCTGTCTCTTGCTGGCATCCTTTCCCCTTCTCATTTGCTTGCTCTGATGAAATCAGCTGCCATGTTGTGAGCTGCCCTATGGAGAGGCCCAGGTAGTAAGAAACTGAGGAAGGCCTCCAGTCAACAGCTGACGTGGAACTCAATCTTGCCAACAACCACTGGGGTGAGCTTGGAAAGCAAGTCCACTCCCAGCTGGCCCTCATATGAGACTATGGCCCTTGCCGGCACCTTGATTACAGCCTGTGAAAGATCCAGAGCTGAAAGACTCAGCTAAGCCAGTGCCCAGATTCCCGACTCACAGAAACTGTGGAATAATGAATGATACTTTAAGTCAGTCACTAAGTTTTAGGATAATTTTTTTGAAGCAATAGATAACTAATATAGTACTCTCTCAGATGATCAGGATATGATGATGGCTAAAGAATGATCTGTCCTTAAGGAGCACATGGTTTTAGAGTAGTTGCTAGAGTAGCTATAGGAACAGCATCTTTTTTTTTTTTTTTTAAAGATTTTATTTATTTATTTGACAGAGAGACACACAGCGAGAGAGGGAACACAAGCAGGGGGAGTGGGAGAGGGAGAAGCAGGCTTCCCGCCGAGCAGGAAGCCTCATGCGGGGCTTGATCCCAGGACCCTGGGACCATGATCTGAGCCGAAGGCAGACGCTTAACCAACTGAGCCACCCAGGCGCCCCTAGGAACAGCATCTTTAAGGATGGAGAGGAGAGTGCTGTTCATTCTGCCAGGTGTTGTTAAAGGAAATTGTGTTGAGTTACTGGTACTGGGCCTCATTAGGATTTCACTACATTAAAGAGTGGGAAGAGGACTGAAGGTGTGGGAAGCAGCAGGGGGAGGTGGGAGAGAGTTTGGCATGTTTGGGAAACATCAGGTGGTCTAGTGAGGCAGGATCACAGGTGAATGAGGAGGGGTCTGTAAGAGTAAACGTGGGACATGAGGCTGCAGAGATTGGTTTAGATAGTAAGAGTTATTCTTTAACCAGTGATAACATGGTGGACCCTGGGTTGAAAATGCGTCTGTTGAAATTGTTATCAACCAAGGTGTGAAGAGCACAGAGCCCAAATTTGGGGCAAGAAAAAAAATCCCTTTGATATTTTATCATTCACATAGTCTGTGCCTAGATTATACCAAACTAACAAAAGGTCATCACATTATTTGGTTTGATACTTAAAATGGTTTTGTCTGATTTTTCATTAAGTTCTTTTGCGTTGGTAAATATGGTTAAAATCTGTTTTGAGGTGATGGATGTGTTAACAAAACTTATTGTGGGTAATCATTTTGCAGCACATACATACATCAAATCATTATGTTCTATATCTTAGACTGACACAGTATTATATGTCAGTCATATCTCCATAAAGCTGGAAGGAAAAAAATTTGTGAAAACATGAAAACAAACAAAAATCTCTTCAAGGAAACTTACCACTTTTTTATGGGTTTCAAGGGCCTTTTGACAGAAAGCCATAGTCTTTCCCTAGGAATAATGATGGGGAAATCCTTTTTTTCCCACTGAGCCACCCCATCACTTTGCCTGCTACTACCATATTCCTGAAGATGGAGGTGGTGGCAGGGAGTGGGCTGTGTATTTATATTTAAACTCATCTATGGAGAGAATCAAAGTGCCAGAAAATTATTATGGCATTAAATCTCCATAGGCTACGTAAATAACAGAATCAGATACTTCACAAGTTGATAACCATTGATAACAAGTTGATAGCATCAGTAAGCCACAGATCTCTCAACTACCGGTATCATTAACGAGAGCGGCAAATACTGTTGAAAAAACAAAAGGTATTTTCCAATCTGCATTAAATGGGAAAGTTAAGATTCTGTGCTGGTGCCATTTTGTTGGGGAAAAAAAATGTGCCTTTGAATCATAAATACACCACTTTCCACATTTCACTAAGCTTGCATTCAACTCTTTCCCAGTTCAATGATCAAATAGTTTAGCATTACCCATTCTGCTCCTATTTCTTCTGAAGTGTTACATTTTTCTTCTCTTGGGTTTATTTGCTTTATCCTGGGCCCTTTTCCCTACTGGTAGCCAGTATTAATGGCCTTCTTGGATAACTGATATTTGCTTTATTAGCTGCCTAGCTGGTATTAATATTGGGATGCCCATTTCCACGAGAATCAGCAGGGCTTTTGAGAGGGAGGGAACTCCTATTCGTTGCTGCATGAAGTGGGACTGATGAAGTCCTGGGCTCCCCAGGGCTGGCCTGGCTTGGTTCAGTCATTGGAGCTCAGGGATGTTGATTCTGCTGATGAGTCTGGCTTGTTAGATTCACTTTTTGCACTTCCTTCTCAGTTGGGGACATTTATTCGAGAATCATTGCTATGGCAGGCTGAGTGAATGGGGTCACCTTGGTGTATATGAAACAGCACCACACATCTATCAGTCCCAGATCCGGGCATGTTCAAGCCTGCTGCCTGAGAAGGGACAGACTCATTCCCTTGGTTGAGATTTATCTGATGCCTGATATCAGTTGCACTTAAATCTCACTCCCCCACCTGGAGTTCCTGCTGATATCTAAGTCCTCTTTTGCACACTTCAAGTATGGTGGTTGCAGTTCCAGAAGGAGAAAAGGTTGAGTGGAGGTCAGGTCTATAAAAATATCAAAGGAAAGCTTGGGTAGGTCTAAGAATCACTGTAAATTTTTACCAGCTCCTCTATGTCCTCTAGTCTTACAAAAAAAAAAAAAATCGCGTTTCTCTAAAGTAACTCTAAATTCAAAAAAAAAAAAAAAACCTATTTCTTTTGAGTTATATTCTACAGAACACCCTAACTGTATATTTGATTGTACCAGTCTTAAACATTGATTAAAAGACAGAATTCTTTTTTTTTTTTTTTTGAGTTGTGTTTTTTCCATTGTTGTCACTTATACCAAAGAACTTTCACTAGTCTGGGCATAAGAATATAAAAAAGGGAAGAAAGTCCCAATCTCTGGGCTTCTCCCTCTTGCAGCCCTGTTATTTCTGAGGCTACCGGATGCTTTAAGTCAAGAAAGTCAGGTTGTTCTGAAGGTTTGGCTGCTATTTCCATTTCGCAGTTTTCCAGAGCCAAATGCTTTATGTCCCCGTTCAATATTTCTCTTGTTCACTTTGCTGGTGAACATTTCTCTGTAGGCCAAAGTGGAGCGGTGACTTGGTGTCTTTCCTCTTTCAGTGCTGACAGACACTACTTTAGTGTTAAGAATGGCTCGTAGGCTGTATTAGTCAGGACATTGTTTTGATAACAATCACTACAGTGTAGTGTCTTAAAAAGGGGAGGTCTCTTTCTTGTTAATGCTAAGTGGTCCACGTCCTCTTCGCTCTTCCTTAAGCTACATATTCATCTGGCACAATGGTGCCTTCTGAGTTCTCACAGGTGGATAGTTCACTAAATATTGTATCACTGTGTGATAGAGATGGTCATCCTTGGAGCTTCTGGTAATGGTTTCCTCTCTGTCCACTCCCTGACCTCACAGTTTAGTTTTCTTCTGGCAGAGCAGAACTCCACTTGTTGGTACTGATTTCTGAATCAGTCAGGACTTGGATAGGTTATGCTGTAGGGAAGGACAACTTCAAAATTTCAGTGGCTTAAATGCAAAGTCTTATCTCTTACTCCTATTACACATTTTAAGGGTGTCTACTCTGTCCTCCTCACCCAGAGACCCAGGCTGAAGGAAGCTCAGTATCTGCTTCACCAGTTCCTGGGGCGGGGTCTTAGCTTACCTATTGCTGGATAACAAACGACTCCAAAACATAAACAACTATGTACTTGCTCACTATTTGGTGCCTTGGGTTGGGCTTAGCTGGGCAGTTCTGCTGCTCTTGCCTGGCATCACTGATGTGGCTGCAGTTAGGTGGTGGGTTGGCTGAGGACTGGATGCTGCTGGGTGGCCTCAGTCACAGGTGTGGGGTCAACTGATATTGCTGGAGCAGCTGCGGTAGCTGGATCTCTCCAACCACCTGGATTTTCATCTTCCAGGACTCTAGCCTGGGCTTGTTTACATGGCGGCTTTGTTCCAGGAAAGAATAAGAGCAAAGTTTTAAGGCTCTTTGAGGACAGTGCTCACATTGTCACCTTCACCACCTTCTGTTGGTCTAGGCAAGTCATAGAGCCAGCTCAGATTCAAAAGGAGGGAAAGAGCCCACTTTTTGATTGACGCAACCACAGAGAATTTATGCCCTTTTTAATCCACCACAGCAGGAAAATGGGATTGTAGCAAAAGCAGGTACTTGTTCTTAAATCTTTTGCCTGGACATGACAATTGTCCCTTCTACTCACATTTCATAAACCAAAGCAACTCATATGGTCATGCCAAACTCAAAGACTAGAGAAATTATTCCTACCTTTTATTGGGAAAATAGAAAGCTGAAAGTATTCAGTGAATGGAAATAATGATGTTAATAGAAGTTTTCCAAGAGTTGGACATAAAGGCTTTTATTGTTAGGGAGTGATAAGCTTCTGGAATTGATTTTTAATAGTGTGCTGCTCAAGTAGAAGACTTAACCAATCAGATTCAAGACTCTTACATTATATATGGGCTGTTTGTAAGACTTTTATGGTGCTATTTTATATATGCCCAAGCCTTCCTTAATGTTTAATTATTGTGTAGCTCTGCATTGACTATAATGATCTTTACTCTGTTTGTCATCAATTTCTTTTTTCTTTTTTTGGGTGTAGCATCAACATACCAGACTTCGAATATTGTTCTTAAAGTCCTCTCATAATGTTTATTACTTATTGATAAGATGGGTCATCAGTGCATCTTTTTATTTCCTTATTTAAAAAACAATAATCCAATGGTATGGGTGTGAAGATGATTAAACAGACATCATACACATAATTGGAATCTTATATGCCCTAAGTTTAAATTTAATAGTAGTAATATTTTGACATGGACTTTGAAGAGACAGCAATAATTTGGAATCCATGTGGAAGTTGTACTGTTTCAGTCAGAGATGGTCCTTGTTTCTGGAAAGGCTGGTGAGAGATTAAGGTATGTACATAAAAGTCATAGAGTATTCTTCACTGTTTTCTTTTTTTCTTTTTAAAGATTTTATTTATTCATTTAGAGAGAGAGCATGAGTAGGGGGAGCCTTGAGCGGGGAGGGGGGCACGTGACAGTGGGGCTCGGTGGGTCTCACAACTGTGAGATCATGACCTGAACCGAAACCAAGAGTTGGCCGCTTAACTGACTGAGCCACCCAGGTGCCTCTTCATCATTTTCTTGATGAAATTAAATAAACCGTGTCAGGTAAATAGTTATATACAACCATATATATATAAAACTTAAAAAAAATCTATTTTTACAAGTATGAGTTTAGATTGAGTGCATTAGCCTTATAATTTGTTGAGAAGTCAGTCAGCAGGCAGAGTAAGGCAGGGAGCTCTGAAAGGCTAGTGCAGATATGACTATTGTAAATGGTCAAGAATTTGGGCTCTGGAGCCCAGTGGGTCTGGCTCAGGACCTGGCTGTGTGGGTACAAGCACACAGGTCGGCCACATTTCTAAGCCTTCCTTGTAGTCCGGCAGTGGTCATGTGACTGAGTTCTGGCTACTAGAATGAGAGCAGCAGGAACAGGGCTTGCCGCTTTCAGGCATGGGCCAGATGTGCACCCATCCATCTGTGATCCCCACTCCCCTTTCCCCTCTGCTCCCTGAATGGAGAAGGCTGGCAGGCAGGATGGAGCAGGGGAGCTCCATGGTGGGGATGGGCCAGAAGAGAACTGAGATGATAGAAGTTGCCTGGGTCCTTCTGAAGTTGACTTCCTGCACAGCCCACTTATCCTCCAGCTCCTACTGCCACCGCTGTATCAGGCAGTATGAGCAACATGAGCAACAGTGCTGTACTTTGGCAAGCCACTGAGATTTGGGGGTTTGTTATGATAGCTAGTGTTACTCTATTACATGTGTGGTTTTAGGTGAGGTACATAATCCTTAATCAACTTCACTTTCTTCACCTATAAACTGGGGAAACTAACACCCACTTCATGGGATTGTTGTCAGAATTAAAAGAGATAAAGTTTGGGGCGCCTGGGTGGCTCAGTCAGTTAAGCATCTGCCTTTGGCTCAGGTCATGATCCTGGGGTCCTGGGATTGAGTCACGCATCGGGCTCCTTGCTCAGCTGCGAGTCTTCTTCTCCCTCTCCTCCCTGCTTGTGCTCTCTGTCGCTTTCTCTCTCTGTCTCTCGAATAAGTAAATAAAATAAAAAAAAAGAGGTAGAGTTTATAAAGTGCTTGACATAATGCTTAGTATATAGTAAATAATCAACAAATGGTAGATAATAATAATGATAATAAATTGAAAGGTTAGAGTATTTCCTTTTTGACGTTGAAGCAAATTACTCTTTTTTTCAGTTTGTCCTAATGGACTATGAGATTAGTCACGGTAAATAGCTTTGGAAACACTGAGGCAGAATTAACAGTTTATTAAACACTTAGTTGGATACCTTAGGTGAAGTAGAAAAAAAAAATAGAAGAATGCCCTACTTGATTGATTTCTTTGGTGATGAGAAGTAAATCATATGGAACTGACCAGATGAGGAATATGAAACCAGGAGCTCCTAATTTGCCATATTACTAGACATCAGCATTTGTTTGGTGAGACATAAGAGCTGATACCAGTGTATACTAGGCACTGTCAAGATGCTTCATGTGTATTAACTCCTTCATCTTCACAGGATCCATATGAAGTAGGCACTATTATTATCCCCATTTCACAGATGAGGAGATTGAGGCACAGATTGGTCAAGTATTACCTTGCCTAAGACCATCCTGGCTAGCAAGTGGCAGAGCCAAGATTTGAATCAGGCAGCCAGGCTCCAGAAGCCACACTTTTGACAACCATACCACACATTCTCATAGACATCAGTAGGGTAGGTGGTCCATACATACTTGTTCAATAAATGAATGATGCCACTTGACATGTTTTCAGAGGTCTGTATCACTCATGCGGGAATTGGAACCTTATGGATGGCAATCAGATCCCTGATGCTTTTAAGTATTAAAATATGATGAAAGGTGGTGGAAGGAGGTGTCAGAGAGCCCCGCTAGATCTGTCAGATGCTAAACTTAGCTCAGCATTCAAGTTGAGTTCATGAGATCGACACAGCCTCTGCTGTTACAGAGCTTGCTTTCTGGTCTATAGATATTTGGACCCCACTCCTACTGTGGGCTAGCCTAATGAGACTGGAACTGGCCAAGAAACATAAATGTCCACCTTCAGCCCTTTGAGAAGCTTCTGATTTGGGCTACGTGTGCTCTGCACAGTGGTGTCAATGGACACTGTGCCTTCTCCAGCACCGTTCTGTGGTTGTGAGGAAAAAAAGAAATGTCACTGGAAAATGAAAGCACAATTTACACTTAATATTCCCCAAATCACTCTTCGAAGCTTATCTGCTTTTCCAGCAATTTTGTGATCGATATCGTTGCTTACTTTGTGTTACAAGCTACCCACAATCGGTGTTTTTTTTTTTTTAAATAAGAGATCATAAGGTGAATGACAGTATAGTTGCCACTATCTGTCTCCAGAGGTGTTTGCACACATATATCTATATATAGATCTATACGAGGAGAGGAAATAGACCAAGTTGACCTATGATTCCTTTCTTCCTAAAATTTCCCTGTGTCTGTGTCATAGCTCTGATCTTAAATCTTATTTGGCCAGTCACAGAAAGAGCTAGTTTATCAAAGAGATAAAAAATGGCCTATTTTTTGCCTTCTGAATTTCAATGAAAGAAGAGTATTTGTCTTCACTATTGATCTATTCCATTGAGTAGTTCTTGTGATGATTACCACTTTTCTATATTTATAGAGAATCAGCACTTCATAAATGTCAAAAGGCACTTTGCTTTACATAAGTGTCAGTGTTCTAACATTTCACAAAGTTAGCAATTATCATGAGAACCACGTGTGGAAACGGGAAAATAAATAATTACTAAGGGAAGTAAATTTTTTTTCTTAGTAGAGTTGGAAAAGGAGAAAAAGTCCTTTATTATCTGTCGTATTTTGATTGCCCGTCCTTGACCATGGAGTCACTGTGGTATGAGGACTTTCTCATCTCCCTTTTCCACTTGGTTCTGTGCATCAAAGGTCCTCTCTCATGGGGCTTGAGTATCAAGTGGGCTATAAAAATCTCCTGCAATGTGAGATGCTTGTACTGGGACAGAGAAAATTACATTTCGATCATAGGAATCAGAAATTTGGGGTCCTATGTAATTATTGTATTAAGGTTTATAAAGAAACTTCTATATACTTTCATGACAATATAAGTGAAGATTTCAGACAATTTCTAAAATTGAGGGTGGAGGGCTTCTAAATAATGCTTAAGAGCTGTCCTGACCATTTACCCTTAACTGAGTTGACCAACTCTTTCATGTCCAGTAGGCATAATCTGTGCTGGGAGGTTTTGTTTTGTTTTGCTTTTTTTTTTTTTTTTTTTTTGGTCCTTGATAAGGCTACTTTGAAAAGTTGTCATAGCAACACTGGCCACTGGTCACAGATAATAGGACAGGGTGAGGAGGTGGCCTCCACTGGATCCCGGCTTTGTTAGTTCCTGCTGTTGTGTGCTGGAATGACTTGTTCAGAGACAACATTTTATTGCAGCAAAAATGTTCAATGCCAGAGACCCCTAAAAAAGCCATAGTTTGTTCTCAAAATGGACAAGCTACACAAACCTCCCCTGCTGCCCTCTGTACCCCACCAACTCTACTGTTTAATGAGGCCTATGTCTATTCTCTTGGCACATGAATCGTCCTTCTCCACGAAATCATTCCCCACTGCGTGCTTATCGGGTGATGCAAAGTTGGGGCTGAGAGTGTTTTCTCAGTAGTTTTAGATGAGACAGGCAGCTTTTCAGCATTACATGGAAACCCCGTACAGGGTTTTGTTGTTGTTGTTGTTCAGTCTGCCAGCAAACTTTGAGGTATCCTGGGTATTTTTCAGTAGAAATTTGTCACCTACACATGGTTGTTATACACGTTATGGCTCTTGCCTTTAATGACTGCACTAAATGATTTTACTCTCATAGTTCAGAGGGACAGTTGCAAAGCTCTGTGTATTTCAGGAAACTGAAAGGAATGATGAATTCCATCTGTCTTTCTGGCACAGATTTTTGCTTCAGGTTTTCTGTGTTAAGGGTCCTGGGCTGTCACATTTACGTTGATTGACTTTTCATGTCTTTTCGATGGGTGAAAAACTTTCTGCTTTCGTATTTTGTCCTTGTTTGATTTCGGTGGTTTGATTTCTGGGATTTTGAGAAATCGTCAGGATTTCTTTCAGAGTTGCATCTCTTCTAGTCCAGCTCCCTGAGGTTTTACCCGCCTCTGTCTCTTCTGTTTCATTTTGCCAGCTTCTAACTTTGACCCTATAAGAACATGATAGGCACCTAGTAAAATTTGATTGTGTTGAGTTTTAGGAAGGACAGAGAGAAAGCACAGTTTGGATGAATGCTATTTTAGTAACACATCTTTATGCCAAAGTCTCTCAAAGGGTTATGGCCTTATTTCAGGAAGTAGAATGGAGTTGAGCCTCTCTTGCTGATAACCGGCCATTCCCTGCTTGAAAGCAAGCACAGATGTGTTGGCTGCAGGAGTGTATGAACTGACACAATTTTACAGGCTGAGCTGATAATCGAGAATATTCTATATCGCAAAGATGTCTGTAACTGCCGTGGGAAGCTAGCAAAAAAAGAAGACAGTAATTCCTGCCCTGGGATAAGCCGTTTCCATGTTTGGATATTTCCATCAGATTTATTGCCCCGATTATTTTAAATGCTGTTATGTAGATTGAACAAAGAATGTATTTTGCCTTTCATCCCAATGACTCTGGTGATATGTGGTCCCAGATTTTGATCAGCTGAGGTAGTGCCACGTGAGAGAGCAAGGCAATCATAAATGAGAAGGCAGCGAAGATAAACTGCCCTGTCCTGCCCACTCACCTCCATCCTTTAAACACAGGTTGACTCTGGGACATGAAAGGACTACCAAGTAGTTAACCTGCACGAACAGAAGTAGAGCTGTAGCAGATGAACTGCCCTTTGATGAAAGCATCTCGTGCCTCCTTAATTATGTCCCCAAGGATTTGTATGTCTGAACCAACAGAATGGCCGCATGGGAAAGAAGGGAGAAGGATGGGAAACCAGCGGATTGAATTATGCAGGGACCGTGGTTCTCAGAATTCCCACAGATGGCGGAGAGGAAATCTGAGCATGATAAGGAGTAAATCACAAAGCATCTTGATATTGTTTCAGATTTCCCACTTTCCTCTAAACCTGCAAGGCCCCCACATAACTCAAGAATTGAAATTTTGTAATCGATAAGATTCTAGGATAAAATGTTCACATTTCCACTTTCCCAATGGGGGGAAAATATCACATGGAAAGACTTTCTGGACTCGTCTATGGTACTGACTTGTAACTCTAAATGGCAAAATTTAAAGATGTCAAATGCCATTATGTCTTCAGTTACAGGGAACCGTAATGATAGTATAAACGATGGGGTCTCATTTACTATTTAAAAGATGTTGTAGAAAAACTAAATGCCACGAATGTATGAAATACAATGTCATCTGGCACACAGCTGGTGCTCAATAATGATAATTTTATTCACAAAATGGCATAGGCCGCTTTTCATTTCCTTCCATATTTGGATTTTTTTTTTCTTTTTTGCTAAAACTGAATGACAGTGTACCTATGACTGAGGGTGGAGGTGGATTACATTTTTCCCCCCCCGGAGTTTGAGGCTCCGCCAGGTGTAAATGCATTCTATCACATAGTTTCCCCTTCTGGCCTATCTTGGAAGTTTCTAGTTTCTCTTTCTTTCCTGAAGGTTTTATTGAAACACAGATTACTCTTCATGTCCCTATTTTCCTTTTCTCCCTTCTAAGATTCTTATTGAAGGCAACCAGGTTGTAACTTCCCTGAAGGAAGTCTATCTGTCTTCAGTCTCTTTGCTCAAGAAATACTTATATGCCCAAAGCCCAGGAGAGTCTCTGGTAAATCAAATTCTCTATTTGCAACATTCAGGGTCTTTATTCTAGTCACCAGAGCATTGTGTTCATGGAACATTGTTTCTAATTCTCCGTGATGAGTCAGAAAACCACAAAACAGTGTGCCTGGAAGAGTCACAGCAAATGAATATATTTTTTTCATTTTATACAGGATGTATATTAATTTATAGAAGATCTTGAAAATATACTGTCACCAAGGCTGATTTTCCAAGATTTACTACATCACTTGCTCCAAAAGTATTTCCTCCATACTCTTCAGGTCTTATAGCTATAACTCATATTTAAATGGAATCACAAACAAGTGCAATTATATGGCAATTCTCTTTCTTTCTTTCTTTCTTCCTTTCTTCCTTCCTTTCTTTCTTTCTTTCTTTCTTTCTTCCTTCCTTCCTTCCTTCCTTCCTTCCTTCCTTCCTTCCTTCCTTTCTTTCTTTCTTTCTTTCTTTCTTTCTTTCTTTCGAGTTGAGGGGGCATAGAGAGGGGGAGAGAGAGAGAGAGAATCCCAAGCAGGCTCTGTGCTCAGCATGGAGCCCAACAAGGAGCTCGATCTCACAACCCTGAGACCATAGCCTGAGCCGAAATCAAGAGTCAGATGTTCAACTGAGGTGCCACCCAGGTGCCCCAATTCACTTCATTTTTAAGTCATTCTCTCTCTTAAGAAGCATATGGTAAATTGATATTCTTCCCTTTATTACATAACAGATTTTTAAAAAAAGATTTTTAAAAATTTATTTGCTTATTTAGAGAGAGTGAGAGCGAGTGGGGGGAGAGAGAGAATCTCAAGCAGACTCCTCACTGACTATGGAGCCGGATGCGGGGCTCGATTCCATGACCCCAAGATCGGGACCTGAGCGGAAATCAAGAGTTAGTTGCTTAACTGACTGAGCCACTGAGGTGCCCCTGCATAACAGATATCTATTGAGAATTCATTATATTCCAGGCACTGGGCTAGTTGCTGGAAATACGTAGTGAGCAGGAGACCTAGCAATGAGAGTTCATCGTTATAAAGTAAAAGTTTTCCAGGCTTAGTGCAGTTCATGTTCAGTCAGGGTGTTTGAAGAAGTACATTTAGCTTCTTAGTTAGAAGAGTATAGGTTAGGACTTCTGCTGGTTAAATAAATCCCTGCTCATAGTTGGCTAAACAATTGAAGATGAGGAGAAAACTTTGTTTCCTCAAGTTCCAGCACAGATCAGCAACAGTATTTTAAATCATTGCAACTTAAATTTTTTTTTAATCATTTAAATGCCCTTTTATTCACACAGACCTTCCTCATTTGCTAGAAAAACTGACCACACTGACTGCCAGTTACTCAGCAGAACGTGGAGAGGTGCGTTAAGAACTATGCTAGAATCTGCTGAGTCCCCTTGTTGAGAAGTTGGTGGTAATAGTTTGCTAACAGGCATTCTTAATAAATGATAAAAATAACCTTTTAGATACTTAAATCATTTTGCTGCCAAGGGCAGATAATTAGGCCCATTGCCAAATGCTAATTAATGATACAAGTGGAGGATTTTATTTAAATTTGTTATACTAATATGTTGAAATATAAATAGAAACTGCCAATTGAGAGAAACTTGTCAAAGGGTAGAAAGTGTAAGGTGAACGAACAAACACCAAACTTTAAAATAATAGACCTGCTGTGTTCCAGAAGGTCATTGAAATAGAAACCTTGCAAAGATCATTGATTTGTAAAAAGCTTTGTATAATTTAGAGTACTCAAACTACTGAAAAATATATAAAATCATGAGGATTATTTTAGGCTCCCACTTACTAAATAAGATGAATTCAACTCAGTTGGGAGGGAGGGTATGGCTAGATGTATGGTTTGAAGGCTATGTCTTCCTGGGAACATATTTGCTTATCCTAATGTTTACATTTCTGGTTGGTGTTAGTTCTGAGTTTATGTCCAGCCCCAGCAGCTGCTAATGTCATTTTAAAGGTCTTTGTAATCTGCAAAGAAAGGTAATAGTAGGGATATGGTATCACCCATGGCCAATGGTTAGCAACATTTCTTACAGGCTCAGCAGAACAATGACATACTGCTCGATGCAGATATGTCAATCTGTTTTCCACTGGGAAGCCCCATGGTTTGGCTTTTCACCACTCTTGCTCCTGACATACCCCGAAGGCTTCACTATGGATTAAAACTATCAGGTTGGCTAAAGGCAGAAGGTCCACCAAAGCTAAGAAGGCAGTGGGGGCCATACACTGTTCTGTTCTTACTGGATGTGAGCAAAAATGAGAAGTGTTTTTTTCATTTTTCCTTGTGTTAGTGGAAAGATTGGATCTACGGATCTCTAGACTGTAGTCTGGCAACTAACCACTTAAGTCAATGAAATGAGTAATTCTGGCTAAAGAAACAAGCAATTGGTGTCAAGGAGCTGTTTATAATAATCAATTTGATGGGCTCCTCTTTGTGAGGCATAGAAATAGTACGCAGGGACCTGTAGGTGGTTCCCACATTGAGCAACAGTGTGGGATTTCACCTGCTTTGTTCTGGTGGCTTTGGGATTTCCCAACTCAGTGCCTTTGTTTATGCTAATTTCCCTTCCTAGAGTGAACTTCCTCTCTCTACATTCATCCGTTCTATCCAGCTCAAATTCCCCTTTCACTGGAGAAACTGTGGAGCACTCCATCTACAGTTGATGCCTCATTTAACTGAAAAAAGACATTGAATACATTTGGAATGCCCTGCATAAATGGTACTTATTGCCTAGAATCATGTGATGCTTGTCATCAACTTTGTTTTATAATTGCTTGGATACCTCTCTCTTCAAACGAGATTTCACATTCAGGGAAGGCAAGGGTAACACCTTTGCATTTCCCACATCTTTGCCCAGTGCCCAGGTTAGGAAATGTACCCAGTAAATATTTGTTGACGAATTAATGAATGAACACAGAGGACTGAACTCAAATGACCAGTGTCATCAATAAGCTGGTGACTCCCATGTGTCATTCTCACTGTGAAGCTACCCTGCCCTGTTCCTCCACTCTTTACTGTGGCTTTAATGACCGAAAGGGGCCTCGGTGCAGCTCATTCAGGGAAACATAAACTTTTTAACACACATCCAAATGATATAAACATCTGGGTATGCTCAAGATAGACACATTCAAATCTGCATTACCAAACAACTACAGAATGCCTGACAAGGCTTTTCAGTGTTTCTTTTTGCTTGCAGAAGATCTCAGTCAACATTTGGATTCTTGTAAGTGTGCGGTGATGTAACTCCCTTGGCAGCACAAGGAGATCATATTTTTAGCTGCTCTTCTCAAGACCTGATACCTTCTACCTTGAACCCTCTGGACAAAATAGACCTCTTCCTTTTACGGAGGAGGAAAGTGAGGCTCGTGGAGTGCAAAGGACTTGCTCAAGGTCGCTCAGCTTGTTCTTGGTAAGTACAGAGTAAGACCCACAGAGTTTCTTATCCTTCCTACTACCCATCTGAATATAATATAATTCACAGATGGCTGTGCTGACCATCAGATATTGACCAAACCCTCAATTTTTGATGCTTTTAGATGCCGTCTATATATCATCTTGAGCTATTTTTATCTTCAGATATTAAGCCTTGAGCATCTCTGTCAATTCACAGGTGAGGAGACTGTATCATATATAGGTTAAAATAGTTTGAGGCCAGTGCTAACTAAACCCATGCAGAGAAATGATAGTTACCACACCATTTGAGCTTTTGACATTTAGTTCTGACAGAGAAAAAAAACATTTACTTCTCTCTGCTCTTGCTGGGCTGGCCCCCCTTGGGACCGATAACAGGCATTTATAATGAAAATTGTTACTGTGACTACTTACCCATCTCTGGATGCAAAGCAAGGCAGGTTAGATAGCAAGACCTGGAGCTCTTGCTCCCAGCCTTGATCTGCTCCTGCATGGCATTGAGCTTCCCTGCAAAGACCTCTCCAGGTGTGTGGGGGTTCCCGAGGGAAGTCGGGCATGTACTGACAACTGAACTTTCAGCTTTAGGAATTAAGCGCATGACTGACTGTTTTCTTTGCTTTCTGTGGTGACCCCTTCACCCCCAGCCCTCAAAGCCATCCAACTGGGGTCTCTCCATTGCCATTTGTAATGGTGGCAGCTGTGAGGTCACTGATGCTGAGTGCTGTCTTTTGGTTCTTCTACTGATGCCCATCTTTAGGCTTCTGAGTGCCAGTGGATTCTACACAGAAATGGAGAACAGCTCTCTTCATTTCTTTGCCTCACTTGGGCCCTAAAACATCACAACTTGGGTATACAGTCACAAAAGTCTCTTTAGAAAACAGCTTTTTCAGCATGCCTGGGTGGCTCAGTTGGTTAAGCATCTGCCTTCGGCTTAGATCATGATCCCAGAGTCCCAGGATCGAGTCCCGCGTCGGGCTCCTTGCTCAGCGGGAGCCTGCTTCTCCCTCTGCCCTTCACCCCAGTCATGTTCTCTCTCTCTCTTTCTCTCTCTCAAATAAATAAATAAAATCTTTAAAAAAACCCAGCTCCTTCAGACTGTGTCCTCCCCAACTTGGGGTACAATATGAAGTCAAGTGGCAGGATGGCGATATGTCCCTTATTACCTTCCCCGTGTTCTTCATTTCTCCCTCTTCTTTCCCAAACCCCTCTCAAACTCTCCTAAAACAAAAAATAATTCCTTGCTCTCCTTCAGCAAAACACCAAAAGAATCTTGTATATCAACTCATGTAAATAATTGTTGGAAAAGGGTGACAGACCCTTTTCCTCAGATGAGTGGGCAACACACAAATGTGAAACCCCTCGCTCCTACTGTTTTCAGATTTGTACTCTGTGTCCTACGTCTTGACATACATGATCATATTTAATTCTCACAACAATTTGGAAGGTGACACTATTATCCCAAATTTACAGGGAGGTGATTATAAAGCTCACAGTGATCAAGTCAAGGTTCAGGAACTTGCCCAAGTCAGGCAGTTATACGTAAAATGTCTAGGATTCCAACCCAGGTCTGGCTGACTCCTTAGCTAATGCTCTTTTCCTGGGCATACTTGCTTTGGTGTTATGTAGCGGCATAGCAAATCTTAGGGTGTGTAACATTTGCCTGGCATGCTTGTTAAAAAAGCAAATCGCTGGACTCCGTCCGAGGTCCCAGGGATTTTCATCACCCCAGGTGATTCAAACCACAGGACACTATGGGACACTCTGGTGGGAAGGATGTCTGTGGGGCCAGGAGCAGAACAGAGTCCGTTAAAGTAAATGGAATGGGATTTTTATACCATCCTTGACCCATGGCACCATTTTTGCTTGAGCACTCTCATCTGGGGCACAGGTCACACAGATTGTTAACGTCCAAGTTCAGGAGTGCATGCGGATGCACACAGCATTTCCCAAGGTCCCCGGATCATCTGCTTCAGAATAGGGCATTTATTTAAAGATTGCAGATACCCCAGTACTTTCACAGATCCGTGGATCTGTGTGCTTTGAAGCCCAGGAACCTGCATTTTCACCATACTAGCTGGGTATGATGCATAGTCAACACTAGACATAAAAACAAACAAACCAACCAACCAACCCAGAAACGGATTCAATAAATAGCTCTTCCTATGCAGCTTCCAAAATTAGCCCGTGTTTCTGTGTAAATAAATAAATGGAAATGGAAAATAAATAAATAATAAATGGAAAATAAATGGTAAATAAATGGAAAAATAAATGGTAAATAAATGGAAAAAAGTATGACCAAAGGCATCTCCAGGTTTGATTTCAGTTAAATTTGTCATCCGGGCTGTTCCTACCTGTTCAAATCAATACAACAGAGAGGACAGCAGTGAGAACCTTATGAGAAATAGACGAAATCAGAGCATATCAGATTAATCCTTTTCTTCCCCCTGGGTCCGTGAAGTGTACATTTCCTAGTTGCTTTTCCCCATAGGCTTTCAAAGGAAATGTTGGGACCAAAGTCCTATGAGAATGTGGTTGATTGAAACTGCAAGAATATTGGAGCATAAGGGCTAGAATTAATTAGCATCCTTAAAACAGCGGCACTAGGCCCTTGCATTTTTGTAACATATGAATGGTAACTGTTGATTTCTCAACCCAAAGCAGAACATCTGTTCTTTTGCAGAGAGTCTAGCAAAGATTGCAATGCAGAGTCAGGTGGGGGTAGTGTTGTTAGGATACTCCATTCGTATCAGAGCTGTCCATTTGGATTTATTATTAGACAGCACTCAGTATAATTGCTTTCTCAAGAATTTTTAGATGTCTGACACATACACTGTACATCTTGTGGGGTTTTATTGGGCCTTAATCCTCTGTAAAGTTATTCTAATCACAAATGCACGAGAAGCATCTATAAAGTGTAACAATCTGTATTCAGAATTAATTTTTCATTAAACACAATTCATTAATTCCCATCAAGTCATACTCTTTGTCATCCTGCCCGCCTGGATCTTCAGGGGATATAAACAAGTCAGTGAAGAAGGGAAAGGGTGCAGATGAAGGAAGGGAAAGGAATGGAGACAGATGAACTTCTTGTTTCTTAAGAAATAAATGACTATACCCAAGAATAAGATCACAGTAAGGTAAAAGCAAAGAAATGTAACACTTAAACAGAATTACTAAAAATACTAAGTACAGAGACTCATCTAGTGTATAATCATACAAAATGTGTCATGATTTTGATCATTCATTTATTTCCATTTTATTTTTTAAAAGATTTTTATTTATTTATTTGACACAGAGAGACACAGCGAGAGAGGGAACACAAGCAGGGGGAGTGGGAGAGGGAGAAACAGGGTCCCCGTGGAGCAGGGAGCCCGATGCGGGGCTCGATCCCAGGACCCCGGGATCATGACCTGAGCTGAAGGCAGGCACTTAACCCACTGAGCCACCCAGGCGCCCCCATTTATTTCCATTTTAACTCAAGGAGTCAGAGAGACCTCGGGCATCGTCCCAGTGTTACCACACTCGTTCTGTGATCCTGGGGCAAGTTATTTAAATTTTGTATGTAAGGGGGAGTTTATGTAAAATGGAGATAATAATTCCTTCCTCTCAGTGTTCCTGTGAGGATGAAAATAAATGCGAGCAAGGGCCTAGCGAAGTGCCTGATGTAGAGGGTATTTAAAAATGCTAGTTACTTCTCTTCCTTCTCCTGTTTCTAAGTGCTGTGCAGCTGATATTTTTATGTTCAGACTTGATAGAATTGGATTATTTAGTTGCCGCTTCACTAAATTAATTGGAAAGTGAACAGCTGACTACATTAATTTTCTGTCTGGTGCTCTACAGACAAATACAGGTTCTTGTTGTTAACTGAAGTGGGTGGAGATCCGTTCCGTTAGGACTGAGGAGCAAGGTGATGCTTGAAAAGCAGATTCATTTTCCATTTTTACTCAATACATTATGTTTTGTATGCCATGGTAATAGAAAATGAAAAATCAAAATATTTTGTTGCACATTCTGCCATACTTTTGGATACTTGAGGCATCCTTCCGAGTCTGTGTGGGGGAGAGGGTTTAGCAATGGGAGGTGTGACCTGGGGGCTGGCGCTCATACGGTCTTAGCTTCTGCTCTTCTTGTTTTGGGATGCCTCTGTTCCCTTTCAACCGCTGATATTTTGATAGGCTTTAAAAACATTAAAAATGCTTCTCCATTAGTATTTTCAAATTTTATAAACTATAGAGTTTATTATAAGGTACAA
Source organism: Neomonachus schauinslandi (assembly GCF_002201575.2). NCBI lineage: Eukaryota > Metazoa > Chordata > Mammalia > Carnivora > Phocidae > Neomonachus > Neomonachus schauinslandi. Next base: position 86,646,529 of record NC_058404.1, read on the forward strand.
GGGGGCCTATTGAGTGGAAAATGAGAGATCAACAACCAGATTTAGATAATCTGAGTCATTACGAACTTGGCTTTTTCCAATTTATACCTTAATGGCTTGATTTCTAGTTACCTTGAGTTGGCTCGATGGTGAGTGATTAACGCTGTTGTGGGTATAGCTAGCAACTCTGGCTTTTCTAACAGGCTGCCGAATTATGCCATTTGTTAACTAAATTAATTCGGCCTGGTGATTTTATTTCTCCAGCTTCCTTCCCTGGTGAGGAATCACTGTCTCTGTGATAGGGAATGCTTATAAGATTTTATTTTATTTTTTTTAGATTTCACCTGGCAACAGTTAGCTGCAATTTCTCTTAGCTGCTTTGTCATTATCACTTTGACACTAGGAATCAGAATTCCTATATACCAGGAAGAGAGATTAAATTTAAAAATAAAAGTTAAATAATATTTTATGTTTTCAGCTTTCACAGAAGCTTCCGAAAACACTTTTCAAGGATTCTTCATGCCTTAATCTTAGGTAAGAGAGAGCTATCTTTTTATAAGACAAAATAATACTGTATGTTAGCTGTAGACCTTGAACAGTAACTTTCTGCTTTCTTTCCCTTCCATAGGGGTGAAATAGAGACAGTGGTGCTTCTGGAGTAAGTGATGGAAATGAAATTAGCACTAGGATTAGGAATCGACACTCTGGTCAGCCACGGAAAATAGACCAATGAGTTATGAAATGATCAAGTCTGGGTTTTTCTGTATTGGTACCTATCATCTATCTGTCTGTCTGTCTATCAATCATCTATCAGAAAGCCAAGATTTTGGTAAAGTCCATGCCGGTTGCTAGTGAAGGTCTAAAGGATATAGCACTAATATTGGACTTAGAAGATATTGAAAAAAAAACTAAATTTGAAAAAGCAATATAGAGTGGCTGTATTGGCTCAGATAACCTGGCAATAAAAACAAATCTGTTCCCGTGATTCCTTTCTCCTGTGCCCCCTTGCACAAGGTATAGCGTTTTCTTGGCAGGTTGGTTTTTTGAGTCAATGCCAGAAGGAAGACACATAGGTGCCACAAGTGTATTTTTTTTCCAGAGCCTCAAAAGGAAATCTCAGGTAGATTTCGTTAGGAAATGGTATTCATTGCTCAACTGCAAATTAGATTGCAAGTGCTTTGGGCATTCTTAGTAAATTATATAGCTAAAACCTGGAGCTATACTAAACCCTTTGAATTTAATTTGACTGCTGGCAGCCATCAATGGTTAAAAGATTTTAGAAAACCTGAATGCTAACGCTTGAACGTGCTGGGAGGGTATGTTGTAGAAAAGATAGGTGGCTCAGGGTGCCAAATAAAACACTGGCCTTTTACAGACTATTCCAAAAGTAATACAATAAAAATGAATATACTGCATAAAATCCCAAGTAGCGCTAATGTAATCAAGGCCCACACAGCCTTATGAGGTACAAGTTCATTTTCCACCTTCTGAGTTATTACTAGTACAATTTCCCTCTCGTGCTGCAGTCTTTATTCTGGGAAGGCTTGTCTCTCCCTGTCTTGCTGGCCTGTGTCCTTTTGCATGCTAATGCAATATTCTGTTCTAACCTGACCATAACAGATTAGCACGTACCTCTGACTCCCTTTCTTGCCTAATGCAATTCCAGTCGAGCAGGGAACCTGATGTTTGTCTTAAACAGTACTAAGCATTTTTCATATGAAATTCAATTAAACTATTTCCTAGTCTAAGTGTTGTTCAGTTTCTTACCTTTCAGCAAAATGAAGTTTTCCTTCCTGTGAAAATACTTAAAAGCAAGCAGTTGGAGGAAGGAGGGAGAAGAGAGGGTAGGGGCAGGGGCGATGGGGGGGTAGGGTGGGGGGAAGGCGAACCATGCTGTTTGGCGCAGTCAGCTAATTGTTTCAGCCTTTGTTTTTCTGTTCCCCTTGAAGATGAGCTGTATTTTAATTACTGCATAAAAGATTTGTCTTGATTAGATGGCTAGGAGGTGTCAGTGCTTCTGAAAGCGATGAAAATACATAGAGAAGGGGAAGCAGGCAGGAAAAGTGGATTTATTTTGGAAACTTCCTAGGCTTCGGCAGTCCTTCCTCTGCCCTAGCCTCCATGCACCTCATTTCTGTGCAGGCTCCAGTTCAGGTACAAACGGAGCCCTGAGATATTTGACACAGCGGTCCGAAATAGGATCCTCTTGGCTTGGGATGAGGAATGTATGGATGAGAACTTTGCCTCGAAAGACGTTGGGCAAAACCTCTCTGTCTTAGTGCCGTGAGAAGTAACCACCATGCAGTATCCAGGATTTGCAGCTCTACCCCCTGAGATTGAAAAGAGGGCACAGTTTGCCAGCCAAGGTTTAGACACTGGGTAGGCGATGTGGGTGTCAAGATAAATAAGGCTAAAACCCGTACCGGCATGGTTCATAATCAAGAGGTGGGGGAACAACTAAATGGGTGCCTTGCTACGTGGAAATTCTCTTAGATCAGACAAAGGTGCTCCAGGAAGACAGAGGATGGAACTCCCAAGGTCGCCGCCGGGGCATGGTTTGGGTAAGCCTTCTTAGAGAAGGTCATACTTGTGCAGCCCCGTGGGACAAGTGATGAGGGAAAGGGACAGCCTGTAAGGTGTTCACAAATTTAGCCATGAGTTGGTTACTGGTAACATTAGTGAGAGCAGTTGAAGGGAGTGGTGAGGGCAGAAACAGGTTGTCCAACGTGTAGGTGAGAAAGGGCAGCAAAGGAAATCCTTTGTTTTTTTGTTTTTTTTGAGTTTACTTGTGGAGCAAAAGAGCAAGAGAGATTCCTAATTAGACTGTTTCCAATGTAGGCTTGCACGAAAAGCAAAGAAAAAGTTGATACCTAGATATCTCAGGCCCCGAAGTATTGCTATTAAAGAAAAACCAGACTCCATTAAGTGTACATTTTTCAAGTAGCTAATGCAATTAATGACATCAGAAGACCATTGCTCAATTCCCAATTTTTCTTTCGCTCTCTAACAGTCTTTTAAGGGGTATATTCCTCACAGGGAATCTATGATATTATCTTCTCTTTACTCTGGACATTTTTTGACTTTTTAAAATTAGCACAAATATAGAACCTACTTTAGTTTAATACATTGGTTTAAAATAAGTATAAGATATAAATGAGTTCAGTTTCACATAATAGCTAAAGAAGCAGTAGACATTTAACCTAAGGTAACATTTACTTGTATAAAGAGCTTTTTTTTTTTTTTTAACTTGCAAAACACACTTGATTCATTTATTTTTTAAAATGATCATTTCCAACTTCTTTATAAAAGTCAGCATGAGACCCACGAATACTGTGTTTTCTCCTTGTTTTCTTTTTATTATTAAACTGTATAACATTTTCAGTGCTCTCAGTGAAAGGGCTTTTCAAACCCGGGTTGTATGAGGGGAATAAACATAGCTGTCCGTTCTGCACCAAGTTAATTTTACCAGATAAGGGAGGAATGCAGGAACTTGGGGACTCGGGTGTTTTCGCGTGTGAGAGAGAATCAGCCCTTGGCCGGACACTGAATTCAGGTTGATTCTGGGCTAAGTCTACATGTTCCCTTTGGAGTTTAAGCTTTCAGTGTTCAGGACCACTGCCAACAAGTAGAAATGAGGTAAAAGAGTAAGAAAAGCGTTAAAAATGAAAAAAAAGAATGTTGCCAACTCTGGAAAAATTTGCATCATAAAATGGCAACATATTTTTATCGTGGAACGCATAATTTTCCCTATCACTGCCACTGGAGTTTGTTTTACTAAAAGTAAGCAATTATTCAATGCCTGGTGAATATGTGATCTATATGTGGTCATTCATATTTAGGTGGGTGCTATTTTTTTTTTTTCAATCCTACTCCTTCAACTTTTTGGTTTTAGAAACTAACAGGGACATTTCGAGGTCCAGAAAAGTCAATAAATGTTGAAGCTGAATTTTATGGGCTGTGGAAATACTTCAGTAAGTTTGATTGGGTTGTTTCTAGGTAGAAAATATACATTTGTCTTTTTTAAAAAATTAATCAAATTTTGGGAAAAATTACCCACAAATCAGGAAATGAATGTCAGAAATCATTGTGCAATGTTCTAATATGTTAGGTCTCCTTCCTTGTGCCTCATGTGGGAGACATTGAGATAGTGACTGTGAGGCTTGATTTGAAGGAGTCACATACAGAGAAGAAAGCCACTAGACCTCCAGACTCCCATGGGAGAGCCCAATTATTTAAAGAAAGTCTGAGTCAGAAAGCAAATATATGGGCCAAGAAAGATTTAAGTTGGTAATCTTCTTCTGAAATTTTATGTGTTTTTATATTAATTTTTATGAAGCTAGGAAGCTTCTTGAACTTGAATAGGGATCACTGACTGAGGATGATTGTTCAGGTCTGTCCTTTAACTTGTGACGATGACTCATAATATTCATAATAAAAGGAGTATAATTTGTGGAAAATCAGCAAATCATAACTCAATTTCTCCTCAGAATGCCTAGTATTTTCTTTGGTTGCAGTGACAATGGAATGTTTTCCTCGGAGAGGGACACAAATTATGTATAAACTGGGTGAAGAAAATTTTATCACTTGCAAAAGGAAAGACCAAAAAGTTCTTACTGAAAAGCCTAGAAGAAGCAATTTGAATCTCCTACTAAGGGGACAGATTTTAACCTGTTATCCAGTGCAATAGAAGATATATTTAAAGCTATGCCATGCATCTGATATTAGAATCTGCTCCCTGAGCCTACCTTATTACTGGCTGTTATTCAATAAAGCATGGAAGAGTTTTAGTTCAATTTATCTTACTTGTATTTGTTGTGGGGGAAAAAAAGCCATATGAACCACCAATCTAAATTTATAGTTATTTCACAAAAGACAGAGGCTTGAAAGAATCTTAAAAAGTTAATGCAGTTAACATCCCTGTCAGTCAATTTATGATACTCCCTCAAAGAAAAGCAGTTTTAGAGAAATGATATTTCTCATAAGGTCTGAAAAGGCCTGTCTTAACTTTCTTAATTTCAAATTTAAAATGAGATATGTGGACATATGGAGTGTCAGAGGCATCTGTTAAATCAAGTCATGGACATTGCTAGGGTTTATGTATGTGTGTAAATATGCAGGAGTGTAGAATTTCTGTGGATTATACTGACTAACAAAAGGTCACAGAAGGACACATTTTCCTTCCAAGCTTCAGAAAGCTAGTAATTTTAGGCTATTGAATTTTATGTTAATTACATATTGCCTAAATAGATTGATCTGGTAAATGGAATTGTAATTACTACAAAAACACATATTTAGAAATTTTAATTTGATAGTTTCACAGGACAGTATGACAAAAAGAGAAGAATTCGTTGTTTATTCTGTGTGCATAGGGTTCAGGTAGGGCCGAAATGGGATAGGGCATGGCCTGAATTTTGTAAGTGAAATAAACTCTGGTAAACATGTCATCAAGTAAATGGAATTTTTTAGATGATGAACATTTAAGGAATATTTAGGATCCTTATCAGGAGACAGTTGCATGTCTGTGCTCCAATTCAGCCAGATCTTGATTAATCAGAAACCAATTCTCCTGACTAGGAATTACTCAGGGCTGTCTCTGCTGCTGGTCATTTCACTTATTAGCATAATCCTCAAGCATATGGAAGGGAGTTGGGAGATAAAACTCAAATCAGCTTTGTTCCTTGCTAACAACTCTGGCAAACTGTTGACACTTCTGGCTAAGATGAAGTTTGGGTATTCTTTGTGGATTTTTATTATTTGTACTGTCCTTGTCTCCCCAGATAATCAACAGCTCACTGCATAATATATAGCAGATGCAACCTGGCTCATTCTTTTGAATGAGTAATCAGAGGTAATGCAAATTAGCACCTTCACCTCAGAAAAAAATAACTTTAGAATTCACCCAGTTCAGTAAATAGAAGAAGTAATCTTAATTATAGGGTTGTAATGATAAAAGACTGAGAGAAAAAACAAGGCATTTTCCTCTTGCTTTTTCAGTAGAACATATACATCCTGATTATATTCGATATCTACCGGAAGAGGGCAATTCAAGTTGAGTTGACCCTACATTTCAATGAAATTGAATAAGAAAAAACAACTCAAGTTAATACTCTCCTCCCTTCTTTCTTCTTTCCCAATAGCTATGCTGATAATTAATATTGGGGAATATTTGTTTGAAATTTAGAAGTAATAATTAAAAAATTTTATTTCATTTTTTATTTTAATTAGTCCATATTTGTTGTATAAACTCCAGAAGCCACACCAAAATATAAACACCCTGGTGAAGCTTTTGATTTTCGTACTTTGTTTACTTACATTTTTTATGATCTCTTTCCCAAATGGAATCATATGGTTCATATTGTTTTATAATCTTTTTTTTCCCATTAATGTATTATGTTATTAAATATCCTTCCACAATACAACTTTTTTTTTTTAAAGATTTTATTTATTTATTTGAGAGAGAGAATGAGATAGAGAGAGCATGAGAGTGGGGAGGGTCAGAGGGAGAAGCAGACTCCCCGCCGAGCAGGGAGCCCGATGCGGGACTCGATCCCAGGACTCCAGGATCATGACCTGAGCCGAAGGCAGTCGCTTAATCAACTGAGCCACCCAGGGGCCCTCCACAATACAACTTGTAAGTGGTGTATAGCATTTCGTGCCAATATCCTAGAGTTTATTCAGTCCCCTAATGCCAGCTAGATATTTGATTGTTTCCAGTTTTTTACTACTCTAAACAAATACAGGTTAAATATTCTTTATAGCTAGATCGTTGCATAAATCCATATATATATCATATATATATGAAAGGTATTCCCAAGTTGTCCTTCAGAACAGTTATACCTATTGATATTTATGTTTGTGATAATTTATTATTTATTTATTTATTTTTAAGATTCATTTATTAATTTTAGAGTGGGGGAGGGGCAGAGGGAGAGAGGGGGAGAGAACAGACTCCCCGCTGAGCACGGAGCTCTAGGAGAGGCTCGATCTCATGACCCTGAGATCATGACCTGAGCCACCCAGTGCCTCTATGTTTGTGATAATTTAATGATAGGCCTTAGTAATGGGGCAAAGTTTCTACGTGGGTTGTTGTTGGAACTCAACAAATAAAACATAAACTTATCTGTGTGTAGACACAGCCCTGATGGCCGTGGTACTGAGTGACACCTGCCTCCTCCCTTAGATCTTTCCTAGCATTCTGACACCTTGAAAATATGCCTGGTTTTCTTCTGGGGTTTGGCGGAATCTGTTTGCTATTCAGGGGAGGTACAAGACCCCCTGCAGAAATGGGTTACTCGAGGTCTGACACCTGTTCTCTATCTCTTCACTCCTCCGAGGTGGGAGTTTCTTTTCGTTGCCTTAAAATAGCAGAGTTATTGTGTGTGGTATGCAAGACCGCACCCAAACACTGACCATGGAGTTCCAGAGGTCTGTGAGGACTCTTAGGGGAAACCTGTCACTGCAGAGGGGTCATAGGGAGAGAGACACATGTTAGAGGTCATGCAGGTATGGTTTTAACTACCACAAGGCCTGTCTAGTGGTTCAGGAATCCCCTGCTTTGGTGCCTAGAGGTGGGAGCCTTTTCTACATCATGATTGCCTTTTGAGCAGAGAAAAATTTCCACTATAAATGGGGGAGTTGAAAGGTACAGAAAAATATTTAAAAGAAAAATACTAAATGTAAACTATATTCTGGGTATCTAAAACGTTGTGGTTTAATCAATAACATTAATAGATACCAGAAACCTCACCTCATATTCACAGAGACAGCTTCTGAAAAGTCTTGTTTAGAGCTCTGTTTCTTGCATGTCCACTCCCCCCTGTCAACTGTAATGGCTTTTAGGAGTGCATTGTAAGGGTAGAACAGACCATGGATTGTAGACCAAGGTCACGGATTATAAAACTGCTATTTTAGGGTGCTTTGTTCATAGGGGCTCTCTGCACTCATCTATCCATACTGCTTCCTATCACAAGCTAAGAAAAATTTACACCCAGTACACTTTCCACAACTCCCAACAGGGTCTGTGTTCAATACTCATTTTAGGCTGTAGGTCAGAGGGGCGCCTGGGTGGCTCAGTCGTTAAGCGTCTGCCTTCAGCTCAGGTCATGATCCCAGGGTCCTGGGATCGAGTCCCACATTGGGCTCCCTGCTCAGCGGGGAGCCTGCTTCTCCCCCTCCCCCTCCCCCTGCTAGTGCTTTCTCTCTCAAATAAATAAATAAAATCTTTAAAAAAAAAGAGTATTAGCTGTGTTACAGGGGCATCTGGGTGGCTCAGTTGGTTAAGCGTTCGACTCTTGATTTTGGCTTAGGTTGTGATCTCAGGGTTGTGAGATTGGGCCCCCCGTCGGGCAATGCACTGGGCATGGCACCTTAAGATTCTCTTTCTCCCTCTGCCCCTTCCTGCCCCTCTCTCTTTCCCTCTCAAAAGAAAGACAAGAAAAAGAAAGCTGTGTTATGGACCAAATATTTTTCGTCTAGACTGGGAACCATATTTACAAAAACAGACGGCGATGTGCTGATTTAATTAGTAAGATAAATATACATTCTGATACCCACCTCTTCTCCTCCTTCTTTCTAAATTTAATAATTTAGGATTTAGAAAATCTTTTTATCAAAAATTAAAAAAGAAAATCTGTTCTTTATGTGACTGTATAGCTGTAGTAACCAATGTCTTGGATTTTTCAGTGTTAATTTCAAAAATAATTTTCTCTCGGTCTCCACTGTATTAAATATAAAAATGCTTTTAGGTCATAAATCATATTTTTTGTCTCAGGAAATGTGATCACCATATTTACACTTAAAATACTACTCATATCCCTCCCCCCCCCTTTTTTTTTACAATCCTTTGTCTTCACCTTGAGAGTATACTTACTATTCCCTGTCTCTTTGGGGCAGAAGGCTTGGGCAAGCACCCAAAAAGAACAATATTGGATTCATAGGATGAGTAATTTAATATAGAACTTATTCTCAGGTTTCAATTTTTGTTTTTTGGTGGTGCATTGTAAACCCAGGTGAACAGTAAGAAAAGAAGACAATCCATGTGTGCCCTAACTGTTAGATGCCATCAATAATGGGGTGAGTTAGTTTTCTACTTGTGTCCATTGGCCTCTGGACTCAGAGGGAAGTCATGTGTGAAGGATGCTCTCCAGCCCCATAGCTGCCCATGGGAATCATCGTAAAGCAGTCTGCCAGAAGGAATGTGTGAGCAAATGACAAACGGTACCTGACTCCAGGGGAAAATAGACTTTGGGAAGCTTTTAATGCCAAGCTTTATAATGTTTAGGATGAAATACTGCATCAGATTTCTCATGAGGATGGAAATGACCTCAGATCAGTTTAACAAAGCATTTTCCAGCAGAAGAGAACGTGCTTGAACAGAAACAGAAAATAAGCTAGTACTTAGACCGTACAGAGGGCTTCTTTCTCTACCTGTTGCTGGCTCTCCCTGCTCTTTCATCCTGACTCCCATTCTATAACTCCCAGTCATGCTCACTTAAAAAAAAAAAAAGTCTGTATGGATTTTCTGAGTTAGTCCTGAGAGCAAATATTCTGCCCCATTGAACTCAAAAGTACCCTCATAATTGTCAGGCCATGTGTCCCATTTTTTTTGGTTCAGGAGACATGGACACCACCTTTATATCCGATCAGTCATCAATCCGATCAGGCATCAGTGATAATTCTTAAAGGATTCCAACCTCATCTGGGTGACCATCTGTCAGGGATGTAGAGAAGAATCCTGCTTTTGATGAAAAGGCACTCCGCTACCATTTTAATTGCTTAAATTAATTTAATAATTTAATCTAAGACTCTGACTCCAAGGATCTTCCACCCTCGTGGCCTGCTCTGAAGTCTGTCTACAATGATCTCTTATGGCATTCTTCTTCGTTTTGACCCAAAGACACATACAAAATGAGGAAGTAGGGCTAGTTGTATTTAAAGTACCTTCTAATTCCTAAATTCTACAAATTTCTGACTTGTTGTTAGGAAATAAATAGTTATGTATCTGTCCACTCATGTATCTTTTCTCTACTTCCTAATTATTATTTCCTAGAAATGAGATGTTTTCATGTCTTTTTTTTTCCTTATGTCTCATGAATGTAATATGGTGAGAGGAACAGCTATAATAAATATTATTGATCAGGATTCAATAATGAGGAAGGAAAAACACTAAGGATTCATGATTTATTTATTTTTAAAGTTCTCCCCGTGAATGAGTTGACTCAATGTTACCTTTTCCTGTTTGGGATTTTCTACTGAGGTGTAGAAGAGAAGCTGTTTGATGTTTTCAGTGAAAAAATGTGACAAAAGAAGGGAGAAAAGTCATGTCTTAAGGCTTCTTTAAGAGCATTCCAGAATCTATCTTCTGGTTATTTTTGTGGCTGAGGTTGATGACCCTGAAATTAGAGCAGATGAGGTTTCATTGGCTTCAGTCAACTTTTATATGATGAGAATGTTTTCAAAATAGCCTGATCTGAAGAAAACATGACAGAGAAGCCAGCTTATTTTAAGATCTAAACTATACTGAGCTGCACTTTTAGAAAAGTTAATCATTTTTTATGGAGTTTACTTTTTCCATTGTAAAAGTAATACATGCTCATTACAAAAAATTTAGAAATATAAAATAGAAAGAGTGAAAAGTTTTGCTTTTCAAAGGTAACCAGAGCCAGCCTTTCAGTTGGAGTTGGTATTTATCTAATACCCTCGTGTATATATATATCTGATATATATATATATAAGGATACTTTTAGTATGATTTTTATACCTGTTGTTTCTAGGGCAACTTTTTTTTTTTTTTAAATTTTTTATTTATTTGCGAGAGAGAGAATGAGAGACAGAGAGCATGAGAGGGAGGAGGGTCAGAGGGAGAAGCAGACTCCCCGCTGAGCAGGGAGACCGATGCGGGACTCGATCCCGGGACTCCAGGATCATGACCTGAGCCGAAGGCAGTCGCTTAACCAACTGAGCCACCCAGGTGCCCTCTAGGGCAACTTTTAAATGGCTTTACGATACCACATTTAATTGCCACAAATAACCTGTACAATTTACTTACTTGTTGGGCATTTAGGTGATATTCTATTTTTCATTATCTTAGATAATGCTGTAATGAGTATCTTTGAACTTTTCCAGTTAAATTAGGATTAATTTCTTAAGCCAGATTATGCAAAGTGAATGTTTTTAAAGCTCATTATACATTTTGCCAAATTAGTTTTAGAAGTTCTTCCATCGGTATGTGTGTCTTTTTCATCTCACCCTTATGAATGCTGTATCATCTGAGTTAAAAAGATATTAATGTGATAGGCAAAAATTGGCTTTAATTTAGTTGTCCTTGATTTCTAGTGATGCTTACAGTTTTCTAGTGCTCATTATTATTTGCTTGTTGGGTGTTCTGTGAATTATTTGCATGTATCTTTTGGCTACTTATCAATTGCAAGCTCACTGGTTTTCATTTTTTACATAATTGATTTGGTAGACTCTTTATGTGTTGAACACTAATCTTTGTTATATGTATTTTGAATTTTTGCCTATTGTTTCCCTTTTGGTTTGGGTTATTTTTTTCTTTTTTTTTTAAAGATTTTATTTATTTATTTGATAGAGACAGCGAGAGAGGGAATACAAGCAGGGGGAGTGGGAGAGGGAGAAGCAGGCTCCCCGCTGAGCAGGGAGCCCAATGTGAGCCTCGATCCCAGGACCCTGGCATCATGACCTGAGCCCAAGGCAGACGCTTAATGACTGAGCCACCCAGGCGCCCCTGGGTTATTTTTTTCTTAACATGCAACATTTTAAACTTGTATATAGTAAAATCATAATTCCTCAACTTTCTTGGCAACTAAAAAAATTCCAGGTTCAGCTTGGAAATTTACCTTCCTCCCCAAACACTGACCTCCACTAATCAACTGAAGATTTAAATAAGAGTGTAATTAACATTTTTCATAAGAAACAAAAATCTTGGGAAGCTTTTTGGGGAAAATATTTATGAATATTTTATTTTATGGTTACAATGAAACATCCAGAAAAAAGATTTGTGATTTAATTTTTTATTTCCCCAACCGCGGCTGGGTTTCATGATGTTTTACATATAGGAATTATGCCTTACAACGGCAGTTCTTTTTTTTTTAAAGATTTTATTTATCCATCTGGGAGAGAGAGGATGAGAGAGAGCACATGAGAGTGGGGAGGGCCAGAGGGAGAAGCAGACTCCCCGCCGAGCAGGGAGCCCGATGCGGGACTTGATCCAGGGACTCCAGGATCATGACCTGAGCTGAAGGCAGTCGCTTAACCAACTGAGCCACCCAGGCGCCCACAACGGCAGTTCTTAACCTGGGGCAGTTTTGTCCCCAAGGGACATTTGGTAATATCTGGAGACATTTTTGATTGTCACAACCTGGAGGGAGTCATGCTGTTGGTGTCTAGTAGGTAGAGCCCAGGGATGCTGCTAAGCATCCTACAGTGCACACAACAAATAATTATCCAGCTCAAAATGTCAGTAGTACTACTGTGGAGAAATCCTGCCACAGAGTTAGTGCTAGTTGAAATGATTATTTCTACTATATGAGTGGGAGAGAAATTTAATGTCAAATAACCTAAAATTCACCATTTCTTTTTCTCTTTTTTATGAGTAGAGAGTCCATTATTTTCCACTTTGTTTTCCTCAAGAATTTTAATAACTTCCTTTACTCCCCTTCAGGAAATTGTCCAATATAGGGAAGGGTATGCGTATACGGGGATGGTGGTTGACCCTCCTTTCTCTGTTAATTTTCCTGCAGTGGGGACCAGATTGTGGACCAGTTCTGGGCCATGTGTGATCTCTGCTTTCCCTCTTTACATCCCTTTCTTGTTTGGAGTGGATAACCTGGAAAGCAAGATATTAAAAACTGTGGGTATGATCTGTTTGCATGAAACTGAGAGACACGCCATTGCATCTGTGGAGTGCTAGTACTTCCAAGCTGCCTCAAGTCTGTTTGAATGAAGGGAAAGGGGTGAGAAAGGTTTGTCTCAGTCAGGTTCCTTGAGGGGAAACCTACATTCACATTTGGGAGAGTCCATGCCAATACAAGATCCGGAAATAGGAATGAAATAAATAGTTAATAGTAAATAGAAATAGAAATGAGGAGTTAAATGAAAGCAGAATTGTAGTACAGAAGTTGTTACAAGCTGCACCTAGGCTAGCTCTTCACTCAGAAAACAGGGCAGCAGCCTTTATTTAAGTATATTTCTACTACACACGAGGCTCATTCAGATTATGTAAAAACCAACCATCTAGCCACCAAACAAGCAAGCAAACAAAACAAGTTCCTTTTGCAATTAAATCTTGAGAAAAATTTAAATAAATTTAAATAAAATAAAATTGAATTCTCTGTTGTCAGACATCCAGAGTCTTTGATCCGACAGTTTGCACTGGGAACCCAGATGAGGGGCTGAGAGACTCCTGCCTTCTACACTGATCTTACTTGAGAGCCATTGTGTTCCACGGAGCGTCTTACTGAGCTGGTGTTGCACTGGTGTTTTCATCCACAGTTGCAGATTTGAATAAAAATGGCTGTATGGGTGGGACTTAAAATTCCCAGGCTCTGCACCTTGCAACTCTGTGTAGTCAGGGGTGAGAACCCCTACATTAATGTAACAGGCTTTGCGAAGAGCCAACGGAGACTATGTAGAACAGTGTCTCCAAACCTGTCAGGGCCTGAGGATAATCTGAGTGCTCATTAAACATTTATTCCCATGTCTCCCTCTTGGAGATTCTAATTCAGTGGGTGGGTTCTTGAATAAATATGTTCAGCAAGCTCTTTGAGTGATGCTGATGCTCAGGCAAGTCTGAGGAACAACCTGCTGTGCTGCAGTCTTCAGTGGTGATGCCTTTAAGGCAAAGGGAGTGTGGCTGGTGGGCGGGGAGCTGTCCAACGTCATACTCTACAGTCTTGCCTTTAGTACTTTTAAGGTCTATTTTTGGTCCCTCGCATGCCTACAGATATATATATATATATATCTGTGTGTGTGTGTGTATATATATATATATATATATATATATATATATATATATATATATATTTTTTTTTTTTTTTACACAAATGAATGGATTTTTCCATAAAGGATTTCTGAATGTTCAGCAGTCCTTCCTTCCTTTCAGTACCCCCCAGGAGATTACTGGTTTCAAAGAAGTTTTGGAAATAAAATAGATGGCTAGTCGTGAGTAGGAAAGGCAAATGAGTGAGGAGGGGGAAGAGAAAGAGGAAAAAATAGAGAAAGAGAGAGAAAGATCTCAAAGTGCAATAAGGAGTGAAAACTTGATCGTACAACAAAGACCTGACTTGAGATAGAGCCTTTCATATTTGCCAAAGTCAGAAACCATGCTCGGTGGCTAGTAAATCTTCAGAGTCTAGGGGTGAACTTCAAATTGGGCAGATCTTGAGGTAGTTATTATACTGATGCTAAACTATTGCATTAATCCTGTTTATACTTTTTTATCTGATTTCCTTCTAGACTTCTAAAGCCCAAGTTGGCAACTATTTTAAGAAGAGGTCAAACAAGGAGGCTGAAGCTGCAAAAGATTGTTGCTGTTTTGCTTAAAGCTACTAGGAGCAGTTATCAGCTAAATGGTAGGTTTGACCTTAAGTGAAGTTAAGAGTCAGGAAATACGGGCGCCTGGGTGGCTCAGTTGGTTAAGCGACTGCCTTCGGCTCAGGTCATGATCCTGGAGTCCCAGGATCGAGTCCCGCATCGGGCTCCTTGCTTGGCAAGGAGTCTGCTTCTCCCTCTCCCACTCCCCGTTTGTGTTCCCTCTCTCACTGTGTCTTTCTCTGTCAAATAAATAAATAAAATCTTAAAAAAAAAAAAAGAAAGAAAGAAAAAAAAGAGTCAGGAAATACTTATTATCTGGGCAACTCCTTTTAAGGAACAAAAGCTCTCTTCTTCTTATATGGGGATCAAGAACTTGCTTACCCTGTCAGGTTTGACTGAAAAAGGATCTCCCAATGGGTCTTCTAGATAGGAAATTCTGACAAATGTTCATCAGGCCATTACTCCGCAAACTCTTGTGCCTGATTCTCTGCTAGGCAGAACACAACAATGAAAGTTTGGTTACTTCCCTGGAGATACAGTATAACACGGGTGTCCCAGACTTGTCTATTATTTAAGACTGTACCCCCAGGTAAATATAGCTAAATCCTGTACCATGACACCCCACTGGTCTTGAGTAAGCTGATTAGACCTGAATCAAGGGCACTAACCCACCAAGATACATGTAGCACAGAAACACAAGACGAGAAGGACCAATCACATTCGTCCTTGAGGAACTTTGAATCAGGAAGCTGCGAGATGACACCTGTTGGCACCAGAGATGGAAGACGAAAAGTGATGTTGAGAGCTAGGTCACATGGTGCAGGCTGGGATGGGCTTGTGGGTTGAGCCGAGGTGGGGGAAGCTGGTTGGGAAAGAGAGAGAGAGAGAATGAGAATGGGGAGGGATGAGCAGAGAGGAGCATAAGGGCTTTGACTTTAGGATCTCTGAGCAGGAGATAGAAAGGAAAGCTTCAATTTCTGATGGCTTTTATGTTCTAGTTCCTATGAAGCTCACCTTCTCAGATGCCTGTGAGGCCCCTTGCATCCTTGCAATAATCCCATTCAGTTTGGTCTGGCTTCAGGGCATCTCTACTCTTTGCAGAGAAAGTGCAATGGCCAAGCAGAAAACAGGCAGTTGCCAACTTGTGCGAAGTGCTGGGATGGGGTAAGTACTGCATGCTGTAGGAGGATCTGGGGAACACCCAGTCAGGATTGGGGGAGGCAGGGAAAGATTCCTGGAGGAAATGATATCTAAAATGAGAACGGAGGGACGAGGAAGAGTTAGCTGGGCAAACGAGGTTGGAAAGAATTAGGGAACAGCAGAGGCAAAGATCTGGTGAGTGTCTGGAAACAGGACACTCTCAAGGAACCTGAAAACATTTAGAATGATAACAGAGATGATGAGAATTAAAATTGATGAGATTAGAGAGAGAGACAACGAAAGCCCTCGTAAATCATGTGAAGAAGTTGGGAATTTTTTCCTAGGGCAAAAGGAGAAATATGTAAGGATGTTAAATAGAGGACTTCAATAATATGATTTGCTTTTAGGAAGGAACATTCTGGCTGCAGTGGGGAGAGACTAGGTTGGAAGCAGGAAGACCAGGTGGGAGGGTGTCCTAGCTATCTGGAGGCTAGCTGGGAAGCAGAGCTATCAGAGCCTGGTCATTGTGGAGAGTTGGGTATAGGGGTGACACGTGTGTTAAGAATGAACTCCAGGGGGCGCCTGGGTGGCTCAGTTGGTTAAGCGACTGCCTTCAGCTCAGGTCATGATCCTGGAGTCCCGGGATCGAGTCCCGCATCGGGCTCCCTGCTCAGCATTGGGCTCCCTGCTCCCTGCTCTCTCTCATCCTCTCTCTCTTACAAATAAATAAATAAAATACTAAAAAAAAAAAGAAAAAGAAAAAGAAAAAAGAATGAACTCCAGGTTTCCAGCTTGGGGTATTTTCACTGAGATAGGTCTACAGCAAGGTGATTTAGCAAGGTGCTACTAGAGAAAGTAGTTTTATTGGAGCGATGGGCTCAAGAAGCAGGAATATAGAGGGGTGAGGTATGAAGGGAAGGGAGGGAGGAGGAGGACAGTGAACTAGAGGGGAAGTTTGGCTAAGAAGGAAGAGGGATGGAGCCGGGGTGGGGAGAGGGGATGGCTGGGCTTCCAGAGAGGATCGGCGATGTGCTAGTAAAAACTTCAGGAGCCTAGTCCTCAGGGTGCTCATAGCATTGGGTCTATGAAATGGTGGTACAAAGATATAAGTTCCATGCCAGTCCGTAGGAAGAGCTAGGAACTCAGTTTCCTGGAGGAGGACACTGAGTTGGGGCTAAGAATTAGTGAAATTTTGTTAGATGGGGAAGGGGTAGGAAAGGGGAAGATGGAGTACAAAAGGATTTTGAAGAGGGAAGAGTGTGGGCCTTGCTGTAGGGACTTGGTGCACCTGGAGTCTGGGATGCAAGGAAGCCAGGGAAGACAAGTCATTCCAAACATCTATATTCACGGTCACGTCTGCAAGGATTTTAGCAAATGTAAAAACAGCCAATTCACTGAAAAGTGACCTAAGAGGACTCCCAACAATGCGGGCTTTTATGAATGTGAGAGTGGTTTTCCCTTAATATTTGATCTGTTCTGGATCTCAAGGAAAGATAGCTGTATATTCAACATACTTTTCTCCTCACTCGCCCACCTGTACCCCGTCTCTGCGCTCACAACCTGTGGGTGGAAACCCAGTGCCCAAGCTCATATATAACTTCTTGGGCTTGATGCTACGCTGATTTATTATTTAGGTTGGTACCTAATGCTTTGCATAGAACCTTGCCCTCTCACCATCGTCGAAAAGTGGATTTTTTTTTTTTCTGAGGCTGTAGCCAATTTACAGTAATTAATGTGCTAAGGACAGCAGCTGTAGCAGTTATTAATTCCTTAATCTTGGAGAAGAGAGAAATGGATTAGAGATAAATATAGCTTATGGCATTCTCTCCTGAGAACAAACCCTTTAAAAACAGTGTGTTTCTGCTGCAGTGTGTGTGTGTGTGTGTGTGTGTGTGTGTGTGTGTGTGTGCGCGCGCGCGCGCAGGGGGTGGGGCAGGTGATAGGACAATGAGAAGCCCTTTTCCTTTCCTTGGGGAATTATTCTTGCAAGAAGGAAGGGATGGGGGTGAGGTGAAATGGAGGTTCATTTAAAATGAGACAAAAAGGCTGACCCCGGACACCATGGAGGCTTTTGTCTTCACTCCCAGGACCCTGAGCCCTCTGGGTGAAGATTCGCTATTTGAGCTTATGTGTGCACGTGTCGTCAAATCTCTGCTTAGGAAGCCAAGCTGGGGGAGGAGGGAGGAGAAAAACCAACAAGATTCTGTTCTGTGGAGTGAGCCATTTGTTTTAAAATGAGATGAGAGGTGGCTCAAAGATGTTAATGGAAATCTTTGCAAACACAAACTTAAAGTTTCTTCAATCCGAAGAGTCATTCAGCCATAAATATGTGTGGGTTATTTAGATGCTTCCAAAGGTTACTCGAAAATTGCCTATTTTTCCACAAAGAAATGAGCTGTTTATTGCTTCAAAAACGTGCCTCAGAGTGAATGCTTTTCTTCTTCCGAGGAGGAAAAAAAATGCTGAAATACATGCAGTGCTGGGAAAGGTTGGCTGGAGAGCAGAGAGGTGTCTGGGGCCGGGGCTTTAGTGTGGCTGCAGAGGGAGAAGAAAGAGCAGGCGACGTGGATCCGCATGCGGTTTTAGCAAGTGCTGGTCTCTTAGCGGGTCAGATGAAAGGTCGCGGTGAGGCAGGCTGTGGGGCAGGGAAAGGGCCTTTGTGGGGGACTTAGTTTCTGGCACAGAGACCGCTGGGGGCTGCAGACTAATGCCTCCCTGCGCACTTCGGGGCCAGCAGAGGAGAGCTTGGCTCTTGATGGCATCTCATTACTCCATGGCTAGCCCTATTGCCTGCTCACAAAATAACAGTGCCCAGTGTGTATTCTTTGGGGGACCCAATCATAGAGAATATTTGCTGACCATAGGTAGATTTGCACTAGATCCCAATAAAGTGAAGGCTGATATTTTGTAGTTCAGATACATCTTTTGTGCACTGTTAGTATGACCTAACCTGGGATCGCATCGAAAATCAGGGTTGAGATCAGGGCCTTAAATGTGATTGGAATTCCTGTAGTGGTCATGGGGACATTGAAAGGAGGCTGAGAGACGACATTGGTTGAGGCTCTACTCTATGCAGTGCTGTGCTAGGAATTTTTCATGCAGTATTTTAATTTAACCTCAAAATAACCCTGAAAGGTATTTCCTCATTTTCACACATGAGTGAAGTTATTTGCACAAGGTTGAGAGAGAGAGAGATTCACACACACAAGAGTGTTGAACTCCTCACGCTGCCCTACACTGCTGGGTTCACTGGGCCTCTTCGAGCCCCTAGGTAAACGTGGCTGAGCGTCCCAGTTCCCCACAATAGCCTTGAACTGGGAAAGTCAGTTGGAGTCATCTGGCTAAATGCCACCTGCCATTTTGGTAATGCATCCAAGGCTTTACAACTGTGCACACGGCCCTTCCTCCACCCTCTGCCAGGGTTTCCCAGCAGGCTGCGGAAAGCATGGTCCACACTGCGGATCAAGAAGATGGGGTTTTCCTTCTCCTCTCCCAAAGCCCTGAGGACCGAGACCAAATGGAATCACGTAGTGTTATTATTTGTACACTAACTGAAAAATTTATGACTCTTGTAAAAATATAGACGAATTATGTTGTCTGCTGAGAACTGAAGATAAGAAATAAACCAAGTTATTGACAACATTTCCCATGGGTTCCACTTGAGCGAGAATGAATCATTCATTGGATGTTCATGGCAACCACCACCACCAACCTTGCTGCTTTTAGAAATGGAAAAAAAAAAGTTTGTTGTACTGCCGCTGCAGGAAATAATAAAGCAAATTAATTTTGAATTCACACAGTGCCCAGCGTTCTCCTTTGGTATGGCTTAGATTCGTGAGTCTGTTTGAGGACAGGCCTTTCTAACTTGTTCACCCTGATGTTTTGAACCTCTTGGAGGATACTCCTGCTTAGTCAGGCTAATTTCAGGTCCTGTGTTTTATCTTTTTTTTTTTTTTTTGGCTTCAAAGCTTGACTCAACTTGCAGGGGCTTTATGTAGAGTAGTTTGTTTACAACCCCATTTAATAAAGCTGGCTATAAATATGGCCCATTTTCACCTTGTCAACGGGCAGTAGAAGGGTTTCATTGGAATTCAGTTTTGATTGTTAAAATGGATAGAAGATAAACTGCTTAGCAGCTCCTCACAACCACATAAATTGGATGTCCAACAGTGCAAAACTCCAAAATGCATCTTTTAAACCCGTGAAAAGAAGCATTAGAGACAGAATTTAGAATTTGTTTCAAACCAGTTGACAGTAATCCCAGACACAAGGGAGTGTCCTAGGTACTATTTATTTCTTTGAAAATTGATATGTTATGGCTAAAACCAGCCAATAGCTCTGGAAAGAAAAGCTAACACATTTATGAATTATCCTTGAGTTTTTGTGCTTCAATTTAAAATTGTTAAAGTTACGCTTGACTCCACCACGAGAGTTTTGACTGCCTTTGGCTACCTGGTAAAAATTCAATAAAGTAGGGGCTCCTGGGGGGCTCATCTGGTTAAGCAGCTGACTCTTAGTTTCGGTTCAGGTCATGATCTCAGGGTCTTGGGATCAAGCCCCTCGCTGAGCTCTGTGCTCAGTGGGGAGTCTGCTTGACATTCTCTCTATCCCTCCCTCTCCTTCTGCACCTCCCCCCGCCGCTCATGCATGCGCTAGAGCTCTCTCTCTAAAATAAATAAATAACTCTTAAAAAAATTCAGTAAAGTAAATAAGTTACAAGCAGTTTTATATATTAATGCTAATTAATGATATCGATGTATATGGTTAAAAAAAACAATTAGTTTCTTCCTTGATGTGTAAATATATCTTATAAATTTGTTATTGTTCCTTCCTTGTTAGAGGTAGAAATTTTCTTCATGGTAAGAGACAAACTTCTAAGCGATTTGCCGCTCGAAAATTTATAGTAGTTAACTATACTCAAAGTATGGGAAAAATACCCACTTGGGATAGAAGCCAATTCAGTTACCTACTAGCTATGTCTTCTTGGACAAGTTCTTTAACCTTTCTTCTCTTCAGTTCCTAATCTCAAAAATGAAGATTATGATTGTAGCCACCTCAGAAGTTCGTTATGGGATTAGATGGGAGAAGACAGACTATAACTCATTGCAGTGTCCGGCATAGATTAGTTATTTTTTTTTTGACCAGGTGTTTGGGTATGTGTTAATTCCTATGAATATTCACGATGACAGAGAGTCATCACCCACTGACCTGGTTTAGTCATTCAACAGATATTCTTCAGATGCTTATCATGTGATCTCTTCTAGGTCCTGGGATAATATTAAGCAAAATCAAACATGGTCTCCATCTTCATGGAGCTTATAGCCTAGTGGGAGACACAGACATTAATCAACTAATCACAAACATATGTGTGTAACTGAAAACTATGATATATTCTAAGAAATAAAAGTATATGATACTATGAGGGTATTTCACAGGAATACTTGGCCTAGCTTGAAGGATGGTTAATAGTAAATTAAGTGAAGGCAGAGGGACCTTTATATGCAAAGGTCATGTGGCAGAGGTGACTGTAGTTTATTTGAGGAATTATAAAAATATCAGTGGGGCTGGAACCCATAGAAAACTAGGGGATAATTATTTTATTTTATTTTATTTTATTTTATTTTATTTATTTGAGAGAGAGAATGAGAAAGAGAGAGCATGAGAAGGGGGAGGGCCAGAGGGAGGAGCAGACTCCCTGCTGAGCAGGGAGCCCAATGCGGGACTCCAGGATCATGACCTGAGCCGAAGGCAGTCACTTAACCAACTGAGCCACCCAGGCGCCCCAAAACTAGGGGATAATTCTATGAAATAAGACTGGTGAAGTAGGAGTAGTGGGTAAAATAATGGCTCTTAATCCCTGTGAATACATGGCAAAGGGACTTTATGGAAGTAATTAGGGTTAAGAATCTTGAGATGAGGATATTATCTTGGATTCTTTGGGTGGACCTGATGTGATTACAAGGGTCCTTATAAGTGAAAGAGGGAGGCAGGAGTATCATCATGAGAGAGAAGGAGAGCGAGAGAGGGGGAGAGAGGGAAAGGTTGGAAGATTATGTACTAATAGTTTTGAAGATGGAGGAAGGAAGCTGCAAGCCAAAGACTTCAGGAAGCTGGAAAAGGCAAGGAAATAGATTATCTTCTAGAACCTCTAGAAGGGATGCAGCCCTGCTGAAGCCTTCATTTTAGCTCCATGAGACCCATTTTAGGCTTCTGACCCCTAGAACCATAATTTGTTTGTGTTGTTTGAAGCTACTAAGTTTGTGGTAATTTGTCCTATAGCAATAGGAAACAAATGTAGTGGGCAAGACTCAGACTTGGAGGGCAAAAGTACTTCCACTTATGCCCTCGGGGCCACCTAGAGGTAAAGGAGTAGCTGGGGTGAGGGTGGCAATCCTGAGTTACGGGTGGGGCGGTGGGTAAACCTGGGAACTGAGAAGAAGACATGAATCTGAAAGGTTGTGAAGCATGGCAGGATCTCGTGCCCGCTTGGCTGGGAAGGACAGAGAAGCAGCTCCATCAGTGAAGATCTGAGGGTTTTGAGACTGAAGAGGGAGAGGATAGTGATGTAATTCAATTAGGGAAGAAGATGAAAGGGAGTAGAGAGGACGACAGGTTGTTCGACAGAAGGACAGAGTGGTTGGGCTGGAATTAATGGTAAGCCCAGTTTTATTGATGTTGAACTTAACGCACTGATAGAGAAGTCAAGCCCTGGGATTTGGGGGAACATGGAATGATGATAGAGGAACAGATAAGAATTAGGTTAATAGGATGCTTACTAGCTGAAGAGTTGAGGTTGAAGATGTGCTTCTGGAAGATGACATTGGGATGTGAACTGAAGCAATGAACACAGAAATTTCTCTGAGATAGTCAAAGAGCAAGCAAGAGGGAAGGTTGGTTAGCATTCACCCAGCACCTACTTTGACCAGGCATTAGAGGACCTTTTATTTTTTAAATGTGTGTTAACTAGTTTAATGCTTGTATCCCCTCCATTTTGTCCCTCTATTACCACATAGTGTTAGCACCATTTTTGTAGCTGAAAAATACAGAATTAGAGCAGTTAAGTAATTTGCTCATAGTCCATCAGCCAGAAATGGTCTTTTACACCATGTGCACAATTAGGAGAAGGGTAGCTGCTAATAGAGGTAGAGGGAGAGCAGGCAGAGGGACAGAAGGGAGAGAGACCCCTGGTGTGGTGTCCTTGAAACCAAGGGCAGGAAGGATCTACAGTATCAAAAAGTCCTTTTAAGAGATTGGCCAATCAGAATTCAGAGTTCTGAATGATGCTTCATTAGAACCCAGTCTCTGGATCGCTGGGTATTAGTGGCATTTTTTTTTTTTCAGCTATGTTTCCTTGTGGACTATCTCTTTAGTTATATAATGGCTGCTAATGATGTGTCTGATATTTGGTGATGGTCAACCTCCATGTGTGTGTTTGTGTGTGTGTGTGTGAGAGAGAGAGAGCGAGAGAGAGACAGATAGAGACAGAGGCAGAGGGAGACACCATCAGAGAAATCATGGTTCACTAATCTCAAAGGCACAATCAGTCTTCCCAACTAGAAAATAAGGTTATAGAAGAAGCTTCTGATTTTTAAGATGCCAGACCTTCCCAGAAGTATTGGTTATAATTTTAGTGACAACCATTGTGGGAAGTATTTGACTTTGGCTTGGAAGTTTCATGGTCCAGATGAATCAATAATACATGACACATCTTTTAAATTTCCACCAATCATGTCTATAAAAGGCACTATTTAAAATGGCCCTACCCACATTCAGGCAGAATCAGATGGTCTATTAATTCAGATTTGAATTAAAAACTCTCACCTCTCTTGCTTTAGCTGTTCAGGATGCACTCTGTGTATAGTTATTAAAATGAACACTTACAGTGACCAGAGTCTTGAATCTAATATTCCATATGGCACTGGAGTGAAGACTCTCGACATGTGCACTTTTGTCTTTGGTCATTTCAGACTGAAAATACAATTAGACTTGGCTGTCAGACAGATGAAATCTGTCATATTTCCCCTATAGGACCTGCACTTGGTCCAGATCAATAAGTACAAAACCACTTGCACATAAATTGCAAACTAAGCTTGCAGCCTCAATACACGTGGGCTTAAATTCACTTGTATTTGGCATACACTGCTTCCTGGCCAAACAGGCTGTTTCTGTGATTAGTGCAATTTCATGGCTGGACCAGAAAAACAAGGCTGAAAACCATCACTATAAAGCAGCAGATGGCTTTGCCACACCTTCCCTGTAAGGGCAGCTCCCCCAGAAAATGGGGCTTGAGCTGCTTGCCGTATAGAATGGAACTTTAAAATTGGGATTGAGTTCAAGTCATATCCTGAGTATAGCTCCATAAAGCTGTTGTTATTTTTTGTTCTTCTTCCTTCTCAAGATTTTAAACTGAATTTGTAATAAGCTTTGCCTGGACATGACTTGTCACACGGAAGAGATGTGATTTATATACGGAGATACAAGATTCTCTATGTATGCTTTACAGAAGCCAGCTTTTACTTGATGATACATCCATGTTGGATTGGCTTCATGAAGAGGGAGATGTGCTTACGTTTTCTCCAGAGACTGTTAACCAAGATAACATTTATGGGGGAACAGGTAAACTCTAACACATTTCCTCCCCCCGCCCCAACCCCCACCCCATCCCCCATTTAACTTAGAGGTCCAATTTCACACAAAGGGAATTTTTTTCTAGTGTAACATTGAATTAGGCTGTAGACTTTGCTGCTGTAGGATATTAAGAGAGGCAATTAACCTAGGCTATTTAGAGGCAAGAATTAGACATTTGCTGTATCTGAATAAGAAGAACATCTCTATTTTCAGGAGCTGCTGTGGAATAGAAACCTCCAGACTTCCAAATATGGTGCTTGCTAAGCAAAGTGACTATAAAATCAGGTCAAGAAAAAAAAATTCCCTGTAACAGAC
Organism: Neomonachus schauinslandi; assembly: GCF_002201575.2. Lineage (NCBI taxonomy): Eukaryota > Metazoa > Chordata > Mammalia > Carnivora > Phocidae > Neomonachus > Neomonachus schauinslandi. The sequence goes on from NC_058404.1 coordinate 86,671,144, forward strand.
AATATAAAACGACATGTCAAGCGTGGGGGTGTAACTTTCTTGAGGGCCACTGCTGTTGGAGTTAGAATATATTCAAAGCATAGCAACATCCACCGGGCTGCATGCCCTTCCCTTGCTCCGTCTGGCCCTTCCTCTTTGGGGGAATTCATGGAGGTTCAGTAACATCGTCCGATGCTGCTGACTTTGAGGGGCTCACAATATAACGGAAGCCCCTTGGGAGTGATAACTAGGGGTCTACTCTTTGAGGGCTATTTAAAATCAATAATATCAAAACAATTCAAAATAGGAGCAAACAATATCGTATCTCCAGGGCAGGTATTTTGGGTGAATCATATATAATTTGGGTAAATCATTCCTGAATTCATGTTAGACCTCAGATATGTTTTTAATTCCAGTAAGTAAAATTTGATCAAGGTTTGGATTTGTTATAGACCAAGGTTCACAATCTTTCAGAAGTTGTAGGAGGATGAAGGATACCAGGCTGGCCCACCAATAGACCAGAGACAAAGAATGAACTTTGATCTTAAAACAAAACACAAATTTGGGCCTCATTTTACTAGCTAGAGATTAATTTACCCAAACAAGCCGGTTTTAAAACATTCCTTCCCCCTTCTCCCACCCCCAAACCCAGTTATTACCCATTTATACACATCAGCGTCTTAACAGGGAACAGATGAAACACTCAAATTAAGGTAACTCGAGAAAAATCTAAGGAGATTTCTTTATGAAGAGGTGGGTTCATGGAAACCAGAAAAGATAGTTTGGGAAACTAGAGTTGCAACAGTTGAGCTGTTGTCACCCCTGGGACTGAAAGGGTGTGAGAGAGGAGAGGTTGCCCACCAGTTACCAAACCCCGTGAGAAGAAAGAATTTCCCTGAACATGACCTTCAATGAAGCTCTCAGTCATCTCCAGGAACCCTGTCAAAGAAGCAGCCAGGGAGATCGTACCCTGATCTCGTGTTCCCTCTGCCTTCCCCCGATTTCCTTGGTAGTACTTCCCATTGGCCAGAAGGCAGGGGAGCTCTGTGAATGTGGTCCATAATGGGAAGAGTAGAGTGTAGAGAGTACATCTCTGCCAAATGGGAGACATGCTGCACACCAACTGAATTTCCTGAGTGATACGAGTCAATCAAATAGACTTTTACTTTCCTTAAAACACTCAGCTGAGACCAGCTGCCCTGCAAGAATAGTAGTTTGGAGCAAGTGAGCATTTCTGGAAGGACAGGCTTGTGTGAAGATTAGGTGCAGCTGGAAGACCACGTAAGGGGTCTAGGAGGACTTAGTGACCAGGGAAGAATCTTTGCCTGAATAGGTAAAGGATAAAGCTTGAGGTGGGAGAGCACCTCAGCATACCATACACAGCATTTGTAGTTGGAAAAAGCATCACGGAGTTCACTCCCCCAATTTTACTATGGTAGAGACTGAGATTCAGAGGGGTTAAGGGTTAGCTCACGGTCAGAGGTGAGCCATTGCAGAGTCAGAGTGCAAATTTTAGTTCCTTAACTTGCCATCCTCTTAACTTTTCTCTGTTCCGCATTGTCTCCTGAGCAAATATCACCAACTTAACATTTTGCCAAGGCTCCTATTTACAATGGCTCTTCTTGGTCTGAGCCACATTTTGATTGCAACTTCCTGTGTTTCAGGCAGAAAAATATATGAAAGTGTACTTGAAAACTACTTACTGTTCCATATATATAGTATCTATCTATCTGTCATCTATCACCTATCTAACACTGATAGGTGTTAGGATAGTTATAAGGGAAATAATAGTCATGGTGTCTGCGTGTCTGCCCTGAAGTGTTTGACGGTTGGCTTTGATCACTACCCTTCCTGCTTTCTGTGGTGTTTCCCTTAGATTTGGTGAGAGCCTATTCCTTATTCTTTTCCTGGTCCTGTGGCATGTCTTCCTCATGGAACCCTGTCCTCCTTGAGTCTTTCCTTGGCTTCTGTGATGCCATTTTCTTATTTTTCCTGCTTTGCTTTTAGTCTTGCTCACTGATCCTTCTTCTCTTTGTGGGTTTGAATGTTGGTATTTCCTGACTTCTGTTCCCAGACCTTTTCTTTATGGGCTCATTGCCTGAGAGGAGGTGATTTTCCAGGAAGGAACAGAGCATAAAACTGCCAGTATGCTGTACTTATCACTGACTGATCTGTGATAGAAGAATCACGAATACGGAGGAGTTAGACAGATATAAGTGATGTGTGTGCTTCTGTGATAGGAACAGAAGCCACAATAACCTCAGGAAGCAAGAATTATGTTGGGAGTTCCCTCTAACAATCTGACAATTATTTCTGGAATGCATCAAAATCTCCCTTTGGATCTGAAATGCTCTCTTAAAAAAATCATCATGGCCACAGAACCTTGGAACTCATGAAAGTTTATACAGAAAATAGAGATATTGAAGAAATGACTTGAGGTGAAGAAAATGACTTAGACAAAATGATAAATGATGCGTTAAAATAAGTTAAATATGAGATTGAAGTTCCACCATATTCCGCACCGAGCTGTGGGCATATACCAATTAGCTCAGTAATAAACGAGGATGTGTTTTTGGTACATAGCTTCTGTCACGGAGGTACACGTTTCCTCCTTTTGGATGTTTCAGAGTACACGCAGTGATCTGAAAGCCAAGATATCTGATGCAGTAAGGTTGGTGGTGAGATCCACACAAAGAATCAAGCTTTGTGAAACCGAAATCTCACAATAAACCTCTACCATCGTTAGAGCATAACTGAGGTCTTCAATACGCATGTCCAAGTGAAAGACACAACTGTATACACAGGGTGAGAAGAGCACTGAGCAGACGCTGCCCCCGGAGCCTGCTCCTTCTGCTTGTCCGGCTGGAACTGCACTTCTCTATCAGGCCGCTTTGGGACCACAATTTTCCTGGATTTTCCTTCTAACAAAGGAGGCTGTCTTTGCCAAGCCATGAGACTTTAAAGAAGATTACAAAGCTTAGCTGCCATTTTAGGATTCAGACATTCATTCCATGCTCTATTACCTAGAGAGAGGGAAAAAATGAGACAGACTTTTCATGTACATAAAGTACAACAGGCATTAAAGCTAATGGACAGAAGGAGAGATCTGGGCTGTGTCCTGGCCTCCCGCAGGACTGATGGCACACCTCTCGGTTGTGCCTTTGCTAATGGAGAGACAGTGACTAGCTAAATGCTCCCATGGGAGGGGGCATGATTACCAACCACTGGCCTCATCTGGGGGTCAAGATATAAAAGCGGGTGCTTAGAAGAGTCAGCAGGTCTGATTAATATCCTCTAGGCAGTACTTATGAGGCATCTTGGGCCCATCAAATGGCTAATAATAAAGTACAGTGGTGCAATTTGTATTTTTACTGCAGGCCAATTAAGAAGGGGGAGAGAGAATGGTAAGTAAAATGACATGTCCTTGCAAAGCAGAAACAACAGTCCTAGCAGCAGGGGGGTGGGGTGGGGAAGAAAGATACACGGAGAAGAAATAGCCGGCCACTTAAAGCAGTTAAAAGGGTCAGGCATCTCATGTCTTGTTGCCCACCCCCTGCCAGAAAACTCCCTTTTCCTGCTGTTTTGTAGGGCAGTGGAGATTTTCAAAGGGGAATAATTGTGTGGTAACATATGTTCATCCAGACAGGGACTGGAGAGTTTAAAATCAAAGAGCATTAAAAAAAAAAAAAAGGTGCCATTTGAAGAGGAAATGGTGTTTCTCAACATTCTCATCAGAGTTCCGGAAGGCTCTCATTCTTGTGTTTTGTGATTTAGACTTCCCTCCTGTATCTGTTTCCATTCTGCCTTTATAAAGCCAGGGAAAAGGCTCTTGGAAAACTTTTATCATTTGATTATTATTTTTTCCAGTCTTCCCTGAGGGCAAGTTTTTGAGTGCGGGTTTATAAACCTTGCCCTTTCTGTAACGTTGGGGTGTACCGACCGCTCCATGAAATTCTCTCGGGGCAGCTCCTCACCAGGCTGCTTCTTAACTATGATTCTCTTTGGGCACCTGGGACTGCTGAGAAAAGGAGTAAGCAGGGAGAGATGGAGGAAGGGAGGAGAAAGTATGAGAGAGGGAAGGATGGAAGGAAGCCTCACATCTCTATTATTCTATATTGCTAAAGCAAAGGGATCCCTTTATGAAGTGAAAGGAAGAGAGAGACGAAGGAGGAAAGGCAGAAGCAGGAATCAGTGGAAAATGTTAGTAATTTCAACAACAAAGAATAACATCTTGCCACCTGAAACAGATGATAGGAAATAAATTCATAAAGACTGCTGCTGGGGGAGGAGAAGAGAGCTGGATGGGCTAAACATGAGAAGCTTGGTGCCCATCCAGATGGATTTGGTCAGTAGGACAGGACGCCGGATCCCAAGAGAGGAGAAAGCAAGTAGACATTTTGTAGGTAAGTTAGGTCCTAAATCCTACTATTGAAAAAAAATAGGGGTAGAGTGAAGGCAGGAACAGGGGTGAAATATCCATTGTCAGCTGTTTACGTTGATCAAATTCCCTGGAGATTTCTCACCCATCTCCTTTTCTTTGCATCTTCTATTTTGACTTCACTTTTTACAAGATAATTTTGAGCGTCCGAGTCATGCACAACCCTTCAGTTCTTCTGGGTCGAAGAAAGAGTAGCCACGTGAAAAGTGAGGTTGGTGAGTGTTAGCCCCTCCTCATGATCTTGCTCTCCGGTTACCTCTGAGGGTGAATCTCAGCTAGTTCTACCACATATGTAGAACTGCAGTGAATAAACAATCATTAGCAGGCAAGAGCAAAACAACATGGTACACCTAACCTATTCTATAAATTCAATGAAATCCTCTAGTTTCTCCTCTTAGGAGCTCCAACCATAACTTCAATGAAAAGTTCACTTGAAACCCTAGTGAATTCTCTAGACAACTTTCTCTTATCCTTAGTGTCAGCAGTAGGCAACCAGAAATCTTTAAACTGGTGGATGGATACAGGACTGTTTAAGGATCAAGACTCAGGGGACATCTCTGAAAATACAGCCCCCAGGCTTCTCTAGATATTTTTTACTCTGCTCATGCAAGGGGAGGGGTGTCTCTAAAACCTTTTAGCCAACTCACAGTTCTTGAATTCTACAAATTTCGCCAATGATTGCCCATTTCTAATATCCATTATGCTCATTAACAACCCATTAATTTCCCCTATGAAAACCCACTTCTGAAATTCAGTATGCTAATTAGCTGAAGGTTTCTTGTTGATTAGAGATGTAGATTACGTGAGGGCTTTTAGTAATAGCCTCTGGAGTGGCCTTTCTGATAAAAGCCTAGCTGACCATGCTGGGGTGTGGATTCCTGATTAGAACAATTGTCTCCTTCTAGGGTGTAGCCTAAACTGTAAAGCAAAAAACAAACCCACGTACATCTCTATTATACTATATTGCTAAAACATTTAGTAAACTATGGATACTTGTGAATATACATCTTTATACTGTATACTATAGGTTTAAATGGTCATAGAGTACTAATTGGGTGTGTATCATAAATACTAACTCCCTTTTGTAGGATATTTAGGTTGTTTCTATCTTTTTAAATAGTAATTAATAACACGAGCATCCTTATTTTTATTCACCTATTTGGTTCCTTCCTTTTTTTTTTTTTTTAAGATTTATTTATTTGAGGGAGTAGGGGCGAGCTAGTGACTTGCAAAGCATTTAGTGAGAGAGTGGGGGGAGGGGCAGAGGGAGACGGAGATAGAGTCTTAGGTAGACTCCACACTGAGTATGCAGAGCCTGATGCAGGACTTCACGTGGGGCTCAATCTCACCACCCTGAGATCATGACCTGAGCTGAAGCCAAGAGTCCGACGCTTAACCAACTGCTCTACCCAGACACCCCTGTTTGGTTCCTTCCTTAAAACGAATCCCTAGAAATGGAATTGCTGAGTCAGAGGTATACATGTTTAAATCTTGATCCATATTGCTCACAGGGTTTATTCTGATTCAGGGTATATGAGAATGTACATTTTCTTGGGCACCTGTAGATATTTGGTATTGTCAATATTCTTAATCTTTGCCAATGTCCTGGTGGTCTCAGTCACATGGCCTTAAATTCCACCTATGTGCTGATGGCTTCCAAGTATACGTCTTCAGATGGAAGAGATCTTTGGAACTTACCTTATAGATCTGGCACTATTTGACGTCTCCATTTAGATTCTTAGTAGGTATCTTAGAACTAAACCCCTGAGTCTCTCCACATCCCCAAATTTGTTTCACTTGCAGCCTTCCCTTTACTGTTAATGGCTACTCCATCCTTCTAGTTGCTCAGGTCAAAAACCTGATGCCATTTTGACTCATCTTCCAGACATCAATCACATCCAATCCCTTATGACCACATGGCCCAAGTCACTGTCCTCTCACCTGGATTATTGGAATTGTCGGCTAACATGTTGTTCTGCTTCCAGGGGAGTCTAGTCTCAACATGGAAGCCAGAGCGGTTCTGATAATTTGTAAGATAATTCAGAATTCTGAATTCTTGCATCGGCTCATGAGGTCTAGATGACATTGCCCTCTTCCCACCCATTTTCACTCTTACCCTGGTTTCTTCCCCCTCTGGTCACATTGGCTTCCTTGCTGTTCCTGGAAGACATCACATAGCTCCTGCTTGAGGACTTCTGGCTTAAAGCTCTGCCTGGGTCACCAGCAGACCTTTGCTGATCATCCTACTTAAAATGCTTCCTGCTCCACCCTCCAGCATCCCTTATCCCCTCTTCTAGCTTTATTTTATTTCATAGCACTTCTCTAGTATATTATATAGTTTACTTCTTCATCCTGTTTATTGCTTATCTGGACCCAATAGAATGTAAATGTCACAAGGGAAGAACTTTTTGTTTTCTTTATTTTTGGATCCCCAGCTCTTAGTACAATGCTTGTCACATAATGGACATCTGACAAATATTTGTTGAGGAAATGAATGAATCTGATAGGTAAAAATTTAATCTCATTTTATTTGCATTTTTTGATTATTAGTGGGTGATATTTTAATAATCTTGGTGTACAGAGGCCTTTCTGTGCTTAATAATAAATTCACAAAGCATGAAGGAAAAAATTGATAAATTTGACTCATTACAAATTTAAAACTTCTGCATAGAAAAAAATTCCTATCACAAACAAGTTGCACAGATAGGAAATCTACTTGCCATACGTATTTCAGAAAAAAAGGTTAATAGACCTAATACACAAAGAGTGCTTACAAATCAATAAAAAAGATGAACACTATAATAGAAAAACAAGTAAGGAAGAGGAACTGACCATTCACAAACAAGAAATACATAGAGGCATCTGAAAATGTTTACCATCACTTCATTCTTTCTTAAATGTGCCTTCTTTAAATCAAAGAGAATTTTCATTTCCTCTTGCTTTCAATTTCATCTTCCCTGAATTTAATTCCCAAGAAACTTTCTTATTTTCTCTAACAACCACAGGGTATTTCCAGCTGCTTTTCCCTTAGCAAATAGAGCCCCATATCCTGTCTCCCTCAGTTTTATAATTGCTTTCCCCATTTCTCCCTTCTTACCCTCCAAAATACTCTGTTAGCATGGGCAAAACTCCCCAGAGCTATAGTGCTGGGTACGATGCTTTCCCTCACCATCGGAAAAGAATTGGAATGTGAGGACCAATGCCATGCTTATATATTTAGTAGCAGTTCTATTACAAATATTTCAAATCACACAAAATGTGCAGATTTGCTATTTCAACAAGGATGAAGACCTGCCTGACTTGCATAGCATTTAATGTGCAGTGTGCCAGGAATGCTGATTGACAATATTTGGCTGTTGAGTTTCCTAAGCTTATTTTGCACAAAGTTGTAAACTTACGCTCTAAAATTATTTTTCTTTTGTGCATGCCAAATGCAGTACCCTTGTCTCATTTTGGAATGAGCATTGTGTCCTATGTAGAACTACGTATCTCCAAAGACATGGAGAGATGAAATAGGAGAGACTCATTAACCAGGAAAAGCAGGAGTGGGAATGAGTAGCAAGCAGACCGAATATAGACTGCTAAGGCCGAGGATGTTTTTGAGCCTTTTGTAATGAGAGAATCCTCGTGACAGACACCTACTCTCCACTTTAATTGGAATACCCCAATATTTCCAGAAGAGAAGTGTGATAAACAGAATAATACCACCGTCTTTCTCCCCAACATGTCTGCGTCTAATCCCCAGAACTGGGATATGTTACTTTTCATGGCAAAGAGACTCTGCAGATGTGTTTTAATTAAGGATTATCAGATGGAGGAGATTATCTTGGACTATCCTGGTGGAGCCGCTGTAATCACAAGGGTCCTTTAAGTAAAGGAGAAAGGCAGGAGTGTCAGAATCAGAGAAGCTGAGGTTGGAGCGATGTGGTTGCTGGCTGGGGGCCACCAGCCAAGGCACACAGGCAGCCTCTAGAAGCTGAAGAAGGCAAGGATCAGAGTCTCCCTTTGAGCCTCTAGAAAGGACACAGCTCCGCCAACCCCTTGGTTTTAGTCTTGTAAGACCCATTTTGGGCTTTTGACCCCCCGAATGACAAGATAATAAATTTGTGTCATTTCAAGCTACTAAATTCATTGTGATTTGTTACAGCAGGAAGAGGAAATTAATACAAAGAGAATAAACCCTGTTTTGTTATTTCCCTGCTTTTGCTCATCTCCAATGTTGACTTGGGGTATCTGGAAGGTGTGATGGGCAGTGAAGGTCCTCTCAAGTGTGCCTTCCATTTGGGATCCCACCCTGACACCCACAGGTGCCAAGTCCGGCTGCACAGCAGAAGCACCTGTGGAATTTTTAGAAGCTACAATGCTCAGCTCTTCTCCAGATCTGTTGAATCTCATTCTCCAACATTGGGGGCCTAGTCTTGAATACTTTATTCTTAGGTTCCAGAGGTGACAGTGAGATTAGGAAACAGGGTTTCTGGTATTTAGTTGTAGCTGCAGCACCGGTGGCCAAGCTGTCTCTACCCGCAGGAGAACATTCCAGAAGGAGTGTCCTCCAGCTGAACACAAAGTCCACTGTCTTTACCCCATCACGTCTGCAGAGCAGCCCGGGTGAACAAACTGAAGAACTTCTAAACATTGCTCCACAACCCACTCAGCTGAAGTGCATGTTGAGTGGTGTGCTGGTCTTACTGCCTTCCAGAAGATTCGAGGATGAAGTTTTTTCCATCTTGGGTATGGGCTCTGCCCTACGTGTTTAGTTTCTCTCTCTCTCTCTTTATCTCTTTTCTTCTCTCTCCTTTATCTCTTTTCTTCTCTTCTCTATCTCTACAATTATGTTGTAGGAGCAATCTGGCAGGACTGGTATTTGAAAGGAGTAGGAGTTCTCTTCAGAGTTGTCACTGGTTAGGCGCAGTCCAGGACAGCGCCTGGGAAGGGTGGTCAAAGAAGTTGTCTCCAACAGACTCTTGTATAATATCACTGTGCTAAAAGAACTTAGTTACAGGAGGAAGAATAGAGAGTTGCACAGATTATTAAAGTAAGTCCTAAGTAAATGGACCCCTCCCTGTTTCAGAGATGCTGAGGTCAGGTCTGCAGGAGAAGAGCTCCTTGTCCTCCCTGTGCAGGAATGCCCAGGCCTTGGGAAGCACAGGGCAATTCTGTTGCTACTCTGTGGCTTTCAGGAGCACTGGAGCAATGAGAAGCCTTGTTTCCAGAGGGGAACTCAGGAACGTAGAGGGGAGACGGCACTCAGTGCCTGCCAGGGAGGGGGCAGGGTGGAGGGGTTCCAGGATGAGTTATAAGGGCTATTTTTAGTGTCTGGCCAGGGACTTTCAGGGCTGACCAGGTTTACAGAATTGGCCAATTGGTAGATATAATTAAGACTGATTTAGAAATAAGGCACTGGGAAATTCAGGACGAGGAAAAATATTCTTAAGATTTTCTTTGGTTCAGGAAAAAGGTGAATTAAAATCCTTTTAGATTTGTAACCTATGTTTTCATTACACTGAAAGCTTTTCTAGACTTATTTTTCCTTTATCCAAAAACTTTAATTCTTGGACAAGTCTTTGAAGAAGGATGGAAATGGAACAAAAGTATGGATTTTATTGGAAGCTCTTAAGATCTGTTACTTACCAAAGTGGATAAATGGGTTATCATTTTCCACCTTGAGAACTATTTATTTGCAGGAGAGAAGGACACATTTGTTGGTTGATGGCTCTGTAACCATGGAAACATATAAATAAAAAATAAGAAAAATGTTTTAATCCATTAATTTTCAGATCTCCTATACCAAGCTGCCTTTCCCCCAGAGGTGTGGCGTGGCCAAATGAAAACACAGCCGTGACCCAGGTCCACGTTCCGAGCAGTGCTGCACAGGGAGCAAGGCCAAGCCCTCCTCTTCTCTCTCTTCTGCCTCACAGCTTGGCCAGATATGCATTTTAAATGCACACTTTCAGTGTGGAGAGGTTGCCTTGGGTACATGTAGAAAAAGCAAAGCACTTGGCCTGTGGGACTTGGCTGCATAGACACGGGAAGAAAATCATTAGGGACGGAATCGGTGACCAGACCCCAGTCCAGATTTCCAAATGGTTGCTTTGCTCAACCCTTGAGATAGTGTCAGAAGCTCTGCCCTGCCTTCTCGGGGGTATGATACGGTGGAAATTGGGGTGGTCCTAAGATCGTTAAAAAGTTTAAAATAATATCGATCCCAGTATAATTTTTGTGCTCCTAGGTAATATCCTACTTAATTCACTTACTTGGAGACACCGTATCATGTGGAAGAGGGAGCTTCCCATTGTGCTTAAGATGAGCACAGGCTTGGGAGCCAGGCACAGCTGTTTTTCCATTCTTGTTCGACCTCTAATAAGCTTGGTAGCCTGGGGCACAGGACCGAATCTCTCTGAGCCTTGACTGCACCATCTGAAAAATGGCGATAGTAATTCGGGCACCACGGTGCTTCCGTGGACCTTTGTTGAGAAGATACTGTCTGTATATGATGCTTAGCATCTTGCTGGGCTCTCAGTGAGTCCTTGGGATAGTGTGGCTATAATTATAGTCATCGCTGAAATATACCAAATGTATTATTCAGCTCCTAACACTTCACAGGGAAGGGAGGAGCCTTCTGTTACGGCAGCAGGATGAGCAGGGCTCTTCCGTATTCCTCAGAGAAGGCCCCCCAAATCCCTACTTTAATGGAAGCCAGTTAAACACCACCATATTTCACTTTAATGCCAATGTAAATTTGAAAATATTTCGCTGAAATTCTCCTTAAATAAATGCACTTCTCTCTTTTTTGTTCACTCAAGAAATATTTATTGAGTACCTATTGTATGCTCAGCCTGTGCTAGGTTCTGGGGATAAAACAATAAGGTAGAAATGGCTCTGCATTTAGGAATGTTACAATGTGGTGGGGACAAAAAAATGACCCATGAACAAGCAATTACAAGGCAACATCCTCAGTGCTGTGGTAGGAGTAATGTACTACCGGGCATTTTGCTGGGGTGCCGAACCCCGGTTTGAGGGGGTTGTCTCTGGAAGTGGGATCATTTTTAGAGCCATCTCAGGGCTGGAGGCCTATTGTGGGCTGCCCTGAAATGCTAGAATCCATTCATTTACATCTTCATTCCTTTGCTCACTTATTCAGTGTTTATCGAGTGCCTATTAGTTCCCAGATTCTGTGGCAAGCCCTGGGGAGACAGGTTAGCAGGAAGAGGGTGTATAGAGAGGCGCCTGGGTGGCTCAGTCATTAAACATCTGCGTTGGGCTCAGGTCATGATCCCAGGGTCCTGGGATCGAGCCCCGTGTCAGGCTCCCTGCTCGGCGGGAAGCCTGCTTCTCCCTCTCCCACTCCCTCTTCTTGTGTTCCCTCTCTCACTGTGTCTCTCTCTGTCAAATAAATAAATAAAATCTTAAAAAAAAAAAAAAGGAAGGGGGTGTATAGAAATGAAGAGAAAAACTACCCAGCAGGGAGAAGTGAGAGAAGGTGGGGGGGGCGGGGCTGGCCAGCAGGAGGATGGTGGGGGAGGGGTCTGGGTTTGAGCCAGGACCTGAGGGAGAACAGGAATCAGGTGAGGGAAGAGGACCGCAGAGTGTGCTCATGTGGAGGTTGCAGCACAGTGTGTAGTGAGGGATGGAGAAGGTCAGAATGGCTGGAGGGTAGAGGGGGTACAGGAGAAGCCACAAGGCGGCCCAGGCTGGAGGGAGGCATTCCTATTCTTCAGATCCTTTTATAGGCTGGGTGGACTTGAAACCTGATGTGCCCTTCCTGCCATTACCTCTTCCGTTTTTCTTTAGTTTTCAGTAGGGTTGGGATTAAGTGAGGCTTTCTTCAGGAATTTAGGATTATCCTTCGTGGGGGATGCTGGAATGTGTTGCCCATACCTCAATTCAAGACTGAAGGGCTTTTCCCCAGACTTTGTAGGTGCTGCTGATAGAGAGCTCTCCGTTTCTAGCTTGCCCTGGAGATTGCCTCAGCTGAAGAAAGCCTCCCCACCCACTTCCCAGGGTGGTCCGCAGCCACTGATCGATGGGCATAGGAGTACAAAGGCTTAACCACGTCTCCCCAACTCGGCACAACTCTGCGGGGTCATCCCAGCCCCAGTGCTCCCTGAGGGGTTGGCTGAGATCTTCACTGGGACTGCCTTTTTGCACAGTGTCTTCCTCTGCTCGCCTGTGCTTGCTTCCCCGTCCCTACAAAGGAGGTATGATCCCAAGAGCACCCCTTAACATATGTTCTATCTCAAAGTTGTCTTCCCAAAGAACCTAACCTGGGACACACTTAAAATTCAACCCCTGTGAGATCAGAGTACAGATATACGAACACCACTTAATAAAGACAGATTTCCAGGAAAGCAAGGATTTGGCTATAACCTGACAGAATGTGTCAATGAGAAGGGGGATCACTCAGTCATAGGTAGAGAGAGCAAAGTGGGTCACAGAAATCTCCCAACTTCGAAGTCTTGTCTAAGGAAGAGGAAGACTCGGCCAGTTCTGATTCACAGGGCCATCCTTTTTGTGGAACTAGATTCATTGATAAGCTGTCATCAGGAAATGCTGTTAACCCTGCATCTAAGAACATATATTCTGATTCCATGTTCACCAGCCCCCTTCTGATTATAGGCTGACTTCCCCTGAAGGGCAGCCTAAGGGAAGAATTAGGTAGATAAGTTTCCACTATGGTTCACATAGCAGATCTAATTTTTGTTGGAAATTAACACTTTGGGATTCTGGTTTTATAAATCACTGTTATTGTTCATCTACCTCTGAGAGGGACTTGGGTCCACTCTTGGTATAGTGAAGAAAATAGGCCTCTGGCTGGAAGGATTTGGGCTCTTTGGAGATGCCAGGGGACCTTTCCTGGAAGCAGCATGCTAAAATCCTGGTGCTCTGAAAAAGGCTTTTTTTTTTAAATCCACACCCATATTTTTGAGTCTGTTTGGACTGATCCATTTATTTTTTATTTTTTATTTTTTTGCATTGTAGGCTTAAATTTAACTGACTGGCTTTTATGAAGCTCATAAACTAAAGGTATTTTAAGTATTATGTTCAGGGGATGTGGCTGTCATAATCTAATGGATCTTTTCTAAAAAAAAAATTTTTTTTTTTTTACTTAAAAAGAGGTTTCGGATAAGCAGCATATCAGAGTGAGGGGTGAGGGGTTGAGGGCCAGGGAACTAGATTTGAATTCTGGATCTGCCGTTGAGGTGCCCTGTGGCTTGGGAAGGTTACTTTCTGCTTGTGCTACAACCTCCTTATCAGGCTGGTAGGGGGTGATTGCAAGTAAAGTGCTCAGAACATTGCCCGGCACATGGAAAGCACTGGGGAAGTGAAAGGTACTATTATAGAGAAAAAGTATGATAATCACGCACATCTCAGCCATTTCCACTGGGCTCCATAAGCTTTGCATCAGGGGTCTCTTATGCTTTTTAAGTGCTAAAACAACTAAAACCTCGATGCTCCCATCCCAAATAGATTTCCAATTTCTCTTATTACAAAAAGCAGTAAAACAGATTTCTCAGTTGGTGCCCGTATCGGAGAGTTGGGTCAGACCAAAGGGCGGGAGCAGCAGTGTCTGTGAGCCCCGGTCGCTAGCAGCCGGGAGAACTCTCTGGCAAATGTGCAAACGTGGTAAGTTTGTGGCATGTGACATTGTCTTCCCTCTCCTTCTCTCCCCAATTGCATTTTTAAAAGTAATGCAGTTAATTTTCATGAGTATTTTAAGCCCAAATTAGATCTCATATTGTAAACACGGCAGAAGCTGAGAAAGATCTTGTTAACAAAGGCAAATTACGAAACTCCCACAAATCTGAATCAGACCCACAGAATTCAAGCTGAGACAAAGTACATGCCCACAAAATTCATGCCGGTTCATTTCTGCAGGATTAAAGTAAAGGCTGGCTCCCTAAGCTGCCAGAGGATCTGTGACCATGGCATCTAATTGCAGCTTCCTTTAAACCTTGAACAGGTCAATGGAGGCACGATGATCTCAGGGATAATTTGTCTTTTATGTATTTCTATGGTGTGATATATAATCCCTTGCTGAAAAGGGTCCTTGTGGGTGTCAGTGTTCTGTTCCCACTTGTAATAGATTAAAGAGCTGATAAATAGGTGATTCTTTATATCTACCTCTTTTGTCCTGCATAATGTGGGCCAAGAGATGAGCCCACCTCCATTAAGGCAGCAATGGGGGCATTCAACCCATAAATGATTCTGGGTTCCTTTTATGTCGCGACTGGACTCAACAGTGTATGCAGATGCATTTGGAATCTTGCAAACGACAGTGTTGAACAGCCAGAGAGTGGTTTTCCACTTGGCATCTTAACTCCTACTTTTCTCTGCTTGCTCTTGAGGTCGCCCCGCCCCTCAGATGGGGTGGAGTAAAGAGATCTCAAAAGGCAATTGTGTTATCTTGGGCTGCAGGAGCCAGGGAGGGTGAAGAAACTCATTTTGTCTGTGTCTGAACATACCAGAAGTCCTCTGCTAAAGTGCAGACAGTCAGGTAGTCAGCACCCGGGGGTCACTGGAAAACACACAGCATAGCAGGGACAGAGCAAAATCCTGCCGTAAACCCTACAGGGGTGCTGAGAATGGACAGGGTTTCTGCCCTCTTGACTCCATCGTCTGCTGCCTTTGCCCATCCCTGCCCCAGGCTCTTGGTAGATTTGAAGTCCTCAGGGATGGGGATGCTCCCAATAGCAAAAGTGTGGGGAACCTTAGTCAGGTGTTGCAGTTTGGTGTAGTTTAGGGAAAAATCTCCTCTTAAGCCAGGAATGTTTCCCCATCCCCCTGCCCATTATCCAGGGTTGCATCTCTGTAGGTCCACCATGGCAACTCCATGCTGGAAGGCAGCAGAACCAAGAGTGAGCCCCTCCCCCCGGCCCCCGAGTGTGAATGTGAGTCTCTGCGTGTCCTGGCTCCCTCCTCCCAAAAGGCAGGATGTGCTCTGTGCCTCTGGGCTGTTTTCCCTCCTCAGCACTAGCTCTTTACCTCAAGGCTGCTCTGCTTCACAAATACCTCCTCCTGTTCCGGAAATCCATTTCCCTCCATTTTCTCTTCCCGAGCTCCTTCCCTCCGGTTTTCTTTCTTTTCTAATCATGATATAATTCAGGTAGATAAATAGCTCACACGTTAGCTATTATGTAAGTAAATGGGAGAGCCAACTGGAAAGGTCAGTGATTGTGGAGCAATAATGGGCAAAACTTCAAGGAGGGGGTGGACCTTGAGCTTCTTTTTTTTTTTTTTAAAGATTTTATTTATTTATTTGAGAGAGAATGAGAGAGAGCACATGAGAGGGGGGAGGGTCAGAGGGAGAAGCAGACTCCCTGCCGAGCAGGGAGCCCGATGCGGGACTCGATCCCGGGACTCCGGGATCATGACCTGAGCCGAAGGTAGCCGCCCAACCAACTGAGCCACCCAGGCGCCCCCTTGAGCTTCTTTTAATAAAGTGAGAGGGATGGGGTTGGCTGATGGAAGGAGGAGGGGTGTACTGTGTTGATGGAGATGGTCCAGGGATGGGAGTTAGGGTCCAGGAAGCCTGGGCTCGCGTCCTGGCCTCGACAGTTATTTAGCTTTGTGACCTTGGGGAAGTCACTACAGCGCTTGGAGACTCAGGCTTCTTACCTGTGCGATAGGGATTGTCACACCTGGCTTCCACCATTGTTCTAAGGATTATAATGGATTAATTCTATACTTATGGATTATTATGTGCTGATCCCTGTGCTAGGTACCAGAAGGCAACAGTCCTAGGCTTCGCTTTCTAGGAACTTCCAGGAGAGAGAGACAAATAAGTGAAGAAGCATATATTTAAGACTGTATTATGAGCCATGAAGGATGCAACAGAATAATTGTGTCAGTGGTTTTTACAGAGGGGAAACAGAGAAGGTTCCTGAGTAATGCCCGTGTGGCACTCGTCATCGCTCCCAGCATGGGGTAAAATGAGCTCTTGGTAGTTTATCGTATCCAGGGGACGCCTGCATGAGGACGGGAGAATTAGGGAAGGGCTGTGTGGTGGCAACGGGGATTGTCATACCCGTGGATTCCCTGCTTGCCCTTTTCTTTCTAAGGGGATAAGTTCACGTACAAGCTTCAGGAGGAGAGATTCGCCCTGGAATTTGCTGGTTCACCTGTGTCTTTGGCCAGAACACTCTCTCTCTGCCCTTAGCTTGCTGTCTGTCTACCATAGTGTGGACCTAGAGAGGGCACCCGTAAAACATCTCAAAACTTGGCAAGAACGCAGCCACTGTGGAGGAAGTATTAATAACTCATGGTTACTGGGCTTTGAATTGAGGGAGTATTTTCTCTCAAGTGCTCTGGGGAGAGATGGTTGTAGGGTTTGGCATTATTTTCTCTCAGGAGAGAAAAAAACAACACAGAGGCGTTGAAGGTGCTTTCTAGAAATTTCATGGGTAGAATCAGCCAGTCCTTTCACATAGGTCCTCGCCGCCCGTTCAGTACGTTGACCACCAGGCCATTTGCTTGAAGTGGATATTAGGGCACCACCTCCTTCTCTGGCCGCTTCTTCCTTGTGACTTCCTGGCACAGCCAGCCTGGCAGCCGTAGCTCCTTCGTCATGACATTAATTCAATATAAGGAGGTCAGAGGTCAAATATTTTAAAAAGCCAATCTCTGATTTAGCCCAGATTTTTAACCAAGGTAGGTTTTTTTTTTTTTTTTTTTTTTTTTTAAGGTTTAGGGGGGCCAGGATAGGAAAGGGTGAATGGCCAGAATTTTCCATGGGACTTTCCTGAACATGATCTTGTAAGAAGTGGATTAATGCCTTGCTCAAAAGTGGGTGTGGCAAATGCCAAAAGACCAAGGGAGAGTGCGGGAGGCCTCAGGAGCCTCAGGTGAAAGGCGGTAGGGCAGATCAAAGGCTCACTCAGGGGATGATGATTATTTTTAACATTTGGTTAAAAATTGACAAACTAATTGCTGAGCCCATTGTCAGAAAACTGGCAACCCATTAGGGATGATTGTAAGCAATTTCTCTCTATTATTCCTAATGAGATGGACACAGCCTCTGCTTCTGGATTTATTGCTCAGGGAGAAAGGAGGGTTTTGTCTGTGTCTCTCAGAGCGGGAGTGTCGCCTATATGCTGTACCAGGCCTGCTGCACGGGATGCTGGGTTTTCCCCTCCTCCCTGCCCTGAGCCCAGAAGACAGATGATTTGTTTGTCTGACTGCCTGAACGAGTCCCTTGCTGCCTCTTCATTTTCCACCTTCTCTCCCTTCCAAACACCATTCTTCCTCCTGGCCAGCGCTCAAGATATCATTAATCTAAAAAACAAGAAAACAAACTTGAATAGGAAAACGGAACCAAAACTCTTTGGGAAGTGAAACTTCACTGAAAGCGAAAGCGACCAGGAGTTCAGGATTTCAGTGAGCTTTGGGGAAGACCAAAATATTCTTTAAAAGCCGTTTAGAGTATTTCCCGCTTTCACATATCAGAGTAAGTGCTGGCGCGTCTGTGGAGAGTGCCCCGGATCTTGCTTATACAAGAGAAAGTGTCTGCTATCCCTTCACACTGGGGTATGACACCCCTGGCCTAGTCTTCCTGAGCTAGCCTGGAAAGAGTCGATATTTATGAGTCCAGGTCAAAGGCAGGGTTTCCCACACCAAGGCAGGCCCCTAGGTCCCCCGTCCTGGTGAGGGCCTGGCCATCGTCTTCCCTCTGGGCAGGGAGGAATGTGCCCTGTGCTGGCTTCCCCTCATGCTTATTCCCATGGCCCTCTATGTGTGGGACACATGTATCTCTTCCGTTTTAGCAACAAATGAGTTCTGGTTTATCGGGTCGATATGCAGATCGGGAAGTCCATTTAGTGGGTCTCTCTCCCTCATTTAAAACCCGTTTCCGTGTCCATTTCCCACTATTTGTTAAATCAGGAAGATCAGAGGAAATGACAAAATGAAAATGGCTGCCAGATCAGTTTACATGAGTGGTTTTCATCATTCCAGTGGACTCTGCGGTGAATTCTTGATAATTTCTTCTATAAAAAAAGAAAACGTCCAGTTGTGTGTGTTTGTTTTTGCTCGTGATTGACACCCATAGCTATAAAGTACGTGTCAGATTTTAAGTACGCCCAGGAAAATCATCAACTTCAAGTGTTTGCCCACTGTTACATTGTCAGTCTTTGAGACATGGAAAATGGTAGTCATGATTCTACCCAGAAAAGAACTTGGGGACCGTACTGGTTTCTTATTGCTGCTGTAACAAATGATCACAATCTAAGTGGCTTGAAAAACCCACAGATTTATTATCTTACAGTTTTGGAGGTCTGAAGTCCAAAATGGGTCTCACAGAGTTAAAATCAAGGTGTCAACAGGGCTGTGTTTCCCAGAGGCTCTAGAAGAGAATCCGCTTCTCTGTCTTTCCAGCTGCTGGGGGCCTCCCAATTTCCTTGGATGGAAGCTCCATCCATCTCTGAAACCAGCAAGCTCTTCGTTCTTGCTTCTGCTCCCACAATGACATCTCCTCTGAATGACTCCTTAGCTTCCTTAATCGTAGAGGAAGCCCTGTGATTACAGTGAACCCACCAGATAATCCTGGATAATCTTCCTCTCTCAAGGTCCTTGACTTAATCATATCTGCAAAGTCCCTTTTTACCATACAGATAACTTATTCACAGATTCCAGGGATAAGGATGTGGACATTTGGGACGTTATTCTGCCTATCACAGGAACAAAGGGCAAAAGCAGCCTAGAAAATCAGTTCTTATAAATAAACAATAACCAATACATTTTTGGATTCCTCCCCCCCCCTTACTTAAAACAATTGTTTTCAGTCCCATACAGGCTTGAAAATGGCAAACCATTAATTGAATTCCTGTTCAACTGTACTCTGTGATTTATTTCATGTGTATGAAAGTATAGTAGTTTTGTAGGATGAAAAATTTACTTTCTAATTTCCTTTTAAAGGTCAAGTGGCAAAGAGAACTAGTTTTAAATGCAAGTTACTCACATGGAGCAATTAAGGAGAGCTATAAAGTGGTATGGATTTTCAGATGTGGCATGGGCCAGATACAAATGGAGGGGAATTGACTAAGATATTAGCTGATTTAGGAAAATTCAAATCCTACCTGTGGGAGAACACTTATATTCATATATATTTATTGTAATTCATTAAAAAAACCCTCTCTTCTAAACTGTTTTATCATTAAATTTGCAATTTTCTTTCTCTTTGCAGCCAGACATAAACACCAAGAGCCAACCTCTGTGGTAAAATCTTGTCCTGGGCTTCTCTTTGCTGTCAGTGGGCCCTAGTGACTTAGAGCCCACTTTCCCGGATGTATTGAAATTCTATATTAAGTTAAAGGATGCTCTGTAATATTCGATCTCTCCCAGAACAAACAGGCCTGACCTGGTCCCAGTATCCCTCTTCAGACTAAACTAAAAGGCTCTTCTCTTAATGTCATTCATGACTTTAGACCATCCCCTGGAGAGGTTGCTCTTGGTTATCATTTTGACCTTCGGGGCATTTCTTTTTCCGCTTCGGTCTACTCTCCCTGTGGTGTGGGCATGAAGGAAATTTCTTTTCATGCCTGGTTTCTCCGGAGAGCCCAGCCCATGAAGCCACGGTGCTGTCTTCCCCACGCATGGGGGGGCTGAGAAAGAGATCTGCCTCTTTGGCTCTTTCTGCAGGTGACTGGGTGACATCGGAGTGGATGGTCAGCAGAGCTGGTGGACCCTCTTTAAGCTTCATGCCGGTTCCTTTAGGCAAAAACATAACCCTTTTCCATCCCTTGCTGTTTCCTCTGGTGGCTCGGTCAAGCTCTCAAGGGAAACAATGAAATACAACCTGTTGGGACTGGCACCTGTTCATTGGCTTCCGCCTGCGTGGAGACAGTCTGTGCTGGCATCTCGGCCCAGGGCTTGGCAAGACCAGAGCATACTCCATTCTCGCTGTGGCCGGGGCAGGACCTGATGACAAGTAGCCACAAAATGATGACAGAGAGAGGCAGAGAACAATGGTTTAGGGAAGGGGTGGGGAGGCGGGAGGGGGGGCAAGACTAGGACCAGCTGTGTGGTTCAGAAGGGAGAAAAAAAATAGGGAAGGGCTAGTGCCTTGGATTATTTGTTTTCCTTTGTTTTCTTTTTTCTTTTTTGCTCGTTTTTGTCAGGTCCTTCTCTATGCGCGCAGAGAGCTCTGTGGTACTCACAAGCCCGTCAAATCTTGAGTTAGTGAATGTTTCTGCTTAATGAATCATTCCATGCTATTGACCAATGGAGCTTTTTGAAAGAATGGCTTTGGGGTAAGAAGTACAATTAGAAATTATCACCAGCAATGGCCAAGTGGTATTTATGATTTTGGCTGGCCATTTACCACTCTTTACTGGTGGGAGAATGCCTTGCCCTGCCAAATGATATCCTTTAATTTTGTAGAAAATCAAGGCAATGTGTTCATTGGTAAATATAAGTTATTCTTTTTTGTGTGTGGTTTTGTAGCTTCATAATGTTTGAGAATTCCTGAATAGGAAGATCCTCTAAATGAAAATGGAAAATTTTATTAAATTTTACTCAGTGGTTCTCAAAATTTAGCGTGCACGTAAATACCCAAGGCACTTGGTAAAATGCAGACTTCTAGGTCCTATACTCACAGTTTCGGATTTAATGGACCTGGGTTGGGCCCCCAAATTTGCATTTTTAACAAACTCCCAGGTTATCGCGATGCAGGTGTTGGGTTCAAAGCTTGAAGAAAATGCGATCACGCACTTGGCCTTAGCTAATCATGGCGTGATGAGCTCTCACTCAATCCCTCCTTACCTGTTTTCACATGACAGAATTTTCTCTAAGATAGCAGTCGCGTTTTCGTGCATTCAGGAAGGCGCTTCTGATAGTGCGGTATACCACCTGCATTATTTTCAGAGCTTCTGGTCTCAGGTTTATTCCCGGTACAAAGATTGAAGGATGATGTGAAATCAAATACATTTGTCTGGGAGTTGAATGTCTGTCAGACCCAGGCATTGATTTCTTGGAGCTCGAATTCTCAGTGAATGTCTTTCCAGTGAGAATTCCAATCAGGATTCTAAAGGTTATATGCAATAGGCCTGATTTCTGAGCTTTCTCTGGGGGAGATTGCTTAATTTATAAGCAAAAGGGAGAGAAATCCACTCACCACCGCTGCTTATTTTATAATCAGCACACAGTTCATATTTTAGAATAAAATGCTATGTTGATTAGTGGTGTGAACTAGGCTGAGTCAGAAAATATCTCTGTGCAGAGAATCTTTAAGGATGAAATATTTGCACTTTCGAGGATGAAAAGAGAGCAAAAGGAAATCTAGGCGGAACCGTAGGGAAGTTCGCCTAGGAGAGGAGAGAAGGGGGATTTCTGTAGGTGCTCTTATATAATTTTATCACTAGGGGGCAGCATTGCACTGTGTTGAAAAATGCTCATTGCAGCAAGCAGCCCTTTAAAGGAAAATACATCCAAGTGAGCAAAACTAAAAACCTGAACATTAGCAAGAACCAGAAAACCAACAACACAGAACCCAAACTCTCTTTGTTATAATGTGCCATCTTTGCTTTTCTTGGTGCACAGAGTTTAATATTGTAGTTTTAAGACTCTCCAGGGCATACTTTATCGGTCCATTAATACACACTTAGGGGTGGTGGATAATGCAGGGAGATTATTTTTCTTTTTTCCCACTTTTTGTTTGGCTCTTCCATCTCATCTCACTGTTCTTGTCTTGCTGCCAAGGAGCTACTGTCCTATCTACTTCCCTCCAGGAAGAGACAGACTGGCAGCTGGCCGTACCTTGGTAATGTTGGTCATTTGGGGAGGCCTGGTGGATGTGTCTAGAACTGGCTGGAAAGCTCCCTCCCTTCTTCCTGGTATGAAATCAGCCTCACAATGTGCACGATTCTGGGAAAGTCCTAGGGGTTATAGTTACTTTTATGCACCCATATAAACACACTTTTACAGGAATCAAACCATCATTCTATGGAGAGTGATACAAAATAAATAGATGCTAAAATTTGCATCTTTAAAACGGACTCATATTGATAAGGTGTGGGTGGGTTAAAAACAAATCCAATCATCGGCTTCAGGAATGGAAGTTCCACCGATGCAGGCATTTTGTCTGTTCAGGGATGTAGCCCAACCTCTTAGAACAGTGTGTGGTGTAGAAGGCACTCAACAAATTTGTTGAGTGAGTGAATGAATTTAAACACAGGCATGATGAGGGGTGCCTGGGTGGCTCAGTTGGTTAAGCATCTGCCTTCGGCTCAGGTCATGATCCCAGGATCCTGGGATTGAGCCCCGCATGGGGCTCCCTGCTCCGTGGGAAGCCTGCTTCTCCCTCTCCCACTCCCCCTGCTTGTGCTCTCTCTTTCTCTCTCAAATAAATAAATAAAATCTTTTAAACAAACAAACAAACCCCAAATATCCCACAGGTGTGATGATAGCACCCTCACCTCACCTTGGTTTTGCTTTTGAGCCATGGTTCTCTCGCTGATCTTTTCGGGGACTGAAGCAAGACGGGGCACCTGACATGTCCTTGTCTCAGTCTTTGTGTCATTTCTGGCTTCATGGGATTACAATGGCTGATAGTTTCTTGAAGGAAAGTTCTAAAATTCACATCAACTATAAACCCCCGATATTTTTGTTTCTCTGAAATTTGCATATAAAGTTGCATACAATTACAGTGTTAATTCCACCATTTTTTGGGTGGGA
This sequence comes from Neomonachus schauinslandi, assembly GCF_002201575.2. Taxonomy (NCBI): domain Eukaryota; kingdom Metazoa; phylum Chordata; class Mammalia; order Carnivora; family Phocidae; genus Neomonachus; species Neomonachus schauinslandi. Next base: position 86,694,227 of record NC_058404.1, read on the forward strand.
GGCATAAAGACTAGATTTGAAAATAACTTCCTATTAATGCCCTTCTATAAGGAAGTCTTTCTATTTTGCTTCCTCCTCTCTTTTCTTCTCTTGGAAGAAACAGGCAGTTTGGGAAACTTCACTTTGAACATCATCAGAAGTATGCACAGGGCAGGGAATAACAGGCAGTATGAAGATTAATTACCCTCATTGGACTCTAGCTTGGCTGGGCAAGGTGAGACCGTTCCATTATTTAATCATGTTGGCGCAGCTGGCTTCCGAGGGCTTGAGTGCTGGGATAGCCCTCCCTTCCCACTTAATTTATACGAGGAATTGGTCCTCAACTCACCGCTCCCAGTTGAACCCTCAGGCAGAGAGGGAGAGGAGTAATCGATTTGGGAAGGAGATGTTTCCATTTCCGCCTCCGCCCAGCGCCAGTTCTGGGGCAAGTTCTCAGTGCTTACGCGGAAGACGTGCCCCCAGGCTGCTGCCCTCTGCGCCTTTTTCCTCCCACACAGCTTTTCAAGGTTTTCTTTTGGCTGGAGATGGCTGCCCCTCCGAGCTACACGCAGTGAGAGACTAGGCTGTACCCATCCATAATGCTAGGGGAGATGTTTCTTTTTCATTAATGACTTTTTTCTTTTCTTTTCTTTCCTTTTTTCTCTTCTCCTTTCTTCCTTTCCTTTTCTTTTCTCTCTTCTCTTCTGTCTTCCTTTCCTTTCCTTTTCTTTCTTCTCTTCTGTCTTCCTTTCCTTTTTTCTTTCCTTTCCTTTCCTTTCCTTTTCTTTTCTTTCCTTTCCTTTTCTCTTCTTTTCTCTTTTTTGATGGAGCTTGATCATTGCATTGTCATACAGAGAGGCTGGTCTGTACCACAGTCCCCGCTGTTACTAATGTAGTTTTTTTTTTTTTCCCCCTTAATCTCATCTCACCATGGCCTCTTGTTTCTTACCATGCTCCTCTGCTGCTTCTGAGTTGGCCCTGTCACTTCTCATTAGCATCTGAGGAGGAACAGGAGAATGGAATTTTACATATTCTGCCTTTGTTCCTTGTTTCCCCGTGGTGGCGTGGTGGTGAAAGGTCTTAATCACAATGAAAACTGCATTCTCTCAAAACAATGTGTTAGGTGGGCTTGTCTTCTCCAGACCCTTGAGTATTGTTATGTCCTGGGACTCACACAACATGGCACTCAAACCCTATTTAGTATAGATTTTCAAAGTTGTTCGGAGACCTGTGGACAGTTTGTCTATCAAAATGAGCCCTTTAAAAAATGACCTTATGAACCAAATGTCAATGGTCCCAAGTAGACACAGTAAGGAAGGTTTGGGACATGAACTGTCACAGGATTGTAACAACGAAAGACAGTGACTCAGCCACTCCCCCCGTCATCCAGGTTGAATGATGGAGTAACAGTTAATAACTTCCAATCTTCTCTATTCTCCAAGATCCAACCTGCCTCCAAGCTGATGAACTCAATATTCTCCTGCTGCCTCCGCCACCCTGACACTCGGGCCTGTGCACCTCATGTCCTAGTTGCTAAAATTATACAAATTGGAAGGAAAAAACGAGTCTGTGAAATCACTCTCTTGGTGTCTGCAGTTTACACTGGCTAGTTAATTTGAGACTTCACATGGGTCTCTCAGAGTGACAGAAACCATAGCCCGTCTGCTGTTGTACAAGCAAGTGCATATAGCCTCGCTGCTAACACCCTTGGAAAATGTCCCCAGAAATGCAGCTCACGGAGAGAGTTCTTTAAATTAAGCTAGATTTGTAAAGAGCCCATTTACTGCCTGACTTATAGTTAAATCCTGTGGCAGAATGGAATTTGAGGCTAGCTGCCAGTGAACGGAAAACAGCTTGGGTACCAAACCATGAGCCTGGGAGTGGCAGGGAAAGGAGTGATGTTAGAACAGAAGGCATCCTGAAGTCTGAAAAGAAAGAAAAATCAAAACAGAAGGAAGTGTCTAGAGGCCAAGTACAGAGAGGTCGTCCAAGAAAGTTGAGATGCAGAGAATGAACACGGAGAGAGAGAACAAAGAATAAGAAAGGAGAGTTCATGAAAAGAAAGAGGGAGGTAGAGGGAGGAAAGGAGAAATCGTCTGAGAAGAGAGAAGTTGTTTTCCTGCTTTATGTCAGTAAAGAGACATGGCCGGAAATCAGGTTGTTTCAATAGGCAATCAGTAGTGAGTGGGCAAAACTGCTTCCCTACCTAGGTGTCAAGTTCTGAGTTTATGAGTGCAAATAAGCAAGCCTTCAAACAATCAAACGAACTCTAACCTTATATTCTGCTCTTTCTAGGTTATAGTTGCTTTGAATAGAAATAATTTTTTTTTTTTTTTATATTCCAATACAGTTGATTTCGAATCTCTTGAAGAAGAATTTAAACAGTGATGAGAAGCCGGGTTTCTCTATAGCCAGCCTATTTCTCATGGCCTCCCGTCCGAAAGCTGTCCCTCCTCATTTTCTTCACAAATGAAGACACCATGACTGATTGATACCCAACTGCAAAATGTTAACTTGCTTTATATCTTGGGACTTTCACTTTTGGCGGGGGGGCTCTAGAACTTCCTGTGGAGCTTATTAAGAATATAGATGCCTGGACTCCACCCCTGGAGATTTGGATTCTCAAGGGAAGGCAACATTTCTAAGAGAAATGCAAGCTGGGGAATGTTGAAAAACAGGATCAAGCTGTAAAATGTGAAAATTTTAAGGCTTAGAGGATAAAACAATCTAATTTGATGCTGGTTAAATCCCTCCAAAAGGCGGTCTCATGGAGTGACATCTGCATACTTGATTGAAAATTAAGGATCAAGGAAATAGAAGATGGCTTATTTTTCTCCCACCACAATTCTTGGCTAGCAGAGTCTTCTTTTTCTTTCCATTTAGTTACTGAAGAAAGAGCAAACTCCAAACTATGAACACATTTTTGGGATGGTCCAGATGGGAGTGTATCTGTGTTCATAGATCTCTGTGGAATCTGGCTTGTGGTTCCATTGATCCTCTTAGCCAGGACTCTTTCTGAGTCCCCAAAGCCCCCTTGTTAGCTGCTGTCACATTCTGTCACGTCTCTGGAGGGACAGCCTCTGCCCTGAGACACTGTAGGAGGGGGGGAGCTGTAATATGAAAGTCAGACAAATGTAGTCTCCATCCGGCTCGGCTGCTTACTCTGTGCAGTGGGACAATGGCTCTCTGAGCTTCAGGGACCTCTGTTGTTAAAATGGGTGTAATCATTATTCCTCACTGAGTTGGAATTCTTAAAAAGGCGCTTGGAGGAATAAATGTTCAATAAACAAGACCACCCCTTGGGGGTCTCTCTCCTCTTATCCTGTAGAGAGAGTCATCTGCCCACCACAGCACCCGAGTTCCTCTGTACCTTCTATTGTGTTCTTAGCTGTAAGCCTTACCTCCAACCCTACCCCAGGTGATGTGTCTATGTTTGTAAGCCTGCTGGCCTTTAGGTCCTCCAGTTTGTTGTTGTTATTGTCACGTTTTCCAATATGACCTGAGAAGCCAAAAGGTGCGACATCTAGAAGCCAAGGTTGGGAGATGGCAGGTCAGCCTGGCTGTGTGTGTCAGGACCTGCAGAGCTGCTCATCCCACTAGACAAAAGAACACCAGGAGTTCGAGGGATTGTTTGTTGTGAAGCACAATTCCTTATTTGCTGAGCGGTATTTATACCATCATTTCAAGGATTGACATGTAAAATTTTCAACTGTGCCTTGTCCTTGATCCCTCCTGGGCAATATACAAGATGGAGAGTCTAACATCCTTGTGGGAATTCACACATGTCATACTCAGTGACAGGCAATCATGATTCTAATGAGGGCAGAAGAATTTAATTCAATAAAAAACCTATCAGAATTGACAGTAGAAGTGTAAACAGGTCCCTGGTGAATAATTTTGCTGGGCCTTCTCTGCTGCTGTATTTGTTGACATAGACCATAACCAAACGTGGAAGGCAGATGCTCAAGCCCGTCCCAACAGGACCGGATGCCTCCACATTAACCAGTGACGTGGGGAACACACCATTTGCATGAAACCATGGACCGTGTTGCTGGGGGTGGTCTTGTAAAAATGGCATTGATATGGGAGAACTGGATAGAATGGTAACTGGGGTTACCATTATTATTTTTTTGTCATTTTCAAGATATTCAGGCAGTAAAAAGGAGTCTTCAGTTGGCTGCTTTGGTTTTTCCCTGAGACTCTTAACATAGCATGCCAAATAATTGTATGAATGTCTGGAGTTTTTTCCTTCTGTTTTAGCAACCGGATTTTAAAGACTTTTCATTCAGTTAGTTTATGAGCTATTGCCTGTTATGGCAAATTTAAATTTCATCCAGCAATGCAAAGAGAGTGCTCCTATGAGCAACAGAAACAAATTCCAAATGCAGACTCCTTGATCCAACAACTAACCCTTTAACTAACCCTTTGCTAATAACATTCACCGATGTTTTACTATTATTGTCCCAAGGGACTCAAGTGTTGCGATGCGTTTACCTGGGCTCCTTTTCCGTGTTCTGATACCCCCTTAGTCTTGGCACCCCTCCGCATGGACGACGAGGAGCAGTATAACTAAGCACGCTATCAAGCCTTGCTTGTTTGTCATTTCCCCTTTGTTCTGTCCCCTGGTTCATCATTAATTCTGTCATTTTCCTATTTCTTGTCCACTTGGAGCCGTGAGCAGTAATGGACAGCTCACAATTCTGACCTTTTCCGCTTCTCACATTCTTTGGCAGAAGCTCTTAAAATAGGAAACAGCCGAGCTGAGAATTCCCACTGGCAGGAGAGCGCTGTGGCCTTGCTCTCGCAGCCCGCGGGCCTGTTCCCTGGCGGTGATGCTGCCTGGCCCCGGCCCCCTCTCCCCGAGCGCCCCCTCCGGCCGGGCCCGGGAACGCCGCAGCCCGGTCAGTGGCGGCGGCTCTGACACCTGCGCTGCTTGCCTGGGGGTGGGAGTGGGGGTGGGGGTGGGGATTTCCTGCGACCTTGCCCTCTTAGCCACTTGGCGGAGGGCGAAACTTTAGTGATTCAGGGGACAAAAATCCAATGTCTTCCAAAGGAAAGATGTGCACCTGAGAGGAAGGGAGTGGTGTGGAGGTCAAAGTGGGGAACACAAAGGTCTTTCAGATCTCTTTGTGAGCGTCAGTGGAGCCTCGGAGGGCTTCTCTCTGAATGGACACACTCACGAGCGTAGGGTTGCTGACCGCAGGCTCCTGTAAACCTCTGGCCTGGAAGCTCTACAGCCCCGCAGGACTTCCTTCTCCGAGCCTTCCAGAACACCCAGTGTTTCCCTGCCCCACGGGGGTCCCGTCGACCCTCTCTTCTGTGAGGTTTTTCTGTTTCTTTGTCCTGGTGGCTGGAAGAGATCAGACCTTTAGCCACCCAGGATCATTCTAGTGGCTCAGGAAAGTGAGAGCTAGGAGCAGATCGGATGGTGCCCTCATGAAATGGTGACCTGTCCCATTTGCTACAGCCGCAGAGGTGAGGCTGGCTGGCAGCTGGGGGCGGGGTGTGGCGGGGAGAGCCGGGCGCTCACAGGAACCCAGCCGAGCTCCTAGATGCCTTGTACTAGTTAGCCGATCATTTCCCTGCATTCATTTGTCACTACGAGGTCCTTTTCTCTCTGCTTCTGGTCTCTTCTCCAGCTCCTTAAGGCGTTATAAGATCAAAGTTACAAAAGGCAAGAGAAACATGACGGAAGTGTCAGGAAGAACAAATAAATACTTGAGACTATATTGGAGCAAAACTTCTATTCCTTTCTTTATCATTCATTTGTTCCCTTCTCAGATACTTTTTTTTGAGCCTGTTCAGTGCGCCCAGAACCATGCTGATTGCTCAGATTATAAATGTAACCCAACGATATAAAAAGCTTTTAGCCTTCAAGGAAAACTATTTTGTTAGCCAAATAAAGTGACTCCTGCCCTTAGTCTTATGAACCACAGGAAGTCCACTCACCCTCTCTGAGGACCACATGAAGACTCCCGTACACCTGCCAGTGTCAGCTCGTTCTCTGGGGGCTGCTGTGGCGTGGGCTCCCCTTCACTGCTGCCCCTCTTTTCCATCTACCCCTGCTGCTCTGGCACTCTGGGCTCTGGTTTGCCCCAAAGCACAGATACATTTTCTTCCTTCATTCCCCAAGGCTGCTATTGGGACATAGAGGTGAGCAGATGACAGGGATATCTTAGAAGTCATCGTGAAAGACTTACAACGTAGAAAAGGAAAGCAGGAGTGAGACGTTAGCTATCAGCGCTCCAACAGCATCTTCCGCGGCCCCGGCCAGCAGCTGTGTTGCTGTGCAGGTCTGCTCCCCCCCACCTAGCTTTCTCTTTCCCCGGCCCCAGGCTCCTCACTGCGGAAGAACAGGCAGACTTTCTTCGCAGTCAGGTATGTCTCTTTGGGGATGCACCAGACCACCCAAAGGCTTGATTTTAACACTGTTTGGTCTCTTATGATCTTAGTCTCTCTTTTCCTATCAGGCTTTGGGCATTTCCTTTGTAAATTAAAAAGGACACTGCAGTGTTTTCCCCAATTAAAAAAAAAACAACAACAACAAACCTCCAAATCTTCCCCAAAGATAAATCTGTTACACCATCTTGAATGCAGAAATAGCTACCCATAGCTTTTAAAGTACCAGTTGCCTCATAATTAAGATGACAGGGCCCCTGCCCACAACCTGAGCATAGTAGGAGAGACAACAAGAGAACCAAATTTGTAGCAGAATGTTATGAGTGATGTGACAGAGGTGTGTGTGGGCTGCTATAGGACCGCACAGAAGGAAGCATTTAATTCCACCCACTGGTCCCTGGAAGGCTTTGCAGCCTCACTTGAGTTAAGAATTTTCCAGGAAGGTAATGGGAACACAGCATTCCAAGCAGCTAGAGAAGGATGTGAAAATTGCGGAGGCATGCAAAAGCCTGGCAGGTGGGGGCAATAATAGGTGTTGGCAGGACAGGAGCATGGGATGGGAAGATGGGCAAGGACCACATGGCATGCTCAGGAGTTGATAAGAAACCTTGTATCCGCGGTGCCACCATCAGAATCGTGCTGTAAAGACTGCGGTGGGGCAGTGCGGAGGATGGGCTGGGGACAAGGGAGACAGGGGCACAGATTTGGCGTCTGCTGTGCATCCAGGGATGAAGGCCTGATCTCTAGCAGGGCATGGAGATCAGATAAATGGCAAGCCAAGAGACTTCATCTCTAATGTGGGGGGCTGGGGCTCCCCCGCTAACTCACTGCTGTAGCCAATTTGCCTAGAACAGTGTCTGTGTTCAGCGCATAGAAGTCAACCAGTAAACACTGGCTGAAAGAATGAACGGTGCAGTTGGACGTTGGTGTCCAAAGATGTCCACAGTGACCGTTATGTCATATAAATGTGGCTCAGGAGTCTTCACTGTACTGACATGAAGAACATGAGTTTTTGAATAAATGTAACACCTTTTACTCTGCCATTTTAAAGGGATAATTTGAGGGGGGTTGAATACACAAGTTGCAAAGGTGTGGTTGGAGTGTGGGGAAAGTTTAAGTGATAGTGAAGTGTCTAGTCATTGTCATCCCTCCAAGCCCCAAGAGACGTGGGGAGGTGGTATTCCTAGAGCCTGAAAGGAGGAAGCTATGCACGGTGGGCTGCCTTGACAGGACCTGTAACCTTTGGTGTGGGTTTGCCATCAGCTGGAAGAAGCTGAGGGAGCGAATACCTTGCCATTTCTTTCCTCTTGCCCTCAGTCTGCTAGCAGGCCTTTCTATTGGCCGAATTCTACCAGAAGCAGAAGGTCAAGGGGGCCTGTGGCCCCTCCCAGACAGAGGACAGAGTTTCCTTGCCACTTCCTACAGTTCTGCCTTTTTTTTGCAAGGTCAGAATGCATGTGGAGGCAAATAAATTAGACTCTAGCCTGCCCTAATCTTCTGCTTCAACTGCTGCCTCAAAGCTACCCAGGCTTCAAATAGACTTGAGGCAGTTATGTGTCCCTTCTTTCCATAGCTGCAGCCCACTTTCTGACCTCTATATAACTGAGTGGTAACCACCTGACTGACAAGCCCGCGTCAGTAGTTGAGAGAGAGTTGGGTGCTTTATTCACACAGTAGCAAAGCAGAGATATCTTCTTATCTGAAATTTGGTTAGAAAACAGAAAATCTCTGACATAATTTAAGGCTTTGTATAAAAATCCATGCCATGATTGAATAGAAACCCACAGTGTGGTCAGCTTGAATGGCAAGGGAAGTGGTATTTGTTGGAGGTCTACTATGTTCAGATTCTAGGTCAGGTGCTTTACAAGACCGAGGCTCTCAGGTAGTTGAACTTGGGGGGTCCACATCAGTCATTACCAGTCTGTTGTAGTTCTGTAAAAATGACCTTGATCAAACTTCCCATCTCTGTGTATTACTTCTGTTAAACTAAAAAAAAAAAAAATCGTAGAACTTTGAAAAATTAAACTAATGTAAAACCTCTGTGGGGAATTGTTGCCACAGCTGGATGGAATGCGTCAGCTATTAAATAACAACACTTCACGAGGCAGCCAAGCGTAGAGCATGGTGTCCCACTGAAGCCACAGAGAAATCTAAATAGAATGCAGAAACTCAGTAGGAATTTGACTCGGCTAATAATATGGCATGGATATATAAACCTATAATTTAGCCTCGGGATTTCTGCCCTTTGTTATCCTTCTCTGCTTGGTTTTCTCGTGTACTTTCTGACAAGGAAAATAAGGTTGTCATAAACCTTCCACCTTGGATGGTGGATTCATTGCAGGCTGCACAGACTTTCACTACAAACCACAATTAGGAGACAGTGGGGGTCAATGTTACTATAGGATTTTATGCAGTTGAACTCGGCGGCCATTTGATTTGTTGGGAGTCTCTTGATGTTCGTGAGCCCCCACTTCTGGGAATTTTGTTTTTCCAGGTGAAGCCAACCAGAGAGTCTAACTTTGATCACTTTTCTTCAATAAAATCACAATAAAGGAGGTGAATGAAATCATGTATCTCTTTGGTAGACTTTCCTACCCTGCAATTCCTTTGCCCAAACGAAGACGACCGCCTACCAGTTTTCGAAGAGACAGAAGTATGCATCTCTTTAACACGGTGTGAATAGAAGAAACATACTGACCAGATGCTAACATTAAATTATAGCCTTTCTTACTTAGATAAAACCAAATTGAAATTGCATTGCAATCAATCAGGAGCTCCCCTTCAAAAATATTACTCTTCTAGAAACCCTTTCTTTAACTGTGACTTTGGAAGCCCTAGTTACCCAGTCAGGCGTGTGCGCACACACACACACACACACACACACAAAATCATTATTTTTGGAGACAATATGTATTGGTTAACTCTTGTTCTTACCTGCTATGATATGTACCCCAGCTTCTTGTGAAATCACTCCCATCTCCCCCAATAATTTCTGAAAATTTCCATGGTGTGACTTAAGTGTTGTCACGAACCACGGCAGTCACCTACTCCTTGGTATCTGCTGGGCACCATACTTCCTGCTCCTGCCTTTTCTGGGCATCCCTGTATCCACCAGATGCTGCTACTTATGTCACATCTAGTTGATGTACTGGAGCACTTTGTCATCAAAGCTTCACTGCATTTTCTGAGCCATCGGTGTACCCAGCTATGCTGTTTTAGGCTGGGAAATAAGGATAATGTTATTCCCTATTAGCCAGGTAATAAGGCAGCATTGCTTATGCTACAAAAACTAAAAACATTTAAAAAATAAAAACAGCTCCTTCGCTCTTCACTTGAAGTCTATCTTTTCCCCCGAGGACTATGAATTTATAGGGATTGGAAGAAATATCCAGGTGACAGACACCATGTTCTTTCCCACTGGCCGCTAGTCTTCCTGTCCCCTTTGTGTCAGTTTACTCCACGAGGTCACTCAGTCTCTCAGGTGAAAATAAGCTCTTGGCAGTCCCACCTCACCAGACTTTTTAAGACACACTCGTATGTGAGGCTTAGCAGTGGATACCATTTGGATTTCCTCATTATAGGAGTGCTTTTAGACTCTCTCCAGCTCAGACCAAGTAGACAGTGGGATGAAGTAAACTGGAGGGATGGCATCTGTTATGGGTGTTGTGTGCCCCTCACCTCTGCTGCCATTTGTTTGTTGAGCGCCTAACATCTCAGTATCTTAGAATGTGACTGTATATGAGATGGGGTCTTGACAGAGGTAATTAAGTTAAAATGTGGTCATTAATGTGGGTCCTAATCCAACCTGACTGATACTCTTATAAGAAGAGGAAATGTGGGCACAGAGACATACAGAGGGGAAATGTTGTGTAGACATAGGGAGGAGATGGCCATCTACAAGCCGTGGAGAGAGGCCTGGCCGAGACCCTTTCTGCACAGCCCTTAGGATATAGAGATTTCTCTATAGTATGTTACTATAGGATTGTATGCAGTTGAACTTGGTGGCCATTTGATTTGTTGGGAGTCTCTTGATGTTCATGAGCCCCCACTTCTGGGAATTTTGTTTTTTCAGGTGAAGCCAACCAAAGAGAGTCTAACTTTGATCACTTTTCTTCAATAAAATCACAATAAAGGAGGTGAATGAAATCATGTATCTCTTTGGTAGACTTTCCTACCCTGCAATTCCTTTGCCCAAATGAAGACGACCGCCTACCAGTTTTCGAAGAGACAGAAGTATGCATCTCTTTAACACGGTGTGATTAGAAGAAACATACTGACCTAGGACTGGAGTGTGGGGAAAGTTTAAGTGATAGTGAAGTGTCTAGTCATTGTCATCCCTCCAAGCCCCAAGAGACGTGGGGGAGGTGGTGTTCCTAGAGCCTGAAAGGAGGAAGTTATGCATGGTGGGCTGCCTTGACAGGACCTGTAACCTTTGGTGTGGGTTTGCCATCAGCTGGAAGAAGCTGAGGGAGCGAATACCTTGCCATTTCTTTCCTCTTGCCCTCAGTCTGCTAGCAGGCCTATTGGCTGAATTCTACCTGAAGCAGAAGGTCAAGGGGGCCTGTGGCCCTCCCAGACAGAGGACCTAGAATCTGAACATAGTAGACCTCCAACAAATATCACTTCCCTTGCCATTCAAGCTGACCACAGTGTGGGTTTCTATTCAATCATGGCATGGATTTTTATACAAAGCCTTAAATTATGTCAGAGATTTTCTGTTTTCTAACCAACATACTTCGATCTCAGACTTCTGGCTTCCAGAACTGTGAGACAATGCCTTTCTGTTGGTTAAGCCACCTGGTCTGTGGTGCTTAGTTATGGCAGCCCCATCGCCCTAAAATATCCTAGGAACAGTTTACACCCTTGTAGTAGAGCAGGTCCCGAGAGGCTGAGTCTGCCTGCAGGTGTGGAAGCAAGCCACCCTGCTTGCTATGTGTGGTTTCTGAAGAGTGTGATGGCAGATTGGAGAAAAGCCAAGGTGGGCCAGCAAGAGGTGGGCAGGTGGTCTGCTTGCAAGGAGGTGGAGGCCAGCGGTGAGGAGTCTGGAAAAGGCAAGATGCTCAGACTCAGGAAGGCATACATCATTTTAGAGAGTCTGTCAGAGCCCAGCCTGAATGAAGAAATAATGGTAGGGCTCTGGTTTTGAGGAAACTGAGGATGGGGTAGAGAGCAGGCTGGGACTCAGTGGCTGGAAACAGGAGGAATGTGGGCACCTGGTCATGGGAGAAGGGTCATGTTCAGTTACTAGAATCTGATCATGAGGTCAGACTGGGACTACCAAGGTCGTTTTCCATCCCAAGCACATTTCTGAGCTGGATGTCCCTAAATCACCCCTGACTAGGAATATATGGGGTTCTAGGGTCTAAAGCAAGCCTCAACCTATAAGAAATAATGTCAAATGGCTTCAGCAATGAGCGGTAGTGGCCCAGGGAGGCAGGGAGGTCATTACGCTGACAATACAATTCTGCTGAATGAACCAGAGGATACATCTTCCATAGGAGCCATTTGCTTGGTATGCTTATTAATTTCCAATGTGCCATTCTGGGATCTTTCCCAGAAATGTCATCCATGACTCCTGGGAAGAATTTTTCCAAACAGGTGTCACTGCTTTGCTGCTTATAGAGGGAACTTCTGAAAGCAACAGGAGCTGCCTTTCATGTACCAGGTATCCCAGGCCGAAGCAAAAATGCCCAACATAGGAGAGATTGTAGAAAATGTAACTAGGGTTTCAGTTTAGCTTTGCCTGTAAAATGGAAAACAATTCAAGCGGTTGCTCCACTGGTTCGTGAAAATAATCAGAGCTACTAGCAGAGAACACAGCCTCAGAGTTGCTGGGCTTAATACTCTAGAACAGCACTTTTCAAACATTTTGCAGCTATAGAATCCTTTGTGCAAATGAATTCTTGAGGGGAACTCATAATATGACAGTGGGGGGAAAAGAAACAGCTTTAGTTGAAGCTGGGGCATGAGGCCCACATCCTTGCCCTCCACCCAGAGAGAGTTTTTGGTGGAGTGCAGTTTGAACACCACACGGAGCATGTACATTACTCAAAAAGAGTAGCTTATTCATTAACTGGCCAAATTAATATATTACAGATATTGAAAAATCTAGGAAATATTTAGAGTTTTAAATATGAGACATGTAATCTTAAAAGAAAAAAAAGTTAGCTCAGTGGTTGTCCTAATTATTTTCTGTTCTTTAACGAACCATCCCAATGATTAATGGCTTGAAATAACAACACTCATTTAATTTGCTTGTGCATTGCCATTCGGCGAAAGCTCTGTTCCACTGGCCGCAGGCTGAGGTGGCTCAACTGGGGCTGGAGCTTTTACTTCCAAGATGGTTCGCTTATATGGTTGGCAACTTGGTGCAACTGTCAGCTGAGAGCTGTTGGAGCCTTGATTGATTTTCATGCTCTTCCCCAGCCTGGTAATGGGTTCCAAGAATTAATGTTCCAGGGTAAGCAGTGGAAGCTAGTCTTGTAAGAATTTGGCTTGGAAACTGGCACAGTGCCATTTTTACTTTATTTAATCGGTCAAAGTAGTTACAGAGCCTTCCCACATTCAAGGGGAGGGAACACAGACCACACCTCTTCATGCGAAGAGTGTCAAAAAATTTGTGGCCATCTTGATGCCACCATAATGGTCCTTTCTCGTTTTCCCTTTCTCTTTTTAATATCAACATCCTCTTCCTCCTCCACAATGACGAAAATGTATGGAATTATTACTATCTACCAGACACTCTGCTCAGTGTTCAGCAACACATACAGGACAAGAGATAATCACATATTCACAAGAGAAGCTTTACTTCCTGTACAATCTATCATCGAAGAGAAAGAGTCACTATTCCTTACATTTAACAAATACTTCAATATTGCCTATTACGTGTGCTGGCTGCTAGAGGAAAAAACAGGATCATTAAGACCCAGGACTTACCTGCAGTGAATTTATAGTCAATGGGTATTATGCAAGACAGAATTTGGCCGATTTTATCATAGATCTATAAGCAGTGTGTCAGGAAAGCATGCTGAAGAGGAGACGGATTTTGGCTGGAGAAGGGTGGAGAAGGATTCATGGGGGAGTTGAAGGAGTCTCAAATGAGGGCTGAGAATGAAGAACATTCCAAGACAGAGGAATCTGGTGAGCATGTGCTCAGAGGTTGGAAAATGCCAGGTTTGTTTAGAGAACAATGCTTCAGGTGCTTTGGCAGGAGTTTTTATACACATGAAGGAGAGTTAAGGATGATAATGTTGGAAAGATGGGTTGGGGCCTTGTCAGGAAGGTCCCAGGATTATTTAAAAATTTTTATTATTTATTTATTTTAAAAGACTTTATTTATTTATTTTACACACACACACACACAGAGAGGGAACACAAGAAGGGGGAGCGGCAGAGGGAGAGGGAGAAGCAGACTCCCCGCTCAGCAGAGAGCCCAATATGGGACTTGATCTCAGGACCCTGGCATCATGACCTGAGCTGAAGGCAGACACTTAACTGACTGAGCCACCCAGGTTCCCCTATTTAAAAATTTTTAAAACTCTGTTTTGGAATACTTAAAATATCTTATATTTTATTTGAGAATAAAAATTTGTTCTGAGCTCACAGAGCTGTAAAGTTCCGGAATGCTGTCCACAGCTGCCAAGAAAGGAAATGTCACCTCACAGAGGAGACTGGCTGGAGATGTGGGGCAGTTCTTCCTGTGTCTTTGTCCAGTGCCGGTGTGGTGGTGTGCTGAATGCTCTTGGAGATATTCCATCTCCTGCTGCAAAATTTATCGCCTTTTCTTATGCTTTTCTCTTAGAATCTCAAAGTCCTGCCTGCCGGGGTAAAAAAGCTTTTCAGAATAGCTATTGCTCACTTTGGGTGAGTTGCCTGTGGTCGGCTAGAGAAAAGTAAGCAGCATATGGACCCGAGGTTCTGTAGAAGAGATTGCTGTTCCTGGGTCTGCTGCCAGTTGACAGCAGGATCTTGGAGAAGAACAAAGAAGCAGATAGATGTGCTGGGGCTGACATGGGAAAGTACTTTTCAAATTAGAGGTCAGGGTTGCTAGGGGTCCTTTGCAGTTTAGGGGCCGAGAGGAGAGGAAGAGAGTCGGTGGTTATTTTGAGTTAGAAGACATTGCCATCACCAGAATTGCTGCATAGGGAATTTAAGAAATCACTTCAAAGGGAAATAAGAAGGTCAGCATTAGGTGGTTAGTAGGTGATAGCAAGGCCTGCAAACATTTTGAAGGAAAAGATAAAATGCTTCGAGAGCTGTAAAGACACAGAAAACGAGGGAAAAAGGAAACAGTCCTTCAAAACTTTATTTTGATATCCCTAATTTTGGATAGAAAAATTGAGGAGGGACTTGTAGTCAGATAAATCATGCATTTTTTTTATTTTTATTACTTTCTTGGCCTGTATGCTTATGAGTGAACAAAAATATAATTAATATATTAAACCTAATTTTTTGGCATTTTGTGTACAAAGAGAGAGGTCATTTCATTTGCCGGGGGAACTTCCCACCCCCTGGTTGATGTGATCACAAGCAGGATATCCCTCTGCCCCACAAGAAGGAACCCACACAAAGTCACTTTTTGAGGAGTGGAGTAGTCCCTGCAGGGTGACTGTGGAATTTGTTACGTGCGTGTTGCCGTTGCCTCCTCCCCAAAGTTCTGACCTACTGGGGGCTTGCATCACAAGTCTATGTGTAGGGCTCATCACAATGTGTAGGTATCTGGTTTATTTTCATTTCCTTTCCTACTCTCTATTTCTATTTACATCCCGTCAAATGAGGATGTAAGTTGCCTAAGAGCAGGGATGTTTGTGTCGTCCATGGCTGAATATCAAGTTCCTAGCATAGTGACTGGCGCAGGCCCCCACTCTGCCAAGAGTTTTTTTTTTTTTTTAAGATTTTATTTATTAGAGAGAGAGCACGAGCGAGGGGAGGGGAAGTGGGAGAGGGAGAAGCAGCCTCCCCGCTGAAGAGGGAGCCCGATGCAGGACTCGATCCCAGGACCCTGAGATCACGACCTGGGCCGAAGGCAGACACTTAACTGACTGAGCCACCCAGGTGCTCAAGAGAGTGGTTTAATGAATGAATGGGAGCTGCCTTCACACAGAGCTAGTTTTTCCATAACTTTTAGAGGAAACACTTTCCCCCTTGCTAGTCATGTGCTGTATGTAACTTTCTAGAAATTGTGTCTCCATTTAGAAACACACACAAGGCCTGAGAATGCAGAGGAAGGGGAGTGTAGTTGTGGATGACAATAGAGCCATACCACGTCCAGGAAGAAATGGTAGTTGGACACCAGGGTGGGTGAGAGGTATTGTCTTTGTAAGGGTGACAAGTCCAAGAGGACAAAAGGATTGGAAACGCCATCCTCTTGCATGATGTTGTTCAGACTCCTCAGAAGGAAAGCAGGGCAGGACTGGCACCCATCCCAGCTGACACAGAAGAACAGGCTGCCCAGAGTCAGGAGAGGCTGTTGGTGGAGCTTGATTCAGTGTTTTCCCCAGCAGTTACGACGTATGCGAGGGACTGACATTCTTTCCTACTATATGACACCTTGTGTCGACAAGACGCACAGTGAAAATTTGAAGGAATTGCTTCATGGAGGATGGGAGGAGATTCCTGCTGTCTGTGTGATGGGACAGTTAGTGGTCCCCAGGGCGGAGCGCCAGAGAGGTGAATAACTAAGGAAATTCCTAGCTTTCAGACTGTCTGAGCTCAATTCAGACAGGTGAGTAGTTGCCTTAAAAATATGAGCCCGCTTCTTTTGTTCCCCCCCTTTTTTTTAACTTTAAAAGATATGTCCACAGAGCTGAGTGGGGGGCATGTGGACACCTGGTTTGTTGTCATTTGAGGCCATTTCCTTTACAAACATGAAATACCCAGGCAAGTTATTTGTCTATCATATTTCTCTGCTGAAAGCTGTTGGTTTCTCTGGCACTAAGAACCCAAGGTTTACTCGGTGTTACTTGTACTTGGTAGAAGAGTCATCTCTCCGGGCTCCGTGGTGTGACCGGGCCTGGTGTGAGAAGCAGAGGGAAGCTCTGTGTTTTCACTGGTTGTGCAAAGGCCACACGTCTGGCAAGAGCCCGCTTCAGAAGCCATTGTAAATACAAATCCACCACGATGCCACGGTAATCCCATAAATTCAAGGTCATGGAATTAGGGGAGGCTGGGGGGGGGGGGTTCTCTCAGTTCAGCCAAGTACACGCCCTGCAAACGTACATGAAGAAGGTTTCTCTTCCCTACCACTAATAGCCTAGACGGATCCTTAGCAGGAACATGGGAATAGCTAATTTCTGTGAGGAAATTTAGTACGGTGGTGGCATGCTAGCAAGTTGGACTTTTATTTTTAAAAGTTGTGTGGCATTTTAACTTATTAGCAAAACAATTTCAGTCAAGATGAGGTCTTTTGAATTATCGTTGATTTGCATGGTTCCTTTTCGCCACGTCCTCATGTGAAATATGGTAGGGCATTCTCTGTTCCACATTTCAATTAATCTTTCAACTCCATTTATCTGTGAGAGAGCAGAGATTTTCGATTGCTTTAAATAGAAGACAACATTAAAACCCAGAGCAGGCCAGAAAAGTCCACGCTAAGTGAGTGTTTCACTTTGAATGAGGTTGTTTAGGATTTTAAAGTCCTCTAACTTGTGATCTTCAGATGTCTTTTGAAGATGAATTGTGAGCATGCCAGGATAATAGGGTCAGTCCTCAATCGACTGTGGGTAATTGAAGTGCACAGACTCTAATACCATCTCCTCTCCATCCCGTTGTATGTAATCCCTCCACACACCCACCCCTCACCTCATATTTGTTGGAGCTCTTAACAGGAAGCAAACTGACATCGTTCAAGTTTCCCGATTAGGTTGTCTTAGTCTGTTCAGGCTGCTACAACAGTACGCCACGACCGTGTGGCTCCTAAACCACATAAATTTAATCTCTCACAGTTTGAGGCTGGGAAGTTCTAGATCAAGGTGTCCGCAGACTTGGTGTATGGTGAGGGCCCGCTTTCTGGTTCAGAGACAGCAGACTTCTCTCTGTGACCCCACATGGTGGAAGGGGCAAGGGAGATCTCTGGAGTCTCTTTTAAGGGCACTAGTCCCATTTACAGGGGCTCCACCTTCATGACCTAATCAGCTCCCAAGGGCTCCACCTCCAAATTCCCTCACCCTGGGGATCAGGTTTTAATATATTAATTCCGGGGGGGACACAAATTCAGCCTATAACAAGATTTGTTCTCTGGTGTGCAGTGAAATAGAGGACAGGGTAAATCATAGGAGGGAGGGGAGAAAAGGAGGACAATGAGACACAGAGTAGGCGGCTGAACTGTCTACATTGCCCTGGTCACTACCTGTTCAATCCTGGTTGGAGCTACCCACACCCCAGGCTTTTCCTGCCTGGCCCACAGCTCTTATCAGCTGAGAGGGGCTTTTGCTTGTCCTGGCAGGAATAACCCTTGAGCACCCCAACTGGGCTGCTCGGTTGTCAAATGGACACACACAAATATTCCTTGCTCTTTGGTGTTCTGGAGACTCTCAGAGGCCTTTGTTCGAGGTTTGGACCTTTTGTGGAATCTGAAGAATCAATCTCCCTTCTCCTTGCTGCCTGACAAGCCAACCTCTCCGCTGCTCCTTTCCCTGGTAGGAAAAGATAAACGAAAATCCCATTATTCAGCTCATGGTATTGTGATGGCAGTTTCCTTTGAGCCTCTTTGCAAAACCCTGCTTGCTTTAGAACTGTACATCATATTGGATCCATTGAGAGCCATTATTTATCTGACAGGATATTTATAAAAGCCAGCATTAGCTGCAGCTCCAAGTCAATATGTTTCTCTCTTGCTGACACACATCACACCAACAGGATTGAAATATTTAAATACAATAGTCCCTTCAAGAAATCATTAATTTTTCTATCACCGCTAGAAGTGATAATGTGATGGAAATGGATTCAGTTGAAATAGTTGAGCCGACCGGAGTGGCTACTTTCAAGTGTCTGGACTTCAGAGAAGCCTGTGCCAAACGCAGTGAGGGTCCAGTGAGGACCAGAACCCAGAGCCCCAGGCTTGCCCCCCAGCGCCGTCCCACCCACTTCAGTCAGGAGGACTGTGCCCTCCCGAGGGAAACATTTAAATATCAAGGAGAGGAAATGAAACAGAGGACGAACCACCTCGTTACTGCCCTGTCTGTCTCTTTCTGTCCCAGCTTGTCTCCCTACAGTTTCTCTTCTCCCTCGCTCTCCTTTGCCCTCCTCTCTCTTTTATCCCCCCTCTCTATTTTTGTCTGCCTCTTCCCCTGGCTTCATCTTTTGCTCTTTGATCTTCCCCTTCCCTTATTCACATTCCCCACTGTGTGTGGCTGCGCTGAAATTGAGGACAGTCTTAAGTGTCTGTGCCACTGTCAGGGCTCTGGAGAGGGGAGGGGAGGGGTCAGGGAACAGGGTGCGTGCATCTGGCTGATGGCTCGATCCGGCCAGGGTTCCTCACACATAATGAATGCAGAAAGTCTCCCTGACCCTTCACAATGCGGGACAGAGAGTCAAACTTTGAAACTTTCTGGACTGATGAAGGACTTGGACGTTGACTACATGGGCAGTACCTTGTGTTCCCAGATATGTTTCCTGACCAGAGGACAGAGGTCTGTGCAATCCCCAAGCTAACGTTATGTCCTTTACCAAAGCAGCTTCGTACTAGCCTTTCTGTACCAGAAATTACTCATCCTTGCCTTGAAGGTGAAGGCAAGCAGTAAGACAGGAGCCACGTTTTCCTGCAGTTCTTGATGACAAATCTTCATTGAGCCAGGAAAAAGGGGAAAAAAAAAACCCCAGCTCACTGTAGAATTAAATTATCATGTTGGGTCAGCCTTGGCATTTTTCTCTCAGCCAATTTTACAGCGAAGAAGGAAACCAGAAGCCCAGAGGAACTGTAGGCAGGACGGTGAGGAAGATCCTCCATTGCCTTCTGCAAAGATGTCCACCCTGGTGGCAGCGCCACTGGGACTACCAGCCCCGTTCCTCCCCTCTTGCTCCCTTCTCAAAACAATCTTCTCTTGTATCCCCTTCCTTCTGTTCTTTCTTCTGACCTGGTGTCAACAATCGTAATTAACTCTTAGCTCTAGGCCATTCAAAAAAAAAAAAAAAAAAAGACAGAATAACTACCTAAATTCTGAGTTCAAAGATTGTACAACATACTTGGGATTTAGCTGGAGAGAGAGAAAAAGGCTAATAAATACAAGCGATCTATGACGAAAAATGCAAGGAGGAAGCAAAGAGAAGCTCACTCTATGCTGTAGTGGAAAAAGGTTGGGGTAGGAGGTGGGCATTTGAATAGAACCTTGGAGGGTGGACTGAATTCTAGTACGTGGAGAGGAGAGAGCAGGGCATCTCATGGGAGAGGTAGAGAGGCAACAAAGCATCAGCAAGGGCCTGAGGTTAGGATAGAAAATGTAAACCCCTCCTCAGAGTATTTGCTCACAGGGAAGGATTGGAAATGGAATAATCAAATCATTACTGGTATGAATTTCAGGCTCCAGGACAGGTGGGTGGGAACTATGCACATGGGCAGGTGGTCCTCACTTCAATGTGTTGACAGTGATTCTCCACCAATGCTTACAGTGAATTCTGCAGAGTAGCCTATCTGGCGAGCCACTTACCATGGCTTCTTATCAATGAAGTCTTATAAAGGTAGTGTTCCTACCTCTCCTTGCCTTGGAAAATGTCATTGTTGAACTCCACAGGGCTTACTTAGCACCAGTTGTGAGATATATCTCCTGTTACTCTTGCTGAGAAAGCCATTTAATCTCTGGATTCAACCTCAGAGTCCATGAAGAAAGAAGTGATTTAAGGTTTAAGAGTGTCGATGGTAGCATTCAGGCATCAAACCATCTTTCTGGGTTGACTTACCTCAGTTCACTCAGAGGCATAGAACATCCGAGCTGACAAGGACCTTAGAGACCACTTAATTCACAGTTTCTCAAACTAGTCACAGTCTTGGAGATCTGTGAGTTACCCACAGAGTTCTTAAATTTTGAGTTTTTACTTAGATAATGATCTAAAACATCAGGCTATAAATGACCACCTTATTACGAAGTCCTCCTCTTTCCATGCCTGATGGTATTGATGACCAAATTGGCAGTAAGCATTACGACTTTGATTGTGCTGGCTGGTGATAAAGAAGAGAGGTAGCCTTCAAATGGAAAAAATACATTTGGATCGGTTGAAGGCCAGGTGGTATTATGAACTCACATGTGAACAAGAATTTAATGAAGTTTCAATATAAATGCCTCCCTCCCCTCCAATATCCTCAGGTAAATTTTGAAGATACCTGTTTGATATTACCTGGGCGTTGCTTTCTCTTATAAAGATTGGGTTAATCAGCTGGGTGTAGTGAATGATTTCAAATGGAGAATTTGCATTAGAAAGAGCTCAGATTGGTCCAACTGGGAAAGAGAAGGGAAGAGGGCTGAAGGAACGGAGGAAACACATGAGTCTTTGGAGCCTCTTAGAGAGTGTGGGTAGGAAATTGAGGGTGAGGAGGAGAAAAGGAAAAGATTTAGGCCAGTGTTGGTATGAAAAGTCTGGAAAATAAAAGGAATAAAGAAAATGGGATTTTAAAAAGAACGATTCACAGTGATAAATGGGTTCTTCTTATATATTCTGGGGCCCCAGAAGAATTAAAACTCTCAGCTAGAAGCTCAGCTCCACCAGGAATTAAGAAGTGATTGTGTTGGTTCACATCTTTCACTCATACTATCTGTGTGAAATTTTAATGAAGGCTGAGCTTTTAAAGCTTTAAAGGGGCTTTGGATAGTTCCCTTGCATGGCAGAAGAATGGGGGTGGGGCGAGGAGGGGTGAGGTAGAGGAGCTGGCAAGGAGCAGGCTGCATACCAGTGAAGTATGTGGCAGGGCACAACTCACGAACATTTATCCAAGGAAAAGATTAAGATATAACTCAAATAGGGGCGCCTGGGTGGCTCAGTTGGTTAAGCGACTGCCTTCGGCTCAGGTCATGATCCTGGAGTCCTGGGATCGAGTCCCGCATCGGGCTCTCTGCTCGGCAGGGAGTCTGCTTCTCCCTCTGACCCTCCTCCCTCTCATGCTCTCTGTCTCTCATTCTCTCTCTCTCAAATAAATAAATAAAATCTTTAAAAAAAAAAAAAAAAAGATTTAAAAAAAGATATAACTCAAATAGAAAGAAAAGTCTGCTTAGCTTGGGGGGATTTTGAACACGGATTGGGGCTCATTAAGTAGATGACCCTTAGATGGGAAAATCTGCCATTTCAAGTTCATTTTGAAGCCCGGTACTTGTCATGTTCCCGCTGCTGGTGGCTAGTTCTTCGTATAATGGCATTTTTCATTTTTAGGGGCTTTAAATAGAAGAGCAGAGTGTTCAAAACCACTGAAACTGCTCCAGGAGGCTGTAGAGCTTTCAAAGAATGGCTTTCTCCAAGGGGAGGGAATAAAAGAAAGCCCTTCTTTTCCTAGATTTTTTAAATTGGAGCCACTATGCTTTGTACTTTTTGGGACTCCGTAACTGTCCACAGTTATATGATTGTTTTGTAATCCAGACAGGTTGACAGTGTTAGTTTGATTCCACAAGTTATCTTGGTCAGAGTGATAAAATGTTTGGCACCGATGCCTATACAGAAATGTTTACCATGGAATGGAAGGATGCTTTGAAACTGGCCAAGAACTTGGCAACAACACAACGCCATACTTCTTGGATAGCTACATGGAAGCTCCTCAGATTCCCCAGCCAGTTATGAAGTGACTTTGAAGTTGGTGATTTTTTTTTTTTTAAACTATGGTTGATAGTTCTGGTGAGTGCTTTTTTTCTGAAAAGCAACCGTAAGACCATATTAAAAAGCTACAGAAGAAACTAGTTCTTGCTAGACACAATTATGTGGGTATGCCCAGTTTTTCTTTTCTTTTTTAAAGCTTCTGGATTTTTATGTTTTTGGAACAGTAACACATATTTGTTAATGAAATGCCTACAGTAGGGGATTGGTATTTCTCTAAATGCATGACTCCTCTGACTACTGAGATTCCAAACACTGGAAGCAATAAAGAAACTGTTTCAAATGCCTCTTTGTCATTGCCTGGAAGTGCACATTTTCAAGATATTGGCCAAAGGCAAAACCTTGTCTAAGGATGTTGCAGACTACTTTATCTACTTTTTCTAACATTACAGCATGCTGTGATGTCATTTGATCTTTACTTTGTCCCAGCATATCATTTATGTCTTGTCCACCTCCTGGTTGTTTTTTTTTTCTTTCTTCAGTTTTCTCATTAGCCTGTGACAAAAAATAATGGCATTTGGCATCATTTCCATCATAAATATGGATTTAAACATAGTCAATGAAATCATAAAGCATTTCTTGCTCAAACAACTCTAAGATGGCTGTCTAGTTCAATATTTAATTTATATCAATAAGTTATAATCAATATGAAAACAACAAATTTTAAATTTAAAAGTTTTTATGGAGGACTTGCAAACCACTGAGAATATATCTGTAAAACCCATTGCTAGTTACTAACCCCATATCCATTCTACCCTTTTTCCTTGGAGATTTTGATTTTTTAAAATTCACCTACCCAGATTACTTTACATCAAGGGGTACCTCTTGGCATGGTTCTGACTAATGAGATAGAAGCAGAAAATTGTTAGAGATTTCAGGGAAAGTTTTGCATTTCTTTTCTCCTTCACTCCCTCTTTCCTTCTTCTTGTCTGGAATTTGGATGTGATGACTGGAGGTACAGTAGCCATCTTGCAACCACAAGGCAACAAGCATGAGAACAAAAGCCCATATGCTGGGATGGTAGAGTAGAAGGATGGATGCGGTTGGTCTCTGATGACATCATCGAGCCACTTTATCAGCCCTGGATTGTCTACTCCTGAATTCTAGTTGTCAAGACATCTATTTTTTCATTTACTATAGCAAGGTTTTCTGTTATTTGTGGCAGAGTACAATCCTAAGTGATATTCCCAGATTGTTTGAATTTGCTTGCAGTTGTTCTTTCTTCAAGGAAAGGAAGGAAGCAAGGAAATGATTGATAGGCAGCTTCTGTATTTGATCTTTTCATAAAGTTATATATCATTAGTAGCTACCCTCAGCACCATTTCTCTGAGTCAGGTGATTCCAGTACCCTTCTGATTTCCTGCTCTTTGGCATGGCACCATCTAATGTCTTCAAACTATTTGTAACAAGAGTCAGGATTCAGGTTAGGAGCTATCTAAAGCTAAGCATAATGGATTGTTGTAGTTTCCACATGCTGTCTAATTGGACACCTGGAGTCATTGTTATTTCATTAAAAGAAGCATTTTGTGGCTGATTGGACATAGCTAAATTATCTTACGTCATGTCCATATGTCATGCTCTGTTTGATTTGCATATCATATTTTTTCTCCCTTAGTATAGTCATTATTTACACATTTAATATTTTATTAATATGTCCTCAAACCTGAATGGATGTAAATACTGACAAAAGATGCATAATTGAGATTTAATCATAGTGATTTAGGACTATAGTTGCTCCATTTTGAATGAACTATTATTGTGTTCCTTTGGTTATATTAATTATTAGAAATATTAAACATTCTTATACTCTGACATGATAATTCTCTTATCTTTCCTGTTTTGAATTTTCTAAAAATTTGAGATAATCTTATTGGAAGTGTATACCTTGAAACTACAACAAACATACTTCACTTCATTTTAACATGAAATTTTGTTATTCAGTTAAAAAAAACCCGTAAAACTTAGAAGTCAAATCTGATGGTTGTTATTTCCTCTTTTTAAAAAGGGCACATATTAGTGACAGTTGGGGTATAAGGAAGGTTGCAGCAGAATGCTTATTTCGTCATCAGAGTACATGATAAAGAGGACTCAGGACCGAGGCAGGGGGCAGGAACTGGAGAAAATGGATTTGCTCTCCATAATAAAGCAAGGGGAATTATTTTTCTGTTGCTGTGGGGGAAGAAGAAAGGGAAAGAATGGGGACTGAGCAAATTAGTGCATGTCTGGAGGCTAGCTTGTGGAAATATCGGATAACTTTTTTTTTTTTTTATCTAGAACAGCTTTATTGAGATATAATTCACATACCATAAAATCCATTCTTTTAAAGCATGCAATTCAGTGTTTTGACTATATTTATGGTACTATGCAACCATCATCACTGGGTAATTTTAGAACATTTTCATTACTCTCAAAGGAAACTCGTACCCATTGCAGTCACTCCCTACTCTCCCTCCCCGCTGCCCCTACTCTCCCTCCCTGCTGCCCCTACTCTCCCTCCCCACAACCACTAATTTAGCTTTTGTTTCTATGGATTTGCCTTTTCTGCACATCTCTTATAAACAGAATCATACAATATGTGGTCTTTTGTAACTGGCTTCTTTCACTTAGCATAATGTTTCAGGGTTCACCCGTGTTATAGCTTGTATCAATACTTCATTTTTTTAATTGTAGAATACTGTTCCATTGTATGAATAAATCATATTTTATTCACCCTTTCATCAGTTCATGGGCATTTGGGTGTTTCTACTTTTTGGCTATTATGAATAATGCTGCTGCAGACATTTGTGTGCTAGTTTTTTTGTGGACTGACAAAGTCTCTCTCCTTGACCAAACTTTATAGTTAGGCTCCTCTGAGTCCTCCTCTTGACTAGGCCTTGACCTTGGCTCTGTCCTTGCCAGGCCTGCATAGCCCAGTGGTTGTAAGAATCCTGCCAGCTGAGTTTGGCCAGAATCTCCCCACCCTTGATATCTGATTACCCCTGATAACTACTCAAGTACCTCAAAGCCACTTTTAATGTGTAAGTCCATGATCTACCTTCAGAATAATTCTTTAAATTAGTTTAGCAAGAATCCCTCTACCTTTGGTGTCTCCTCCTATCTTTCCATCCATTGACTCCTTCACTCTGTTCATTGACTATAAATCCCCGGCCATCTTTGCTGGATTTGGAGTTGAGCCCATCTTTCTCCGTATTGAGATCGTCTTGACAGCTATAGCAATAGTCCTGAATAAAGTCTTCCTTATAATTATAGCAAGTGTCAGAATAATTTTTTCTTTAACAGGACATATATTTCCATTTCCCTTGGGAATACAAGCAGGAGTGGAATGGCTGGGTCATATAGTAATTCTATATTTAACATTCAGATTAGCTGTATCATTTTACATCCCACTAGCAATGCATGAAAGGTCCAACTTCTCTACATTGCTGCCAACACTAGTTATTGTCCGCTGAGAAATGTTTTAAGGATAGAAAAGCCAAATAATTGATTTTTGAATTTTATGGCTTATCTGTGATATGATTTCCTCTGACCTCACGAACCTTCAGTGAAGTTTTCTATGTCGTACATGGTGTGTGTGGTGGGCTTAGGGAAAGTGTTGGGTGCCAGACCCCGCTTCTGTGGAGACCTGGTCCTGGGAGAAGAAACTGGGGCCATGAGTGAGAGTTGGTCGAGGCTCCTGTCAGGAACAAATCCCAGGGGAAGAGCGCTCAGAAACCTGTAGAGCACTGGGACGGGCTGTTCCCTTTGGTATCTGGGTGACAACTTTAAGACCTGTGGAAATTCACATGGAAGAGTCGCTGTTGACTCCTAGCTGCCCAGTGATTCACTTCCCACATTTGCAATTATCCTTAAAACAGAAGTCCTCTCTTATTATGCTGAGTGAAATAAGTCAATCAGAGAAAGACAATTATCATATGGTTTCACTCGTAGGTGGAATGTAAGAAACAGCGCAAAGGAATCATTGGGGAAGGGAGGGAAAACTGAAAGGGAAGAAATCAGAGAGGGAGATGAACCATGGGAGACTCTTAACTATAGGAAACAAACTGAGGGTTGCTGGAGGGGAGGTGGGTGGAGGATGGGCGTTAAGGAGGGCATGTGATGTGATGAGCACTGGGTGTTATACGCAACTGAAGAATCGCTGAACTCTACCCTTGAAACTAATGGTGTACTATATCTTGGCTAACTGAATTAAAATTAAAAACAAAAACAAAGACTGTCTTCCTGAGAAAGGTACCTCACCCACACATGTTTTAAATAAAATGACTTTAATTTTGCTTTGCTAAGTTTTTGTATATCTTGTTCTATTGTTGGAATGATTAAATTTACTACAGGTGGTAGCAAAACCGAGATTAAGAATGACTGTTCTGCACAATATTCAGGCACAATCCGACTCTCCAGGTGCCTGTTCTGTTCTCAAAGGACACCAAAGAAGAACTAAGAGAGAGGAACAAAGGCCCGTAGGAATAGGAGTTAGTGCCCTCCCTTCCACACGTTTGCTTTACCAAATGCGCTTGTGTGTGTGTGCGTGGAGGCACTGGAATGTGTTTTCTAAGCACCGCGTGTGCAAGATTAGAAAAACTCTTCATAACCCTCACGATGCTCTCTACCGCTGTGGGGTTGGACACACAACAAACACAGTTGATTGATTCTCCCAGCTTCTGCTCGCTCTGTTGTTAAAAGCCTCAATACCTAAACAGCTTTCTTTCTGTAATATATATTTTTTCATAAGTCAGACATGGAACATTTGTTTTCTTTTGAAATGGGCTCTTTTACGGACGAAATGTTGTAGATCAATTACTTCATTTAGAAAGATCTGTCTTTCCAGAAGTTGAAGAAGAGCAACAACAAAAGAACCTATAATCTTATTGATTAAAATTTTTGACTGAGGTAAATTTTTTCGTAGCACTGAAACTCAGTGCCTTTGAAGTAGGAAGTAGATGGTTTTCCATGAAGACACAGAGCTTTTAATTAATATTCATAACAATTGATATGTATAATTTTGGTCACTGGAGGACTACTCCAGTTTCCCATTGATGCAATAGAAATATATTGAGGACAACGGAAAACGTAATTAACAACTGAATATGAGGGTCATAAAGTTAAATTATTCCCTAGTTCATAGTAAGCTCTACATGCATACAGAATTATTTTCTGAAAGTAAGACAATACTGAATGTCATGTTTTTCTTCTCTAAATTGTGTATTTAATGCTTTTCTTGAACACAGATGACTCTGGGTGCAGTAAGGATAATTAAATGCTGAGTGGATCAAGCTTGAGTGTTGAGAGGAATTTAGGAATAATGATAAGAGATATAATAGATGAAAGAAAAACTCTACTTAAATTTCCTACTTCTGAAATGTAGATAGTGTTATTTAAACTCAGAAATCTGGAGCATTTTAGTGTTTGAAATGGTCATGTGGAAATCTCTGATCCCATTCAAAAAAATCAGTAATCCCCGATCCTTTTTCTATAACTGACTAAACTGGTGAAAATTGATAAGCTGTTTATGTGTTTATAGGCCAGCAAATAAATACTCATTCATTTCAATTTAGTTGAATTCAACATAGCTAGAGAGCACCTTGTTTTGTTTGAGGTTTCTGGTGGTTCTGAAAGTCAGTCCTTTTCCGCAAGAAGCTTAGGAAGAAGCCTGTGCATGCGGCTGGGATAGGTATGGTTTACAGTGCCAACAAGCATTCGACATCTTTTCTCCCTTTGGTTTCCGCTCTTTCACTATGCTTTTCAGAATAGTTTTTTTGGATAACAAGGATGATAGATAAAATATAACTTGTGGCATATGACAATGCCCATTTGAGAATAGGTTCTCTTTTTAGATGCAGATCTAACTCTTCTGTCCCTACGATTTGCTAATTACATAATAAAAAAAGGTGAAAAGGCATGATTCTCCTAGGCACTGGATGCCACACCAGAGGTTGGCTATGCAGAGATCTTCTTACACAGACTGTAATGTGCTTAGAGTCAAGCTGCAGCTTTTGAAGCATAATATTTAAGAGAACTTACGAAAGTAGGGACTTGTGTTTTGCAATGTGTATGTTTGTTGTTGTTTTTTAACAAGGATTCCAAGGATTCCAATCCTTCTCTCCCAGAGATGTCCTTCCTTGTTTTATTGAACTCCATGTCTGCAGCCTAAGTGAGTAGTAGTGCAGGCTTTGAGTGGGAAGGGGAGGAGGAGATGTGGGATTAAAAAGAAGCCTATATATGTTAATTTTGAAAATCCAGCATGCTTGTTGGGGGATGGGACGGACAGCAAGGGGATGGTGATGAGTTGAAGTAGAAGGTGCAAAAACCACCCAGAAGACCAGCCCTTCTCACCTCCATCCCCTATCAACCACATGTTCTATTAATTAGAGTGTCATTTTAGTTATTCACCTTCTCTAAAATGCTATTTATTCCGAGACAACCAAAGCTGGTTATTCCAATAATCATGTAATCAAAAGAGGGGCATAAGAGACACATAGAACATGAGTTTGGGAAAAGGAAGATAGGTGATTGAGACTTTCCATGTGGACAGTTTGACAGTGAACTTTGAACATGGAGAGAAGAGGGTGTTGGGTTGAGTGTCTTGGGGTCAGAGAGGTATTAGGGTATTATAATCTGAATTGTATCTTTCCCAAATTCATATATTGAAGTCCTAACACCCAGTACTTCAGAATGTGACTAAATTTGGAGATAGGGCCTTTCAAGAGGTAATTAAGGTAAAGTGAGGTCATATGGGTGAGTCCTAATCCAATTTGACTGGTGTCCTTATTAGAAGAGGAAGTTAGGACACAGATAATGTACAGAAGGAAGACTGTATGAAGACAGGGAGAAAATGCCAGATGCAAGCCCAAGGGAGAGGCCTCTGGAGAAACCAAACCTACTAGCACCTCGACCTTGGACTTGCAGCCTCCCAAACTGTGAGATAATAAAATTCTATTGGTTAAGCCATGCTCTTTGGGGTATTTTATAATGGCAGCCCTAGAAAACTAATACAAGAGGGGACAAGGAAGGGAGACAAGATCATAAGGAAATAGGAAGATGATAGAGTTGGCCTTCTTTGCAGTGTGTCTAAGGTCCTTAGAGCAGGTGGCGTGGCTGCCCACAACCGGTCGATGGCTGTGGTCTGAAGCCCGAGGCTGCCATTGTGGAAGGCTGTAGAAACTCATCCCTGACTCCACCGGTGAGGCTACTCTAGCTAATGCTCTGCAGGAGAGCCTTGCTTCTCCCTGTTCTATACCTGCTCTTTGTCTCTGAGAAGGAAGTGAGGAGAGGTTATAATATAATGGAGAAACGAGGAAGGAGACATTTCCTATGAACTTCACGGGGGTGGCAATAAAGAGACGTATTGCCTATAGAGAATCTAAAACCAATAATAAAACCGATGATGAGTTGGTGTGCTTCTTGTCACCATGCCCCAGCAATCTTAAACAATGCCCGTGGTAAAATACTACCCCTCCCTGATAAAGAAAATATTTGGTTGGTTGAAGTACTAAACAATTGGTGTGATTACTGTCAGTTTTATGAGTGTCTATCTTAGCATCCGGTGGAACACGTTTTTATCACCTCTCCTTTAATAAAAATTGCATTCTACGTGGAAATTGATTTGGAGGAGTCCCAGCTATAGAGGAGGCCCTGACACAGACCAAGGCAGCTGGAGGCGTTGGTTGGGGGAGTAGGTCTGTTCGG
The DNA here is from genome assembly GCF_002201575.2 of Neomonachus schauinslandi. NCBI lineage: Eukaryota > Metazoa > Chordata > Mammalia > Carnivora > Phocidae > Neomonachus > Neomonachus schauinslandi. The sequence goes on from NC_058404.1 coordinate 86,724,074, forward strand.
GCTTGGAACTGCCTGAGCCCCCTTGGAGCGCAGTTTTTGCCTCCTGGCCCCGTGGTACTTCATATTCCTGCTTTTAAACAGTAGGCTAGAAAGTACCAAGGAGAGCATGCCATTGTGAAGATGAAGCAAAGGAATTTGAGTCACCTCAATTCTGTCATCCACGTGACCACGTAGAGTTTTTGTGTTTAATATTTTAAAGGGGGAGCGGAGTATGAATTTCGAGGTGTAATATTTTTGTTTGGTAAGGGCACCTTTTCATTCATACTTGCATTATTTTACTGAGTTTGAATACTGCCGTGAACATGAAAATGTACTCTTCTTTTTAAGCTGGTAATTTCCTAAAATGACAGAACACTGTAAGAAAATAATGATTATTATGGAAGAGAATTTTATTGTATGGAGGAGAGGGATATTAAGAAATGTTCTGCTCCAAGTGTTAAATACATCAGCTTCCCCGCTGGGCCCCTCCTTGCTTCTATTCCTCTCTCTTATCCCTGAGGAGAGTAGGACATTGATATTGTTCCTGTGTTCAAGGCGATATTTAGACCTCATGCCCTCAGAGCTTAGATGCTAGCCAACTTGGGGAATGTAAATCCTATTTCCTCACATTAGCATTATCTAGACATTCAAACGTAGGGTGTGCTAAGGCCCAAATTAATGCGAGATTAATTTCACTCCTTCTGGTTCATTCCACAAACTCTCCTTGAGGGCTGACTGTGTGTCTGGCAGTTTGCTTAGTACTGAGAATACAAAGATGATTACACCTAACCCCTATTTTGGGAACTCCTAGTCTAGTAGGGGAGATAGACACTGAAGCAAATAATTACAACACAAGGAATAAACAGAGAGAGTACAGGATAATGAGCAAGTAATATGCCCTGTTGGGTTGAGACTGGTTGATGGTTTTTAAGCGGTTTTTGTGTTTTTTTAAAGGAGTGAGTCTTTGCCAATGAAGACAGGACAGAACATTGCAGGGAGGAGGAAGAGATAGGGAGATAGGGAGGCATGGAAGTACAGAGAGAGATTAGGGGAGAGTGAGCAGTTCTCTGTTGAGTGGGCACAGTGGGTGAGCAGGCTCAAGAGACAAGGCTGGGTGGGTAGTAGGGACTGGGTTTCATTCTGAAGTCTGGGTGGGGCCATCAAAAGATTTAGAGAAGAAGGAGGACTTGATCAGACTCACTTTGGGAATAGTGCTCAGGTAGCAATGAATCAGAAGAAGGAGAGGCCAGAGGAAGGGAGAAAAGTTGTTAGGTAAATTCTCTGCCTGCAAACTAGGTCAGCCAGGTGGCTGGCACCAGGGCCACTGAGGATGGGCCCCAGAATGACACCCCATTTCTAAGACCCCCTTTCCACAGATGATACACTACCAAGTGAACACCGTTAAGCGTGTGTGATTCTGCCCTGACTGGGCTGCTCCAGCCTAAAAATTCTAAATTGCATGTCATTCTGTGTAAATTTTATTATATTCCTTATCTGTTAAATTAATCTGGTTTAGCTAATAAAATCAAAAGTGGGGAGACTATATTAACTCTTCTGAATCTATACTCTGGTTTCTTGGAAAAGTAAATTTTTTAAAAAATGATTTTTTTCAAAGTAACAAATATAAGTGACTTATTAGTATCTCAAGGGTTTTACTGCCTACAAAGGAGTTCCCAGCCCCACTGGGCAACCCCTTTTAACAGTTGCCCACCGGGCAACTCCAAGCACTTCCTGTTCTCCTGGTATTTACTGTCATATTTCTAAATCACTGAGGAGAGCATAGGCAGGGCTTGCCCCCTGTTCGTCCTGGTGGTATATGTCAGATAGGAATTTCAGGTGTGGAGTAGAAGGGGCACCTCAGCATTCAGTATTTAGGCCTATGTGCAACTCTTGATTTCTGTCCACTGTTTCCTTCTTTCTCTATACTGTGCTGGTTACTGTGAGACAGGCAGGGGCTTCTCAGAGGAAAGGACTGCAGGAGGCCTAACTGCTCCTGCTTCTCAGACTTCCTACTAATGCCCAGAGTCGAGTCCCTCCCTGCCCGCGCCCCCCACCCCCGCCGCCCCTCCCCGCCACCGTGAGATAATGAATGCCTGAAGTTCTCAAGCCTTTCCTAGTTTGGGGGTATGAATTGATTTTGTCTCTAGGCACTTGGCACTCAGCTTTCTCCTCACTCTGCTTCCTTGACTAGCTTTACATCTTCCAAACACTTCCTGGATATTTCTCGTTCCCTGCTGTTTCTTTGATTTTTGTGAATTGTGGATTTGTATCTGTTAAAACATTTATTATTCTTTGGTGTGATTTTAGGGAGTAAAGGGAAATGCATGTGTTATTTCACCTGGTGAACTGGAAATCACCAAAAAGCAAATCTCATAACAATGACAACAGCCATGACAATCAATTATTGGTTTAAACTGTTGAATGAACTTTCACACCGTTCATTTCGTTTGATGCTTAGAAATCCCTGCGAGGATGTAGGAAGGGTTTAGCGTGCCTATTTCATGGGTTCCTGTAAATGGGTAAAGTAACTGGTCCAATTTCATGGGATGGGTTAGTTGGTGGAAGAATTAGGACTGCAACCTGGTTTTCTGACTCCCAGCCAAGGCACCTTCTCTTATTCTGGCAGGTTTTCTGGAGGTTAATATTTTGAATAAAGTACTTGTATCTCTTTTAGACATGAAACTGCAGATAATTTTAACAAGAAATAGTCAGTTCTTCTCCTCCATGACTATTACCACTTTACATCATTGCATATTTCTACAGATAAGCATCTTTTCAGCATTTGTAACGTACTACTTGCTGAGTAGATCCTAAAAACAAATTCTCCCTGTGGGCTTATGATCTAATGAGACATAGATGACCATAAAGGCAGAAAGTGAATAAGGAGAAGTTGAGTAATTGTCCTTGGGTAGACATATTTGGCATCTGGCATGGTGTTTGGAGGCATTTTGTTGTTCTTGAATCTTCAGGCCCTCCCCCACAGCCACTTAGTTATGGAAAGGACTTCTGAGGAGAAATTTAAAGGAGGCAGAAAAAAAGGAATCACTGTAGATGTGGATATGGAGCAAAAGTTTAGGCTTAAATTATGTGAAATAAAGCATAAACTCTTCTTGTTTACACCACGACAAAATAACCCACATAGAAATGAAAGCTCAATTAACACAGGGCAGATATTTCCAAATGTTTCATAAATGTTGGTGTCGAAACATTTCTTCCCTATTTATTATCTCAAGAGTGTTATTCTGAAGAACGCTCCTATATGGTGCAGAAACATTTTCAAGCAAAGATGGAAAAATAGTAGGAAGCTGGTTGCCACTTTGAGAGATTCATGAAATAATCACACTAATTTTACATCTGTTTTCCCAGTCACTCATTAGAATGTGCACTTTAATATCAGGATAAAAACTATCAAAGTAATATAGGCTCCAGTGCCATTTTTAGGGTAGTTTTTGAGGTTTATTAAAGTAAGGGACAAGGGAGGAGGCTGGGGCCTAAACAAAGGAGCATTGGATTAGAAGGGACAGATTTCATCACACCAAATACTTCAAACCATAAATTTGCAAACTGCAAGTGTACTATCAAATGCCTGGTTACCTAAAGGCTGTCCAAATTCTCCCCTTGCTTTTACTCCCTATTTCTAATTAACATGCAATATTTTTCTTGGAATATTCTGGGGCACTGCTTCTAGCGTCAGCCCACACTAGTTTGCTTCCCTTTTCAGAGTCCTTGCCTCATCATCATAGTTCTCCCAAAAAGCAGTTAATGAGGAAGGACGTAGTGGGCCACAGTTGAGAGAGTAGGAGCTCAAGTATTGGACAAATTTGGCTTTGATGCCTGGCAGTTTCACACAGCTCTATGATCTCTATGGTCTGGGACTAATTACTGCCCCAAGACTCAGTTTCTTTATATGTGAAATGGATATAAAATAGTATTTGCTGTGTTGCACAGGTTTCTTTAGGAGATTAAACGATATAATGAATGCATGATGCTAAATCAGTGCCTGGCAAATAGTAGATACTCAACAAAAGGCAACCTTATTGTTAATATTAAATGCGTAGCTTTTTTTTAATAAAGAGTTTATTTATTTATTTGAGAGAGAGAGAATGAGAGAGAGCACATGAGAGGGGGGGAGGGCCAGAGGGAGAAGCAGACTCCCTGCCGAGCAGGGAGCCCGATGCGGGACTCGATCCAGGGACTCCAGGATCATGACCTGAGCCGAAGGCAGTCGCTTAACCAACTGAGCCACCCAGGCGCCCAAATGCGTAGCTTTTAAGAGCCAAATTTATGAACAAAATTTTATTATGCTCCATTTCCCTCCAAGTTAAAAACAAAGCCCCCAAATATGCCTAAGCCATTTAATTGTAATACTTTTGGGTAAAGCTTCAAAGCTAAAACAATCAAAGTAGAAAATAGTACTAAGCTCATATCAGATACTAACTTCAATGCCGATATGAATTATTCTATCAAACTTAAAATAAATGTTTACTCAACAGCTAGTATATGCCACATATTATATATGTAGAAAGGACGTAAACATGAATAAAATTAGTCTCTGGCTTGGAAAAATATTATCTTGAGGGCCATAAAGCTTTATATGTAACTGTGTTACAAAGTGTGATAAGTCCAATATTAAGGATAGAGGGTACCATTAGAGTACAAAGAAGAAATGGCTAATTCTAATGAGTGGCATGAGTGAATCTTCGTTAAGAGGCAAAGAATTGTGAAGTTTTAAAGAGGGAGATGAATGGAGAGGAAAGGTTGGAAAAAAGATGTTTAGGTCATGTTCTCAAGACTTTAAATAACTTGTAAGACGTTCCTACTTTAGTTGGGAGGTAATGGGAAGCCACTGAAGGTACCTGAGCCTACTGATGACATGATCCAATTAGAGTTTAGAAGAGAGAGTTTTGTGGAAGAGTTGCAAAGTGCTGAAATAGAGTCGAGAAGTTTCATCAATCAGCCAGCTTCTGGGGCTGCTCAGGTAATGTCTGAGAAGTCGTGAGCATGGGCAGGAGTGAGGACAGCAGTCCAGAATGGCTAGATGTGAACATCATTTCAGAAGTAGAATCCATAGTGTTGGATGACTAATTGGATAGAGGCAAAGAATTGTTGGCATTTGGAAATCCTCATTGTTTTTCTTAAAAAAGTAATACATCCTGAATGTAAAAATTCAAATATCATCAAATATAAAATGAGGTAGATTAAAGTCCCTCAAAGACACCCTCTGGGTCTTTGGGAATATTTTGGGAGAGAAACTCTTAAAAAGAAGAGGTATCTTTTTAAGATTGCGGGCCTGTATATTGTGTGAAATTGTGTCTATCTGGACTGTGGGCCTGTATATTGTGTGAGGGTTGCTCTAAGATATATTTCTGGAAATGGAACTGTTGGGCTAAGGAGTTACTTCTATTTTGTGAAGAAGCAGGGTGGGAGCAAGGAGAAGAGGCACCACAGAGACAGTGTGGAAAAGAAAAATAGATTGACTGATGCACCTGATCCTGGGTGAGCCAGGAAGGGCTAGGACTGTGATATAAAGGACCTAGTTAGCTGGGGAAGGAGTAGGCCCACTACTTTTTCCAAGGCCAACAGGAAGGAGGGAATGGTAGATGGAGGGATGGGAACATTTTGAGGAGGAGGAGCTGCAAGGTGAGGGATTCTGACATTATCTCTTATTTCAGTGAAGAAAGTATTTCAGGCCAAGATAATTGGCTAAGAATTAGTAGGGTTGGAAACATGTGGGTAAAAAAAGGAAAAGGCTTGAAAAACTCATTCTGCAGGATAGAAAAGAGAATCAGTTGGGCGTGAAGTGAAATATTTTCAAACAACAGCTGGTTGGGGCCCAACTGAGGTTGTAATGCATGAATTTGTAGAACATCCAATATGCATGTAAAATCTGAATAGAAGTGGGCTATCATTCTCAATCCTATAAAACCTTGAAAAGTAAGCCTTCAGGCTTATTCTGAAGGTCTCTTGAGAAGGTAGAGAGGAAGAAATTATATCATACAACATGCAGTAAAATTTTCTAAAAATAAATTCTAGGATTTTTTTCCTTCCATGTTACTTATTATGGCAGCTGCCATAATATCTCTATCATAACATCTCTTTTTCCTCTTACAAAACCCCACCTAGCTTTGCTCTTGTCCTCATTTTCTGCTGTCCCTTCTTTCCCACTGCCTCCTGGAGCCTCTTAGATTTTTTACTTTACTTCTGAGGATAACTCCATGGCCTATTTTGTAGAAATCAATTTTATCTTTCTGGACTTTCTCCAGCTGCCTTCTCTATTCGTTACCTTGATCATTTCAACAAATGCCCCAGACTTGGGCATCACAAGCAGAGAATTCTCTTGAGAAGGCAGGACAGAGGGAGATTGGGGACACTTGGTGTTTTAGTATTTTTGCCTGACATACAGCACTTCTCAGCAACTGTGGAGCAGCAACAGAGAAAACTGGTGTTTGAGTTGATCCAATGGGATATGATCAAGCAAAACAAGTATTAGACATGTAATTATCAAAGATATATTTGAAGCTATAGAGTTATATGTGATCAACATATTTGCTAGTACTCTACTAGTTATCATAGTTGATGTATACGAATATGTCAGGGGTACAGCATGTATGAATTACTTTGTGTGATCTTATTCTCAAATGTTTCTTTCACCATGCTTTTATTTTATATCACCTTCTCTGGCACCTCTCTGGGAATGTTATAGATATCTCTAGTATTTTGGATTACTGAACTTTTACTTTAGTCTTGAGACAGATTTGCTTTGACTGATGGCCCTTGTTCCTTTTGATCTTTGGGATGTTGCCCTTGACCATCCTTTCCCTGAATTGCTCTTTCTCCAGATCATAGCTGGATAATTCTCATCCTTCAGCTTCTAATCCAAATATCACTTCATCAGAGGGGCTTTTCTGACTAGCTTATCTAAAAGAATACCAAACTTTCTCCTGATCTGTTTATTTGTCTCTGATGGTTTATTTGTTTACTTATTACTGCATCTCTTTTCACTAGAATATAAACTCCACAAGAAAAGGAATCTTTCTTGTCTCATTTGCCACTGTAATCCCTATACAGTCTAGCCCTATGTGAAAGACAAATATATTACTATCTCACTGTGAATGTGGTTGCAGTTTGATGGATTCTTTATGGATGCTGAGGTTGTTTATTTGGTAATTATGAAAGGTTGAGTTTTGATACTCTCTACATTAATATGTTCATAAACTTATGCTCCTTTTATTCTCCTTTTTTAAAAAAAAATTATTTATTTTGTTAGTAATCTTTATACCCAACATGGGGCTTGAACTCATGACCCTGTGACCAAGAGTCACATGCTTTCCAACTGAGCCAGCCAGGCACCCCTATTCTCCTTCTAAATTAAAAGACAGTAGGTAGATTTATAATAATAACTTACAGTAACATTTGAAATTCCTTTTATACTACTGCTATTAAAAAAGTTTTTTCTGAATTCTATGATTCTGGGATATTATTTTTCACTGAGGCTAAAAACCTAGATATGATATCAACCAGGTAATTGTTTTATAAGAGAAAGATGACTCCAAAAGGGAAGACGGTTCAAGAAATTTGGAATGCCCAAGTATGGAAGGTACGGGTGTATGAGCTGTTCTGTGAACACAGATTTTAGAGGAGACCATATAGTAGAGAAGAGAAAAATATGACAAAGAAGCACAAATCATGGGGAAAGAAACTGCTAAGGTTGTGAAACACAACAAAGAGATTCTTTTGGAGTTACGATAACAATAAAAGAAATAATCAAGAATTTCCTGCTTGTTATAGATGGTGTGATGCAAACAGATGAAAGGCAGGAGGGAGAGACTGTTCAAATTCTATTTTGATTCTCTTTTCTCTCTCAAGGAGAATGTGCTTAGACTGGGGAAACTGGAGCAAAAATAGGTAGTTGCAACCTGTGGTAGAAGAAAAATCATTTGATAATCTCTGACTACTCAAAAATAAAACCTTGATTTTTGATGAATGATATTATCCCAGGCCACTAAAAAACCTAGCACGTGTAATAGTGGACTTTTGTTTGGGCAATTATTTTAAAACCATGGAGCAATAAAGACAATCCAAAAGATTAAACATGGGAAAATGATACCTGTGTTATCAAAATGGGCAAACCTGTCAGATATGTGGATGTTCAGCACAGTTCTAGAAATACACCGTGAATGTAAGTAGGGGGGTTCATGACTAGCTGATTTCTATTCCCAAAGAATTTTGTCTAATGAGTGACTCATTCACCTGGAAAGCAGTATGTAGAAACTTTTTAACAGGGCTTTAAATCTGTTTAAATTTTGTTTAAAATCTGTCTTGTACATTTTTAAAAAATCTGTGACTTGTATTAAGACATAGAAGTTTTGCTTATCAAATCTGTGGATGACAGAACCTGAGAGAGATAGATAATATGATGGATGAGAATCATCATTCAAGATGATTTCATCAGACTGGAAAGATAGGTCGAACTCAACAAGGTAATATTTCAAGAGGATAAAAGGTTTTAGGGTTTAAAGCAAAAACAGTTTTGCAAGTATTGTTGGGCAAACACACATGATGAAAACACCTGAGACATTGTGTCCGCCCCAACGAAAGGCAATGAAAGTTTGCTTTTCATGCAAGTGTGGAATCTAGATCAAAGTTGGCAGCAATACCTATGATAATCTGACCATATCTGGAGTGTTGTATTCACTTTAACCAGGACACTGACTAAACTGAATGGAAAGACAAAGAAGATAAAAGTCTCACAAATCACATCCCGTGTGGAATAATTGGGGGAACTCTGCACATTTAACCAAGAGAAGAGGACCTACGAGAACTTGAAGATTCTTTCTCAATGTGTGAAAGGTCACACGAAAGATAGGGTAGTAGATATGATACCATAGAGTAATAGCTTATGGCAATTATGAATGTAAAGACTCATTGGAATAACTTATGAATCCCTTGGCACGTTTGCATCCCATTTTTGCCTCTTACACCTTTTTTGGTATGCCATCATCATCATCCTTCCTTACATTATATTGGGTTTTATAGGCTTGGATAACATTATATTGATTTGATTCTTATAACAAATGTGGGAGGGGTGCCTGGGTGGCTCAGTCAGTTAAGCATCTGCCTTTGGCTCAGGTCATGATCCCAGGGTTCTGGGATGGAGCCCCACGTTGGGCTCTCTGCTTAGTGAGAACCTGCTTCTCCCTCTCCCTGCCGCTACCCCTGCTTGTACTCTCTCTCTCTCTCTGTCAAATAAATAAATAAAATCTTAAAAAAAAAACCCCACAAATGTGGGAGATGGTGAGGGCATTGCTAGCATTTCCACTTTGCGGAGGGAGAAACTGAGTCTAAAGAAGGTGATGATGCATTTTCTTGGAGGAGAGATGGCTCATGAGTGATGGAACTCTAGCCAGGATTTTGGGTTTCTGATTCCTAGGGCTAGTGCTGTTTCCACTAATGTTTACTTCTAAAAATAATGCCTTTCCAATTAATTAGGACTCAGGTAGTATTTTTTTTTTTTTTTTGACAAGAAAAATGATCAGTTCATGCTCTTTCCAACAAGTGTTTCAGTTGGTTACCTTGGGCATGTGGCATGGCATACACCCTTAATAGTTATTAACTGAGGTGACAGAATGCCTTGGGTGAAATGTACAAGTAAACAATGAGATAGCACACAACTTTAAAAAAAATGGGAAAGGCTCCCTCTTAAGGAAAGCCAGGTCAGTGTTGAGTGCAGAAAGAGCTTGAGAATGATTAGTCAGCATGTTTTTCCGATTATACATTTTTTTGTTTCAGCACCTTTTCCCTTCTTTCAGCAAATTGTCTTCTTTTGAAAGATGAATCACTTAGAGCCTGTAAATCCTCTTGGAGTATGTAAATACTGCAGCAAAGACAGAGAAAGATGTTCAAATTGTTGCTAGTTGCCTATGTTTATAAATTATAACTCGTGCTATTGTCCAGCTTCCAAAATTTTGACATTCACTAATATTATAGTGGTGAAGAGGGTGGTTTCTAGGCATTTTGGTGCATGATTCCCCCCCAGTTTCTACCACTGTGGCCCTCAGCAAGCTACTCAATCCCTCCAAGTCATGGTTTCCTCATCTGTGAAATGGGTACAATAATATTTATAGAATAGAGATGTCATGAAAATTAAATGAGCTATCCCTTATAAAATGCCTGGAGTAGGGTAAGGGGTCTATACATATTAGCTATTTTTATTGCTTACTAGTTCTTGTTAATTTTTTTTTATTTGAGTATAGTTGACACACAATGTTACATTAGTTTCAGGTGCACAACTTAGTGATTTGACAAGTTTATATATTACTCTGTGTTCACCACAAGTGTAGCTACCATCTGTCCTATTGCTTACTAGTTCTTAATTAAGATTGGGGCAACAGTGAAGAAAAATAATGATTAAAGAGTTTGCTCATTTAACTTTTTTTTTTTTAATTTAAATTCAGTTTGGGATGCCTGGGTGGCTCATTCGGTTAAGCGTCTGCCTTTGGCTCAGGTCGTGATCCCAGGGTCCTGGGATTGAGTCCCATATCAGGCTCCTTACTTAGTGGGGAGCCTGTTTCTCCCTCTACCCCTCCTCTGCTTGTGCTCTCTCTCTCTCTCTGACAAATAAAATCTTTTAAAAAAATAAATTCAATTTAATGAACATACACTGTATTATTAGTTTCAGAGATAGACTTTAGTGATTCATCAGTTGCTTGCCCATGTTTTCTTTGTGTATGGGGATAGAGAGGATTAGTGATCCTAGAAATGTACCCTGGACCTGTCCATTAGTGTTTAGGCAGAATATGTGGAAAGTTCATTTGTGCACACTGAGATTTGTGCAGTCTCTGGTAGAAGCCAGGCCACCAACAGAAGTGCATATTCCTAATCTGTTTTGACGCACAGAGGGGTAGATTCCCCCATTATGGGGTTTCATAGCAACTTACCTTTCCAGAATGCACTGATATTATTTATGACTTTATTTGTTCCTCATAAAAGGTAGTTGGTGCAATGACTTAGATTTATATAAAGGCAAAGAGCTGAAGACAGCCCTCTGTTAACTGACTTGCTAGAAAATGACACTCTAGAGCGTCATCCAGGAACTTTTTCAGGGAAGTTCAGCATTCTAATCATACAGGAAACTGAAAAACAGAGCTACCTTGAGTATGGTTGGTAAAAACAGCAAGAACCATTCTGAAATGTCAGGCATTAATGATGAACTTAAATAGTTGTGTTTTTTTTTTTTTTTTAACAACAGAGTTATATTTTAGACATGACATTTGTAAATGAGCTCCCAACCCAGGTGATTGCTTAAATATTTTTTCTCTCAACTGTAATTTTTCTGATAGCAGACATTGATATTCTGGATGTCCTTGTTGCTTAGCTTCTGACACAGTGACATATTTAGTATATTTTAGTCCTGGAACAAATCTTTTTCCATTTGTATGGGCCCACTGCCATTGCTCCTTAATGGTCTGTGACCCATGGGTACTCAGCGCATGGAACAGTGAAACGTCGTCCAGCAGAAAGCACCAGAATTTAAAAGATTATAACAATCTCTGATGAAGTTTGTGTAGAAGTGGTTGCATACTTCCTTGCTTTCTTAAATAAAATATGCAGAACATAACCTGAACACTTGTTGGGAGATTCAGAATCATTGGAAACTGAGTCAGTGTGTGGTGTGTATTGATGGGGATCGTCTTAGGGTTTATTGGTTGGCACAGGCGGCAAGCCTATGACATAATTGGCCCCACTTTGCTGAAGTTGGCTTTGTCTGTCTTCCTTTTCCCTCTGTTGCACAGTCATATTGCTTCATTTGCTATTGGTGTGACTATCTTTAGTGGTTTCTGTCTCCTCACTTGCTTTTTTTTAATCACCTGTGGGCCAGGATAAAAGATAAGCGCACATTTTAGGACATAAAATATGGGACAGTGGGCACTGAATGAAGGTACATGAGGCCCTCCAATACTTGAGTTTCAGTGTTCAGAATTTGTTACATATCTTTCAATCATGAGACCTTTTTTTTTCCTGTTTTTCTTTCTAGCTCTTGAGTGTGTTTTGAATACCAGTTAGCTGGGTTTTTGAAAGGTGCTATGTTTCCGTGTTGTTGTCATCACTTCCTGAGCTTTTTTTCACTGTCACTTTTGTTTGTGGCTCTGTTACAGAACTCATGCTTCCATCTCCCATTATAGTTACGTGTATGTCTGATGTAAGCTGTGGGTTCAGTAAGCATTTGTGGAATGAATGAATGTTTCTCCTATTCGTGCCATATTAGGTTGTAAACTCTGTGAAGGGGGATGCTGTCTTATTAATCCCTGCTTCCACTCAGCACCATGTATACATTCAAGGTTTGCTGAGTGACTGACTGAATAAAATTGTTAGACTACCCAGGACTGTTGGTATTACATAACTCCCAAAGATTCCCAAACATATTATTATAGAACTTTATTACTAGCAGTAGAACGCTATAGGAGAGAGGAATATATGGAGAAACATCACAAATGGGAGAGTTTACAGTAAAAAAATGTTAAATGCCTTCTAAGTACTACTGAACGTTCTAGAGATGTACTTCTCTTTTCTTGGGTTGGAGGGTGGGAATGGTTGAGGCTGGAGGTTTGGAGATCAGAGGGAGTCTGGACTTAAGCTAAAAGGGAGCACGAAGAGGAAATAGATCCACCAGTTAGAAACATATAGGACAGGGTAAACTCCAGGTCCTGGAGAGTTGTTCCTGCTGTCACTCCCATTCATCTTTACTTAACATCTGTAGCTGCTAGAGAATCAGAGAGCTTTCACAGATCATTCTTTATGGTCTATGTGATTGCTTGCCCTTTTCAGGAGTAACATCTCTATATCATTTCCTAGGGCTACTATACCAAATCACCACCAATTTAGTGGCTTACAACAAAGTAAATTTATTATCTTCTAGACCTGTAGGTTGGAAGAATAACACGGATCTCACTGGGCTACGGTCAAGGTGTTGGCAGGGCTACATTCCTTTGTGGAGACTCTAGGGGAAAATCTATTTCTTTGCCTTTTCTAGCTTTCTAGACTTGTGGTCTCCTTCCATTTTCAAAGACAATGGCTGATCAATTCTTTTTCACATTATATCATTTAGACACTAAGTCTTCACCTACCTCTTCCAAATTTAAAGGACCCTTTACATTGGTCTCACCTACATAACCTACACAATGCCTTTATATTAAGGTCAGCTGATTAATAATTTTCATTCCATTTTGTCATTTTACCATGTAACGTAACATATCATAGGTGTGGGACTTGGGACATGGACATCTTTGGGGGGCCAATACTCTACCTACACAATCACCAAACAGAATATAAAGAGCTGAAGTTAAGGAGAATATAAATAATGATAGATTTTTGAGGGTGGAAAAAATGAGAGGACAGAGAGATTTGAGCAGCTGGGGTTGGAACAGAGGACAAACATAATGTAGCCCATTGTTGGAAAGTCAGAGGGCTGGCGATTAACAGGCATATGACCAGCAGAGCAGGCACATGCTCTTTGTCTCTCAGACCCTTGTGAAACTAGCTGCTGGCCAGCCAGTCTTTTCTCAGGATTTGGGAGGTAAGAGTTCCAACTGAGGTGCAGCAGGATCTTCAGATGAGAAGATGGCATGTTTCTGAACAGGAGTTTGAAATGAAAAAAACAAGAGTTCCTTATCCATATATAATACCATTTTCTTGTTTAATATTAAGGAGAAACTGAGAATCTCAGAAATGAAATAACCAAAGATAATTAGTGCTGAATTGAGATACAGAACCTAAGAATCTTGTTTTCCAGCTGCTCGCCAGGTATCATTCCACAGTAAGTGGAGCAGAATGAGTCGCTTCCGCAGGCTTGATTCAAATGGAAGGATGAATTGCCGTGTAGCTGGTAGCAAATGTAATGCCAGTTCTCAGGAACCGCAGAGATTTCAGATCAATATGTAGTCAAAGAGTACATGGTGATGACTTTCTGAAAACTTGATCAATAAGTATACATCACCAGGATCAGAATTTATTTAAAATTATGGACAGCCTGGAAGACCGCCAGTGTCTGCATAATAACTCCAGGCAGTCCAAATTCATGCCAGCTTCCTCCATTTATAGAAATTGCTGGAATCTCTCATGCCTGACCCCTCTGAAGTATCAGCTTTGTTATGTCAGTTTAGATATAGGTAAATTTCCTATGGGCATATATTAGCTTTATTAAAAAAGAGGCAATTGTCCAAAGGCCTCCGGGTCTATGCACCCAAAACATAAAACAAAAGAATGAAATTAAATACTAGGGCTGCCAAACACTTCATAAAAAAGCCAGGCCAGTCCAGCCTACTGAGGCATGCCAGATTGGCAGGCTTGAGCTTGTGTTTTTTTTCCCTGAAGGTTCACAAACCTTTCTACTGTCTGGTTGGACGGAGAAATGAATTACAAAGGCAAAGACCATCAGCAACCTTGTTTCTGGGATTCATATCTGGAATCCTTTATTAGAAGTAGAATGGCTGATATTAATATATTTGAATGAACAGTGGATAGGAGAAGCCCTCAGAGGGAATCCGGGTCTTTATTAAAATGTATCCACCCAACACTCTCTGATTTAAAGTACCACTTTATTGAGGGGCTTTCACCCCTAGACTTCTTTGTCACTTTCACAAAGCCTGACACTATTCCCTATCTGCCTTCTAAAACAATTACTCAGAGACCATATTGCTCTAAATCAGTGATTTCCAGCCCAGAGTGATTCTGCCCCCCCCCCCCCCCCCGTCCCAACTGGGAACATTTGGAAATGAATGGAGACATTTTTGGTTGTCATAGTGGTGCAGAGCAGGGAAGCTATGGGCATCTAGTAGACAGAGGCCAGTGGGCATTGCCTTGTTTACCAAACTTCAGTTATCATCTACCACCTTCACTATCTTTGCCAAACCCATATACCACCCGCGCTATTTTCCCTGGAACAGTTTTTTTCCCCCTAAAATGGAACTCACTTCTAAAAAAATTAAATATATTTATTTTAAGGAGAAACTTTATATTACTATCACAGACAGAACAATAATCATAGCTGCCATAAATGGAAAGCCACGGTGAAAGTACCTACAATGAAGACAAACCAGTATTATTAAATTACAAGTTGATACCTGATGGCTGCTATCTTTTTGATAAAGTGAGAGATTAGCAAGTTTTAAAGAAGTATGAAAGAAAGAGAAGCAACCAAACTGAGACTCTGTCCTTTGTTATGTAAAATGGGTTGATGGATTGAAAAGAGAATAGCTTTCTCATTCTGTGACTCACTGGTATTCAGGTCCTTGTCTTACATCCATTTACTACTGGGAACCATCTCCTACCTTAGTTAAGCCTATTGTGAATACGTGCCTTCCATTTTAGGAAACACTCCTATATACACTCTTCTGCCTGGAATCTTATTTTTCTGTTTGGTTGCCACAGATTTGAACAGCTGTTCCAGGGCTATTTTTAGGATGTGGATTTCACAATGATGCATCTGGGTAATAGCTATCCATAACAGAGGGCTGTTCCTCTGAATCCAAGAAAATCAGAGAAATCTTAGATGGCAAAGAAATCTAGAGTCTGCTCTTGCCAAAGAATGACAAATGCTCTCAAGGAGTTTTATTGCCCAGTCCCACCCCATTAACAAGACCATCTAAAATGTACTCATAATCCTTTTTGTAGAATTCAAGTGACTCTGCTTCAGAGTGCTTATTAATGTAATTATTCTGGGTCATCATATTCTAGAGAGGAGGATTAAATTCTTCGATATTAACTGATTGCCCATTAAATGTTCCAGCACACGTTGATGAGTTAGTACCATTATGCACAATACCTACTTTTGGTTCTAAATTGTTACATTGTGAATCAATTCACAGGGTAGTGTCATCTTTGTGAAATGCAACATACAGGTTAAGTTATGCTGCATCCCGGCCGCTTTGGCAAAAGGATGGATATTTATAACAGGCATTTAAGGCTTCGGAGTTCCCACGTGCTGCCTGGTGCCCCAAGTCGGACTCTCTTAGTCCAGGAGACCGCCACAGAGAATTTCTCCCCCTCCGGGAAAACCAGTTAAGGTTTCACGTTAAGAGGGAGCTATGCTGCATTATGAAAACACTCTGGGCTTGGCTGAATTTTTTCTCTCTCTGGAATTGGTTTCTATACCTATAATTATCTTCAAGCACCACCATAAAAGCCCTCCAATCTTTACCTCATGTTGTTCTTCCTTTGGGGCACTGGTTCTGGACCCATGAACTTTTATACCAAGCCATAATTAGTCGAATTATATTTAATAATTCCCCCTCATTCTGAAGGGAGCAGAGGCGGCATCATCGAGCGAGTATGGCAGCAGATAATGAGGGCTACAGAGGTTCTCCCTGAATTGTATCATCACAGTTCAGCAAGCAATATGCTGCCTCTGTCAGCCAGCATCAGCCTCAACGGCTCAGCAGCCTCTGCCTTGGTGACAGTTAGATATGAGGGAGAGACGCACACTATGCCTGTTTTTTCTTCTCCCTTTGACTTAAAAAGCCATACACTTGAAAGAACATGCATGGTGCTGCTCTGTTCTGCAGCCGCAAGATTTTTCTAGGTGTGAAACAAGGTATTTCCAAATTTCCTTCCTTCAATCACGTGTTGCATTATTGATTCATTTTATCAGTGGGATTCAGGCCCCGTCAAAGATACAAGGTTTAGAGTAAGATGAACAAAATAAGATCTTAGTCACCTGAGAGGTTATTATCTCACCCTTAATGTTCACCAACATGTCTGTTACTCTGAATGCTTATTACAATCTTATTTTTGTAGGAAATCAAGAGTATGAAATAATTTCCCCAGCAGTAAAAATTATATATTTAAGGGCACAGATGCTTCCATTTCTGCATTCTTATAGCAAAAGAAAACATATTCAGGTACTTTTTTTTTTTTTCTATTTGTTCTAAGAGGATTCTAAATAAAATGGTTTTGTGTTTAGATTTAGAGGATGTCCCATCTGACATAAGCTCAGATAAAAGAAAAGCAATTGTGTGTAATCTCTGGCAGATAGTGAAACTGGTTCTTACATAGAGCCACAAATTTTACTGTTGGAAAGGACCTTAAGGAACATTTAGTTCAACCCCTTGTGGGTGGTAAATGGAGGCAACCACATGATACCTTCAAGATTGAAGTTAAAATCACTTTCTGAGAAGGAAGTTAGGAAAAGCAAGGCAAAACAAACAGTCAAAACATGTAATAAATATGATCATTCATTTATAGAAGCACTTGACCAAAAGAGATAATCTGTAAATGGGCAGCTGAAGCCCAATCCTTAAATCCAATTCTGGAGACCTGGTATTATATGAGGCGTGCATGGCTTGGAATATTAAGCCTAATGCATTGTGTTGTGTTACAGACTGGGGTAACACGTGGGATGTGGGCAACGTGCAGTGGAGATAAAGAGGAGTTGAAGAGGGGGGGAGGAGCAAGATGGCGAGAAGTAGGAGACCTGGATTTCGTCTGGTTCCAGGAATTCAGCTGGATAGGGATAAAACCATTCTGAACACCTACCAACTCAACAGGAGATCGAAGAAAAGAAGAGCAACAACTCTCTGAACAGAAAAGTGACCACTTTCTGGAAGGTAGGACGTGCGGAGAAGCGAATCCAAGGCCATGTTCGGGAGGATAGACGGCGGGGGAGGGGCCTCCGTCAGCTGCTTCCGGCAAGTGATAGAACCACGGAGCACAGAATCGGAACTTTTAAAAGTCTGCTCCACTGAGGGACGTCACTCTGGTGGCTAAGCGGGGGGGTGGAACCCTCGCGGGACAGTGTGGTCTCAGGACCCCCGGGGTCACAGAGAGACCGGGGGTGCCTGAGTGTGGCAGAGCTCCCAGGTATCGGAGCAGGGAAGCCGGCTGCAGAGGCGGAGCCCAGGCGCGGGCTCTCAGCTCGGGGTTGCTATAAACCGTGATCCGCGGCACAGTCGGCCCCCTGCTCCTCCAGCAGGGACCCAACAAGCGGCAGATCTGGGGAGACTCACCTTCCTCTCCAGGGAGGAGCGGCGTGGGAGCACACTGCAGGACTCTGCAGGGTTTGGAGACTCCACACAGGGTGGGGTGCCAGAGATAGAAACGCTCGGTCACAGGCCGGGTGAGCACGGAGTGCGGCTGGAGACCAGGGAGATGGGAGTGACTGACGGCTTTTCTCTGGGGGCTCACTGAGGAGCGGGGCCCCAAGTTCTTGGCTCCTCCAGGGAAGAGATTGGGAGGCTGCCATTTTCACTCTCGTCCCCCAAAGCTGTAACGAAAGCCTGCAGGGAACAAAAGCTCCCAAGAGCAAACCCGAGCAGATTACTTAGCCCAGACCAGCGAGGGCGGGCAATTCCGCCTCCGGCAAAGACATTGGGAAACCATGGCAACAGGCCCCTCCCCCAGAAGGTCAACAAGAACCGCCAGCCAAGACCAAGTTTACCGATCAATGAGAATGGCAGAACTCCAGCGCTAGGGGAATACTACACATAGAATTCATGGCTTTTTTACCATGATTCTTTAGTCTTTCAAAGTTAATTTTTTTTAACTGTCCTTTTTTTTTTTAAATTTTTCTTTTTCCCTTTTTCAACCAATATCTTATCAATCCCTTTTTTAAAAAACATTTTTATTTTTCATTTTTAGAGTCATATTCTATCCCTTCATAGTAGTTACCCTTATTTTTGGTATATATATATAAGTTGTTCTCTCTTTAAAATCTGGAGATACAGTTTCTTCTAACAGATCAAGATATACCCTAAATCTCTAGTGTATGGCTTTGTTCTAGTCTCCTGCCTGATCACATTGTCTCCCTTTTTTTTCTCTCTCTTTTTTTTAAATCCTCTTCTTTCTTTTTTCAAACAACTTCTTATCTTATCAATTCCTTTTATAAAATCTTTTATAATTTTCATCTTTACAGTCATATTCCATCCCTTCATCGTATTAACCCTTATTTTTGTACATATATAAGTTTTTCTTTCTTTAAAATTTTGGGGGGGCACTTTCTTCTAAGAGACCAAAATACACCCCAAATCTAGTGTGTGGCACTGATCTATGCACCAGCCCGATCATATTTGAGCATATTCTGTTTTTTTTGTTTTGTTCTGTGTTTGTTTGTTTTTATCTTTATCTTTTTCTTTTTTCTATCTTTCCCTTTCTTTTCCCCTGGTTTCAGGTCTTTTCTGATTTGTTTAGAGTATATTTTCTGGCGACGTTGTTACCCTGTTAGCATTTTGTTCTCTCATTCATCTATTCTCCTCTGGACAAAATGACAAGACAGAAAAAATCACCTCAACAAAAAGAACAAGAGGCAGTACCAATTGCCAGGGACCTACTCAATATGGACATTAGTACGATGTCAGAACTAGAGTTCAGAATGATGATTTTAAAGATACTACCTGGGCTTGAAAAAAGCATGGAAGTTATTAGAGAAACCCTTTCTGGAGAAATAAAAGAACTAAAATCTAACCAAGTCAAAATCAAAAAGGCTATTAATGAGGTGCAATAAAAAATGGGGGTGCTAACTGCTAGGATAAGTGAGGCAGAAGAGAGAATTAGTGATATAGAAGACCAAATGATGGAAAATAAGCTGAGAAAAAGAGAAAAACAACTACTGGATCATGAGGGCAGAATTTGAGAGATAAGTGATACCATAAAACAAAACAATATTAGAATAATTGGGATCCCAGAAGACGAAGAAAGAGAGAGGGGCAGAAGGTATACTGGGGTAAATTATAGCAGAGAACTTCCCTAATTTGGGGAAGGAAACAGGCATCAAAATCCAGGAGGCACAGAGAACCCCTCTCAAAATCAGTAAAAATAGGTCACCACCCCGACATCTAATAGTAAAACTTACGAGTCTCAGAGACAAAGAGAAAATCCTGAAAGCAGCTCGGGAGAAGAGATCTGTAACCTACAATGGTAGAAACATTAGATTGGCAACAGACCTAGCCACAGAGACCTGGCAGGCCAGAAAGGACTGGCATGATATATTCAGAGCACTAAATGAGAAAAATAGGCAGCCAAGAATCCTATATCCAGCTAGGCTGTCATTGAAAATAGAAGGAGAGATAAAAAGCTTCCAGGACAAACAAAAACTAAAGGAATTTGCAAACACGAAACCAGCCCTACCAGAAATATCGAAAGGGGTCCTCTAAGCAAAGAGAGAGCCTAAAAGTAACATAGACCAGAAAGGAACACAGACAATATACAGTAACAGTCACCTTACAGGCAATACAATGGCACTAAATTCCTATCTTTCAATAGTTACCCTGAATGTAAATGGTCTAAATGCCCCAATCAAAAGACACAGGCTATCAGATTGGATAAAAAAAACAAGACCCATCGATATGCTGTCTGCAAGAGACTCATTTTAGACACAAAGACACCCCCAGATTGAAAGTGAGGGGGTGGAAAACCATTTACCATGCTAATGGACACCAAAAGAAAGCTGGGGTGGCAATCCTTATATCAGACAAAGTAGATTTTAAACCAAAGACTGTAATAAGAGATGAAGAAGGACACTATATCCTACTTAAAGGGTCTATCCAACAAGAAGATCTAACAATTGTAAATATCTATGCCCCTAACATGGGAGCAGCCAATTATATAAGGCAATTAATAACAAAAGCAAAGAAACACATCGATAACAATACAATAATAGTGGGGGACTTTAACACCCCCCTCACTGAAATGGACAGATCGTCTGAGCAAAAGATCAACAAGGAAATAAAGGCTTTAAATGACACACTGGACCAAATGGACTTCACAGATATATTCAGAACATTCCATCCCAAAGCAACAGAATACACACTCTTCTCTAGTGCCCATGGTACATTCTCCAGAACAGATCACATCCTAGGTCACAAATCAGGTCTCAACCAGTACCAAAAGATTGGGATCATTCCCTGCATATTTTCAGACCACAATGCTTTGAAACTAGAACTCAATCACGAGAGGAATGTTGGAAAGAACTCAAATACATGGAGGCTAAAGAGCATCTTACTAAAGAATGAATGGGTCAACCAAGAAATTAAAGAAGAATTAAGAAAATTCATGGAAACAAATGAAAATGAAAACACAACTGTTCAAAATCTTTGGGATGCAGCAAAGGCAGTCCTAAGAGGAAAGTATATAGCAATACAAGCCCTTCTCAAGAAACAAGAAAGGTCTCAAATACACAACCTAACCCTATACCTAAAGGAGCTGGAGAAAGAACAGCAAATAAAGCCTAAACCCAGCAGGAGAAGAAAAATAATAAGATCAGAGCAGAAATCAATGAAATAGAAACCAAAAGAACAGTAGAACAGATCAACGAAACTAGGAGCTGGTTCTTTGAAAGAATTAACAAGATTGATAAACCCCTGGCCAGACTTATCAAAAAGAAAAGAGAAATGACCCAAATCAACAAAATCATGAATGAAAGAGGAGAGATCACAACCAACACCAAAGAAATACAAACAATTATAAGAACATATTATGAGCAACTGTATGCCAGCAAATTAGATAATCTGGAAGAAATGGATGCACGCCTAGAGATGTATCAACTACCAAAACTGAACCAGGAAGAAATGGAAAACCTGAACAGACCTATAACCTCTAAGGAAATTGAAGCAGTCATCAAAAATCTCCCAACAAACAAGAGCCCAGGGCCAGATGGCTTCCCAGGGGAATTCTACCAAACATTTAAAGAAGAATTAATACTTATTCTTCTGAAACTGTTCCAAGAAATAGAAATGGAAGGAAAACTTCCAAACTCGTTTTATGAGGCCACCATTACCTTGATCCCAAAACCAGACAAAGACCCCATCAAAAAGGAGAATTACAGACCAGTATCCTTGATGAACATGGATGCAAAAATTCTCACCAAAATACTAGCCAATAGGATCCAACAGTACATTAAAAGGATTATTCACCACGACCAAGTGGGATTTATCCCTGGGCTGCAAGGTTGGTTCAACATCTGCAAATCAATGAATGTGATACAATACATTAATAAAAGAAAGAACAAGAATCATATGATCCTCTCAATAGATGCAGAAAAAGCATTTGACAAAGTACAGCATCCTTTCTTGATCAAAACTCTTCAGAGTATAGGGATAGAGGGTACATACCTCAATATCATAAAAGCCATCTATGAAAAACCCACAGCGAATATCAATCTCAATGGGGAAAAACTGAGAGCTTTCCCCCTAAGGTCAGGAACACGGCAGGGATGTCCACTATCACCACTGTTATTCAACATAGTATTAGAAGTCCTAGCCACAGCAATCAGACAACAAAAAGAAATCAAAGGCATCCAAATCGGCAAAGAAGTCAAACTCTCACTCTTTGCAGATGATATGATACTTTATGTGGAAAACCCAAAAGACTCCACCCCACAACTGCTAGAACTCATACAGGAATTCAGTAAAGTGGCAGGATATAAAATCAATGCACAGAAATCAGTGGCATTCCTATACACCAACAACAAGACAGAAGAAAGAGAAATGAAGGAGTCGATCCCATTTACAACTGCACCCCAAACCATAAGATACCTAGGAATAAATCTAACCAAAGAGGCAAAGGATCTGTACTCAGAAAACTATAAAATACTCATGAAAGAAACTGAGGAAGACACAAAGAAATGGAAAAACGTTCCATGCTCAGGGGTTGAAGAACAAATATTGTGAAAATGTCAATGCTACCTAGAACAATCTACACATTCAGTGCAATCCCCATCAAAATACCATCCACTTTTTTCAAAGAAATGGAACAAATAGTCCTAAAATTTGTATGGAACCAGAAAAGATCCCGAATAGCCAGAGGAATGTTGAAAAAGAAAAGCAAAGCTGGTGGCATCATAATTCCCGACTTCCAGCTCTATTACAAAGCTGTCATCATCAAGACAGTATGGTACTGGCACAAAAACAGACACATAGATCAATGGAACAGAATAGAGAGCCCAGAAATGGACCCTCAACTCTATGGTCAGCTCATCTTTGACAAAGCAGGAAAGAACATCCAATGGAAAAAAGACAGTCTCTTCAACAAATGGTGTTGGGAAAATTGGACAGCCACATGCACAAGAATTAAACTGGGCCATTTCCTTACACCACACACAAAAATAGACTCAAAATGGTTGAAAGACCTAAATGTGAGACAGGAGTCCATCCAAATCCTAAAGGAGAACACAGGCAGCAACCTCTTCGACCTCAGCCGCAGCAACTTCTTCCTAGAAACATCGCCAAAGGCAAGGGAAGCAAGGGCAAAAATGAACTATTGGGACTTCATCAAGATAAAAAGCTTTTGTACAGCAAAAGAAACAGTCAACAAAACCAAAAGACAGCCGACAGAATGGGAGAAGATATTTGCAAATGACATATCAGATAAAGGGCTAGTAACCAAAATCTATAAAGAACTTCTTAAACTCAACACCCAAAGAACAAACGATCCAATCAAGAAATGGGCAGAAGATATGAACAGACATTTTTCCAAAGAAGACATCCAAATGGCCAACAGGCACATGAAAAAGTGCTCAACATCACTCGGCATCAGGGAAATCCAAATCAAAACCTCAATGAGATATCACCTCACACCAGTCAGAATAGCTAAAATTAACAAGTCAGGAAACAACAGATGTTGGTGGGGATGCGGAGAAAGGGGAACCCTCCTACACTGTTAGTGGGAATGCAAGCTGGTGCAGCCACTCTGGAAAACAGTATGGTGGTTCCTCAAGAAGTTGAAAATAGAGCTGGCATATGATCTAGCAATTGCACTACTGGGTATTTACCCCAAAGATACAAATGTAGGGATCCGAAGGGGTATGTGCATGCACCCTGATGTTTATAGCAGCAATGTCCACAATAGCCAACCTGTGGAAAGAGCCAAGATGTCCATCGACAGATGAATGGATAAAGAAGATGTGGTGTATATATATATATATATATATATATATATATATATATATATATACACAATGGAATATTATGCAGCCATTAAACGGAATGAGATCTTGTCATTTGTAACGACGTGGATGGAACTGGAGGGTGTTATGCTGAGCGAAATAAGTCAATCAGAGAAAGACATGTATCATATGACCTCACTGATATGAGGAATTCTTAATCTCAGGGAACAAACTGAGGGTTGCTGGAGTGGTGGGAGGGATGGGGTGTCTGGGTGATAGATGTTGGGGAGGGTATGGGCTATGGTGAGCACTGTGAATTGTGCAAGACTGTTGAATCACAGATCTGTACCTCTGAAACAAATAATACAATATATGTTTAAAAAAAAAAGAAGATAGCAGGAGGGGAAGAATGAAGGGGGGGAAATTGGAGGGGGAGATGAACCATGAGAGATGATGGACTCTGAAAAACAAACTGAAGGTTCTAGAGGGGAGGGGGGTGGGAGGATAGGTTAGCCTGGTGATGGGTATTAAAGAGGGCACGTTCTGCATGGAGCACTGGGTGTTATACACAAACAATGAATCATGGAACACTGCATCAAAAACTAATAATGTAATGTATGGTGATTAACATAACAATAAAAAAGTAAAAAAATATCTGAGGGGAAAAAAAAGAGGAGTTGAAGAATGTATCCCTTATAGTTATAGCCAAAGTTAACTGGCCCACATAATGAGAAGACGAGAAGACATCATATCACCTAGCGAGGGTTCAGAGGCTGGGCAGGCCTCAGACACAGTACCTCAGGCTCCAGGCCTCCTACCTTCTCTTGCCTTCCACTCTCTCTTGTAGGTGGCTTCATCCTGGGGCTAGATGTAAGAAAGGTGCAGTTGGGGATGCCTGGGTGGCTCAGTCAGTTAAGTGTCTGCCTTCAGCTCAGGTCATGATCCCAGGGTCCTGGGATGGAGTCCCACATCGGGCTCCTTGCTCAGCGGGGAGCCTGCTTCTCCCTCTGCCTGCTGCTCCCCCTGCTCGTGCTCTCTCACTAGTACTCTCTAAAAAAAAGAAAAAGAAAAAAGAAAGATGCAGTTGCCTCACATAAATATGGGAATTTTTTTTTGTTTTCAGCGAAAATCAAGAAAAGTTAACCATGGTACAGATTGGTCAGATTATCCATAATCTGAATGCAATAAAAGTAAAAACTTGGAACCAGGGATTGCTGTGAAATGTTCTCAGACTTTGCAGCTATCATGGGAATGCTTCCTCTGGAGAAGTAATGTAGGCTTGAGCCTAGCTTATCTATCTTATTTTTGTCCATGGGGCTGGTTGGCCCCAGATGACATCTGAGATACAAGGGAAAATTTGTACATTTGCTTTCTTGGGGGGAAATCAAGAAAATGTCTTTTGCTATACTGTGAACAGTAATCTTCTACCTTTCATCTCAAGATGAGATGTACATGATATTTGGTAGCATGTAAGCTACAGAGAGCTTGTAGATATGGAGTATGGCTTGGGGTCAAGGATGGGATCTAAATTTCGGTGAAGGATAATCACCTAGAACACGTTGTTTAGAACATGATTTTCTCCAGATTCTCAGGTCAGGAACCTGCCCGAGCAGGGTGAGAAAGTCTGCAGTGCTTGTGTAAGAGCAAATTCCTAGCATGTGCTAATAGTTAACAAAAAGTGAAATTTGTAGCAGCTGGGAAGATAGGTGGAGGAAGGTGCCTGATGCAAGTTCGATAAATTACCATTTTAGGCTTAGCAGAAAGTGTGAATGAAACATGCTGGAGTTACAGAAATAGGGACTAACAGAACTGGAAAGGAACATAGGATGGAGACTTCCTTTAAAAGAACAATACAAAAGACAGAAGG
Organism: Neomonachus schauinslandi; assembly: GCF_002201575.2. NCBI lineage: Eukaryota > Metazoa > Chordata > Mammalia > Carnivora > Phocidae > Neomonachus > Neomonachus schauinslandi. Next base: position 86,749,789 of record NC_058404.1, read on the forward strand.
AAGGTTAATTAACCAACAACTGAAAAAAAAATGTTAAAAAACTGAAAATGTAGTGTTAGGAAACCTGAATTTCAGAAAGACGTAGAACGATTCTAAATAAAGTGTGTAGAACAGGTCCAAATGAGAAAGCTGCTCCAGCGTAGCCTGAACCGAAATGTTCAGTTAATCCAGACACACACATTGACAGACTGTTCTGCTTTGCCTGGAGCAAGGACAGTGTGGTCAGGCAGTCACAGTGCCAGGGGCAAATGGTGTAATGTTGATCTGATGACCAAAAGGAATGCGCGACTACACAATTCTGAATTTTCTCCTCTCCTTTCTATAAAGGTAATTGGTTTTGAAACTGAGAAGGGTAGGAAATGCTGGGAAAGAGGGAACTGAAGAGATAGTGAGAGGATCTCTATTTGTGTTAAATGAATTTTAAGCTTTCAGCCCGGAGGAACCACGTCCCACCATGCTGAGAGTTCTTGAAGAAATGGTCATGAAACACACTGTTGGTGACCTTGGAGGAGGCATTGCCGAAGAGCAAAAACGTGCTGACTTTTAGAAAGTGGGAAGATGTGGGCTCTCAAGTCCTCACCTGTAACTTGGTGTTAATTGCCAAACAATTTCAGAGATGAACATGTGGAAAGGTGCCTGAGTTCGCCCCAAACATGTGATGTTAAACTAGCCTTGAATACCATTTGATAGAACTAAGGAACTTAGATATGAGAAATGCTCAGGCAAACCATTTTCTAGGGCTTTTCAGGATACCTCACGCAAGTGGGCTGTAACCAGGAGATTACAGAATTTTACGCCAAGAAGAAAGATTAGTGGATTAGTGTCAGCCTGGGGGCAGGTCTTTGGTGACATCCTTCAAGATTTTGTCCCTAGGTTTTGTTTTGGTTTGGTTTTTGCTTTTCTAACAACGTGGATTAATACATAAAATAAGTGTTTATCCAATATGCCAATGTCTCAGACTGAGATTAGCAATACCAGAGTGAATGACAGATTCAGAATCCAAGATAGAATTATGGGTCTAAATGAGTAAGGTTTACTAATGGAAGGAAATGAGAGTATCACACTTAAAAAGGAAAAGAAAAAGGTAATAAACAGGAGAGTGGAAAGAATAGCTTTCATTAATTTATTACCAAAGATACAAACCAAATCAAACACAACCTGGGATTCTATTGGACAGTTGGTTAAATGTAAGGCTTGTGTTGTGGTTCCTAAATATTGACTCCCAAAAGGTTAGTTAATGCCACTGGTTGGACCACCTCTATGATATTGTCTTTAGTCCTCAGCACCACATTTTCATGAGGAGGTTAAAGAACATTTAGTGGGCAACAAGCAAGGGGAAGCAAGAGTCTGAAAATCATGCTGATGAAGAATAGCATGTTTGTTTAGTCATGATCTCAGCAAGTGTTTACTGAGTCCCTGGTATGTGCCAGTTACTGTGCCAGGCATAAATTAATGCATATCGTTTGCTGGCTAAGGAAAGCGTCAGGGCAACTGACATGCAGGCCAACGGTAAAGAACATAGTGCCCAAAGAGTGGGGTGGGGGGACAGCACAGAGATGAGGTTACCCCTTCAGTACATTCTTTTTTTTTTTTTTAATATTTTATTTATTTATTCATGAGAGTCAGAGAGAGAGAGAGAGAGACGCAGAGGCAGAGGGAGAAGCAGGCTCCCCGCCTAGCAGGGAGCCCGATGCGGGACTCGATCCCGGGACCCCGGGATCATGACCTGAGCCGAAGGCAGACGCTCAACCATCTGAGCCACCCAGGCGCCCCCTTCAGTACATTCTTGATGGACAATAATAATGAACCAGGTAGAGACAGAGGGAGAGGAATGGTTGCCCTGCAGAGGGAAAAGCATATGAGAAGATCACGTGGGAAAACACAGTGGCGTAAAAGATCTTGGTGTGCTCGGGAGTGGGAAGTAGTTTGGTGTGGCTGGAGTGTGAAGTATGCGTGAGGGTGGCATGGGCTCATGCTGGACGTAGACTGTGCCACCACTGACCAAACTAAGCGCTTTCCCTTCATCCTGAAAGCATGGACAACCAATGAAGAGGTTTTAGTAGGGGGTGTGAGGAATAATGTAATTGAGAATGACTGCTCTGGCTTCAGTTGGGAAGACAGGTTGGAGATGATAGTCAAGAAGACCAGTGAAATGACAGATGGAGTTGTCCAGGTGAACAGTGCTGAGGGCCTGATCTGAGGCAGTGGCTGTAAAAGTAGAAAGGTGGGGTCAGAGTCTCAAGTTCATTAGGAGCTAGCACTAACAGAACTTTGATTAGGTTGGAGGGAGAAAGAGGGAAGAATCCGATTTGATTTCCAGATTGTTACCATTTTGACTTGGCAGCTAATAATTTGATGAGAGAGGAAATTTAGGGGGAATAGATTTGAGAAACATGTTCCACTTGAGGTTCCTTGGGAAGATACCTATTGATGGCCAATTGGCAGTTGGATATATGGGTCCGAAGCCCAAGAAAGGCTCCAAGAGTGGAGGTAAGACTGTGCGGTTAACCTGGGATGCTATCTGGAAGTAAGGAAAGAAGGAGTCAAACAGAAATACTGAAAACAACAACACTGACATGATAGAGAAACAGTAGCAGTATGAGTCTCCTAAGTGATTACCGAGCAGCCAAAGGGAAGGGAAGCAAAATTTCAAGCAAGTATAAGAAGACAAAGAATGACATTAGAAATACAAGAAGGGGTGCCTGGGTGGCTCAGTTGGTTGGGCGGCTGCCTTCGGCTCAGGTCATGATCCGAGAGTCCTGGGATTGAGCCCCACATCGGGCTACCTGCTTGGCGGAGAGCCGGCTTCTTCCTCTCCCTCTGCCTGCTGCTCTGCTTACTTGTGCTCTCTATCTCTGTTAAATAAATAAATAAAAATCTTAAAAAAAAAAAAAGAAAAAAATACAAGAAATACAAGGATAGAGACTTGCCGTCCTATGGGGCCACCTGCAGGTCATGGGGGACATGCTGAGAACAGATTGCCTGTGTGGGAGGGCGTAAGTCTCCACACGGAGGGCGTAGTGAAGGAGAGCTGAAGAAACCACCACCCTGGAGGCTGGCTGTTAGGAAGATGGAAATGAACCCAGAACAGGCAGGGCAGGATTGGTTCTGGCTCTGCTCCTGCTGTTTCTTTGGCCAGGCACTCCTGCTCCTTGACCTGGCCATTTCTGCCTGCTCAACTCCTGTTAAATCGTCAGAGCTCAGATGACAGACAAAAGTAAATTTAGGCTGGCATGTCCTTCTCAAGGTGACCTTGGATGTTGCATTTTCTTTTTTGTCTCACATTCTGAGAGGGTCATGGACAAACTCCTAAGTGTGAAAAGTGATCCTAAGCTCCACTCCTTGCTCTGGGCTCGCTCTGTGAGCCCACCTCTCTTTGCATCACCATTTCTTTCCCTGTCTTTCTGCCCAAGGCCGCTGGGCATGTCTTGGGAGCAAGGATCATGCTTTTTTTGTTCGTTTGTTTTTATTATTATTTTTTACATGTTGAGCACCTTGTTTACTGGCCAGCCCCTAAATTTCTCAAGTGCACTGATGTGTCTTTAAGCCATGTTATGTAAAGAGCTGTCGAAGGAACTGTGATGTTTATTCTGGAAAATGCAAACATATGCAGTGTCACATCATGAACACGTTCTCCCAAGGTAGTGTTTTTCAGATTAGGAGAGCAAACGGGAAGTGAGATGTGCACAGAAGACCGTCTGAAGATGGCACCTTTTGACTGAACTGGTAGATCCTGATTTAGTTCATGGCCTTTGCCTTAAAGTGTTGGATGCTACTATCTGAGCACTGTTTATACATCCTACATCCTATAGAATAGTAAGCTTATTGGAGGCAGGGGTCACATTCCACAGATTTGCAAATCTCTTTGTGTTCTTCATAGTGCTTAGCAAATTACCTGTATAGCATTGAGTGGATAAATATGAGGTTGAATCTGCATGGACTGCAGGGTATTTAGCTTTTATTATAATTAGGAGGAAAATCACACTCTAGGATGAAAAAATACTGCAGGAATCTAAAAATCTTGTTCTTGCTCTCAACAGTTTATCTCTTACTTTTGGCATTTATTTTCTCAGGGGGCTCAGGTGGTCTCCTCATCATGTCCCAGCCAAAGAACACGGGAAATGGAGAGGAGATCCCACCTGAGAGGAGTAGTTCAGGTGGCCTGGGGCCTGGTTCTGACACCTACACGTTTTTTGACTTTGTAGAGATGTAGAAATGAAGTTGATCTCTCCTCTTCCTCTTCTTCCTCTTCTTCCTCCTCTTCTTCTGTTGGTTCACAGGGAAAAGCTTTTCCATTAGTAGGGAGCCTGATAACACCTGAGTTGCCCAATTCTTCAATTTTGGATCTCTTGACTGAATTTTTGAATATGTACTGAAGGAATTTGGAGTTGGAATTTGAAAGATTTGGATCAATTTCCGGAGTAAAAGTCCAGCTCTATAGTTAATGTAAGGGTCTGATATGGTATTGTTAATGGGGACTGGAGTCTGCATGGGCAGCAGGGCATTTAGCTTTATTATAATTAGGAGTAAAATCCCACTCTAGGATGAAATATGGCTAGAAAATTGTTATTAACTAGGAGCCTCAGTTTCTTTATCTGTAAATGGACTGATAATGATTCCTATTTCCAGCTATGAGGATTAAGTGAGATGATACATTTACGAGGCTTCTCAGAAACGTGACATACAGTAAACACCTAATAATACCTATTTTTGTTATTAGGAGGAGATGTCAAGGAATCTGCCACAGTCCGTAGACTTGCATGGACTGGCAGGAGGATCTGACATATCTCAGGTGCAGGCTGTGGGAGCCAGATCTGCAGAGATAATTTCCGACTAATGAGTTTCCACGTTTTGCTGCCTCTCTCCCTGCACGCCTCACGTTCCACCTGCCCTTGCCTTTCCTTGCATGCTCTCATGACCTCATCCAGCGCCTCATAACCCCTTGCTCTTAAGAGATTTTGTAACTGTGCTCCCCTTCAGTCACTCCTTTCTGTCAGAGGAATCTTCCATAAGCATAGATCCGATGTTAGCACTCCTTGGTTTGAAACTTCCAATGGCTTTCCATTATCTATTTAATCTCCATAAGCAGTCATTTGAGGTGTTCAGGGCTTCTCTGTCTGTGGCTTACTGAGACAAATTCGGGCTTTGGTATTAGATGGGCTCTTGTTTAAACATGACTCTGGCACAAGTATTTGACCTTGGTCCTTATCTAAATTGCCCGCACCTCTATTTTCTCATTAATAAAATGAGGATTATGGTATTTGCCTTATGGGTTGATATAAGGCTTAGAGATGATGAAAGTACAGTTGTTAGTGCGATGCTCCAAAATGACAGTGATTATCCTACTGAAACTGCTTTTGTTCCTTCCTGTCTTTTCTCACACTGGTGTCTCTTTTCGTGCCCCAAACATAGGTTACCCACTTTACCTTATTCTACACTTTCCCCACGTCTGCCTTTAAGCATCCCTAATTTTAAGAATCGAACATCATTATCCTTGACGATCTCTACCCAGACTGATATCAAATCTAAACATGACATAATAGTTAAGTCATATTCTTAGGTTTTAATGTCATCAACAATAAGATTTAACAGTTTTTTCATTTGCTTTGATTTTAATGGGTGTACTTCCTCATATCAGAGATCAGAATATATTTGAAAATGGGGAGTAGAAAATACTGGATTCAGGAAAAGCAAACACAGACAGGGATTCCTGCCTGTAATGATTGCCAAGAAGACAACAGAGGATCAATTTTTCTGTCTCTTTCACTTGACTTTTCAGCCTACTAGGTGTTCATTAACTTAGTAAATATAAATATTTACTGATTCTACTGAACATTTGATCTCCCTCAGAATCGTGTTCAGAATATATCTTAAGTGAATACATTATCAGCAAGAGTGATGGATTTAATAAAATACCTGAGCAAATATACCTTAATTTAAAAAGTTTCAAATGGTTTGTTTTGACAACTAGAGAAGACATGAATTCAATTTGGAATTGAATGTGTGAATCCTCTCATATAGTCTTTTCAACTTTTGAGGGACTGAACTGTGTTTATTAAAGAGGGTAGAGGAGCATTTAGGTTTAAGCTGTTTCTTTCTGAGAGGTCCTGACAGGAGGAATTTGTTGACTATTGGGTGTACAATATTTCCATCAATAGAGTCAAATACAACTAAATGGCATTTAAGAAACCCAGAGGCAGATAATTAGTTTCATTTGACAATTGGACAGGCGATGGGTTTCTTCCCTTACCCACCTTTGTTCAATTCACAGGCAATGATTGAGCCTAGATATTTCCATAATTCCTAAGTTACTTTTAGTTCCACTACTGAGCCAAGGCTGGTCACAGAATAGATTATATGGCATTGAAGATCAAAATGAAGGAATGAGCGTTGGTCCTGCTATTATTCAAAGTTGATATTTTGTCTGTGGAAGAATACAGGGTGTTCCCAGGCTCATATGGTAAATTGGCTTTCTAGCATCTAGGTTTCCTCTATATTTTCAACATGGGAGTAATAATAATGCCATATCTTATTTAGTGGAATTTCAAACAATCAAAAATTTCTGTCCATCATGCACATTCCTCCCAAACTCACACAGAATCACTGGGCTGCAATGCTGCAAAGTGTTCATCTTGAATGTTCAGATGATTTAATTATGTCTTACTCTACTAACATACGGCCACTGCATTCACTGAGTCTTTTTTGGACATTGACAAGCTGCCTGTATTATATATGGTAAGACTTACTATTCTTGACAAATACGAGTTAGCTGTACCTGCTAATGTTGGTAATGCCTTTGGGGAGTCCTCAAAGGAGATTTTCAAGGTTTGTTTTTAACTAATGTTCCCCCTGAATATGTCCTTGTTGGTAGTGGTCTTTCTCTTAGTCTGCTGGTCTGGGTGCTCACAATGGCAAGTGACTTGTGCAATATTCTTCTCAGGTTGGGAGTCAAGATAAGTAATTGCTGGGTCATAACCAATCAGGTCTAGAAAGGAACTACACCTCTTTAGCTTACACTGGGTATTAGTGAGATTATGTTTATATAGTTCATGAGATTGACAAACTGCAGGTCACTGATCTTCTATCCAAATTTATTCACTTCTTGTACATTGCCTCCAAACCTCCACTAAAATTTAGTATCCTCCTTTGTCTGGTTGTAGTAGCTAGAATTAATAACAGTATAAATTCACTTAATGGACAAATCATTCTCTCTTTATCATTTCTTATTATTTGCATCTAAAACCCAGATGCTGGAATTCATCTCCCTGTCCAATCTCAACCAAGTTAAGACACACAGGGATCTCATGCTTCCACCCCTAACCTGGACCATATCCAGCTGCTGCTACTGTTTCATATCGTACTGTTGCCTTCACTCCCCATTTATTCAGTTTTAGAAGGAACTATTAACCTTGGATCACAGAATAGGAAGAAATAAACTGCATCTATATGAACCATAGGTACTGAATATTTATGCATTTAGCTTTTCTTATGACATTTCACACATGCACAGACTGAATTTCCTCAAAACATAACTTGACAAAAATCTTTGAATCAGCTAAGCTATATTCAATAATCTAGCATGATAAAATAATGTAATTTGGTTAGATGATAGCTCTTTATGAGAGAAATGGAGTGGGAAGGAAAATAGAATGAGCTTAAAAAATTATTTTCTCTTAAATTTACTTTTGTAGGAATTTGTCTTTATACATACAGTCTTTTGTTTGGAATATAGCTTGGAGTCACTGAAGCAAACATTGCTTTATATACAGTATGATACCAGATCAATAACGCAACTGGTGCACTGAGCAAAAGGAGCTCCAGGTTATGTTGCTGTCTTCTTTTACTGTTCAGTCAACAGAAAAATAGCCAAAAGAAAAGAAATAAAACACAAAGAAAGACATTTTCATTTCCCATTTTCAGAGCTTCCATTCTCTTTTATCTCCCAGGGAACTAGTGTGCATGATTATGTAATTACCATTTTAAAAGGCAATTATATAACTTTTTTTTTTTTCTTAAAGCATCGAGATGTAATGCTTTCACATAGGCAAATAACAAGGGCTTCTTTAAAGAAGTTTCAGTTGGGCTGTTAATAATATTTGACTAGCATTAGCATAGTATATCTTTTTCCATTCTTTTATCCTATTTGTGTTCTTATTTTTAAAGTAGGTTTCTTATAGTGATCATATAGTTCTTTTAATCCACTCTGATATATCTGCTTTTTAATTGGGGTCTTTAAACCATTTACATTTAATGTGATTATTGATATAGATGGCTTAAAATCAGCTATCTTGCTATTTGTTTTCCTTTTGTTCCATATTTTTGTTCTTTTCAGCCTTCTTTTGGACTGCTTTTAATTATTCCTTTTTACTCCTTTGTTGGCTAGTATACTAGCTCTAACTATTTGTTCTTCATTTTAAGTTTATAGTTTATAGTATACATCTTTAACTTCTCTTAGTCTACCTTCAAATGACATACCACTTCATGTGTATTTAAGACCTTACAACATCATAATTCCATTTCCCACATCCTGGCCTTTGGATCATTACATTATTGTTACACATTTTACTTCCACATATATTTTGAACCCCACAAAACATTGTTATTATTTCTGCTTTAACAAGTCACTCATTTAAAGGTATTTAAAAACTAAGAACAAAGATTCTTTATATTTATCCACATATTTCCCATTTCTGTCATTCTTCATTCCTTTGTGTAGGTCTAGATTTTCACCTGGTTTTCCTTCTGCCTGAATGACTTTCTTAAATATTTCATGTAGAGCAGGTCTTCTGGTGATGAAATCTTTTAGGTCTTATATATCTGAAAGTCTTTATTTTGACTGTATTTTTTGGTAGGGAATTCAAAATTGACACTTTTGTTTCTTTCAGCGCTTTAAATATGTTGTTCTTCTGGCGTGCATTGTTTCCAAAGAGAGGTCTACTCTCATTCTTACCATAATGTTTCTCTTTACTCTGGCTGCTTTTAAGATTTTTTTCTTTATCACCGGTTTTAAGCAATTTAATTATGAGAACCAAAAATGAGTGCCACTCATTTTTTCTTTGAAAGGATTTTTTTTAAACCATTCATTTTCTTTTTCTTTTTCTTCTTCTGCAATGTCTAATCTGTTGTTAATTCCATTCAAGGTATTTTTTGTCTTAGTCCTATTTTTTTTTTTAATTTCTAGAAGTTTGATTTGGTCATTAAAAAAAATTTGTAACATGTCTTTAGCATGTTCAATTTTTCATCTAACTTTTTGAAAATATAGACTAGAATTATAATAAACATTTTAACATCCTTGTCTGCTAATTCTACCAGTTGTGTCACTTCTGGGTTAGTTTTGCTTTATTGTTTTATCCTCATTATGGGTCATATTTTCCTATCTCTTTGTATGCTTGGTTTTTTTTTTTTTGTAAAATTTATTTATTTATTTTAGAGAAAGAGGGGGGGAGAGAGAGAGAGTGAGAGCACAAGAAGGGGGAGGGGGTAGGGGGAGAGGGGGAGAGTCACAAGCAGACTCCCAGCTGAGTGTGGAGCCCAACACAGGGCTCCATCTCACAACCCTGAGATCATGACCTGAGCCAAAATCAAGAGTCAGATGCTCAACTGACTAAGCCACGCAGGTGCCCCTGCCTGGTAATTTTTGATTAAATGTCAGACATTGTGATTTTGCCTTGTTTAGTGTTGGATATTTTCGAAATCATTATAACCATTCTTGAGCTTTGTTTTAGGATGAAGTTAAATAACTTGAAAAGTTTGATCTTTCTAGGCTTGCTTTCAAGCCTTGTTAGGCAAGATCAGAGTAGCATTTAGTTGCCTGAGTGACTTTCTTAAATATTTCTTAAATATTGTCTCCATATTGAGGTAATACCTTCTGGACACTCTACCTGATATCTTATGAATTGGGTGATTTTCCACTTTCACTAGTGGGAACAGATACTATTTCTGATCTGTGTGAGCTCCAAAGATTTCTCTCTCTGCTTTTTTGAGTTGTGCTTCTTTCTTCCGTCTCAGGTAGTTTTCTCACATATGTGCTGACCAGTATTACCCTAAAATTTCAAATGGGATCTTCTGCAGTTTGCTATAGTTGTCTATCTGTGCAGCCATTTTCTTTCTGGTACTCTGTCCCACAAACTCTAGCAGTCTTGTTCTCCCTGGACTCTCAGTTCTATTTCTTCAACTCAGATATATCTCTAAGTTTCTCTTGGATTCTTCCTCCATGTGCTGCATCCTGGAAACTCCAGTCAGTTAGCTGGAGTGTTATAGGGCTTTCCTCATTTATTTTTTCCCTCTCTCAGTAATCGCTGTCCTCTATTGCTTGTTGTTCAATGTCTTACAACTATTTTTTCCTATATTTTGCCTATTTGTTTTAGTTGTTTTAAGTGGGAAGATAAATCAGTTCTTTACTCTCCATCGTGATTGATAGCAGAAATCTCTATTAATTGTATTTGATTTAAATCTTGTCGACCTACAAAAGTACATTTCTAGAACTGGAAAAATTTTACCTGCCTTTTCAGGAAGTATTTTGAATGATTAAGTTTTTCCATTACCTGGGCTCACATCTGTTAATCTGTTATCTGTTAGCAAGAATGTACCAACAAGTACTCTATCATCAACTTGTTAGTCAGTTTTTTAATATGCAAAATTGGTGCAATTATATCAGCCTTCAACTTTCATACAGGTATACCACATATAAATAAACAATGTCTGGCAATGGTTTAAAAATCTTTGACAATAAAACATTGTGAATGCAAGCTACAGTAGCACATGTTTCATGACTAAAAACTGAAATAGTATTAGATCTAGATTCTAGGATTCTATAATTTTATTTTTATGATTTACACAAAGTGGGGCAAATTTAGAATTACTGTCTTTTTAATACTGGCTAAGAGGAACTCTTCAAAAAGGAGTCTACCATGTTCAGCATAGATAGAATATCACAGGCTTTTGCTAAAATGAAATGAAAGATTTAGGGATATATTATTTCTTGAATAATTAGCTTTGAGAATAAAAAGCCCAAAGAAATAACAAAAATTAAATTCTTTAATTGTGCTCTTCTGCAAGGCAGTACTGGTTTTTGTGAGTTCTTTCTCTGTCCCTGTCAGCATGCATGTTTGCATGTATGTATATGTGTGCATGGGTGTATATAATAATATTATAACTAAAATAACTATACAAGTCATTTACCACCAGTTTGATCACTTAGAGAAACCTCTACTTAATATGTCATACTGCATGTTCCTCGCAGAATAGGACTAGAATGCACATTTTCCAACTCCAAGTGTGATAAAGTTTTCTTTCTGCTTGTTTCTGTATTTCTCCTTTTTTATAATGGAGAAGTAGAGGAAAAAGTATCTGGAAAGATTATTTATGCCACATCACAACTTACTTTATCCCACTGAAATTTTTTTATCCTACCTATTTAAGAAATCTATGTGAGTAACAGGTTATTTGACAATTAGGTATGGTTAACTACAATTAATGTGGGTTTATTATATTATATACTCAGTACTGAACTACAAAACCATTATATCTTAGATGTTACCATTGACATCATATTTGTTAATCCACCAACTTACAGTAGTCATTAAAAATAGAGATAACAGTTTCTTATATTTTTGGTACTTCTTACCAAAATAATTTACGGGAGGGACACATACCTTATCAAGCATTCCATCTATCTTTCTGCATGTCCCATCCCTAAGAAAATACAACAGCTCAACAGACAGTTACAATCTACATTTATCCACTAATCACTCTTTGGTGTTCAGGTCAATAGTCTTAATGAAGTGCAGTCTCTTCTCTATAAAAATTGTCTTGTGTTGCATGAAGTACAGTTTTACAGAATAACATCTTTGGTGGATGAGAATGGCCACAAATATTTTGCAGCTTCCTCCATCAAGAGGTAGGGTCCATTTTCCCATTGTTTGTGTCTGGGCTCTCTTGTGACTCGTATTATCATAAAGCAAACATGATATTATGTGAGGTATGAGCCAACACCTTATAAGGCTTTGAAGTGTTTTTGATAGTCCTCTTGGAACTCTGTTTCCTGAAGACTGAGAGACCATGTGGAGAGAGACCCAGATACCTCAGTCATCTTAGCCATTCCAGTTGTCCCAGTTGAGATCACAGACATGTGAGTGAGCCCAGTGGACATCACATGGAGTAAAGATGAAATTGTTGCAGCTGAATTCATTCCCGACTGCTGACCCACAGAATCGCAAGCAAACAGTTACGTTGAGCTGCTATGACGTTTTGTGGTAGTTTCCTACACAGCAAGAGGCAACTGGATACTGTACAAGTGAATAGTGCCTCCATCTCTGCCTTCCTTTCTTCCTTCTTTTAATTAGCCCTTCTACCAACTACAGTTTCCCTTCTCTAGGCCCTTTAAAAGTCTTTTATTATAACGTACTCTATGCAGTCATACCCGATGCAATCCATTTCCTATTAACTATTTATATAATAGGTTATATAATATGGACAAAGTGTTTTTTTTTAAATCTCAGTTTATTTAATTCTCCTAGAACACTTATGAAATAAATAGATGGCAATGATATTCAATTTTAAGATGATGAAGCAATACTTTGCATTAATATAATACCTTTCTTTTTAGACAGGCTCACTTTGCTTTGTAGACATGACCTCAGCATTCCTTTAATTGTGCAATCAGATAGATAAAATGTGATGAGCAAACCTAATATCTTCATGGAATTTCTGGTACTGCTTGGACCTTGCTAGTGTTCTTTTCTGCTGGATTATTATATATCATATACTGGGGGGACATGATGGAAATAATCACAAAGACATACAGAATATTTTACTTTGTTTATATAGAGCCAAAGAATAGACAAAATTAGAGACTTTTAGGTTTATTTGAAGAAGATAAAAACATTTCACTCCCTTTTATTCTACTCCTAACATTTTCTTTCTAAATTCCTGTACTTTAGCACTTAAAATTACCTGCTTTGGCTATTTTTGTGGATTGTGCGAACTGGTTGGCTGCTAAACTTTATTTTACCTTTGAAAGTTTGGAAGTGGTGTGTTTGTTAACAAATTTTTTTATTTCTTGGAGTCGGAAGACCTGTCTCACATTTCAACAACACATTTAAGCTGTCACCACCACCTCATCACAGAACATACTGTCTTCACATTCCTAAGCTCAAATAAAGATTTGCCCTTACATTTGTGACCTAGTTGAGGATGGAAATCTCCATCCTGAGGTCTGTAAAACTATCAAAATGGTATAAAATTTGTGTGGATGTGACTTTTTTTCTTGGAAAAGTGTGTATAGTTTTTCAACAAACTTGTTGCCCCCCCCAATTTCTTAACCAATATCCGAGGAACCTGGATTTTATGACATTTCTGTATTCCCACTTCAGTTCCACCAAGAATTAAGGCTCCATGGCATCATTCAGATAATCCAAATATGTACTTTCCTTTCAAAGAGCAGACTTTTCAGGGGCACAAAGAGATCAACTGTCAATCTCAGGAAATGACCAATGGAATCATGTCAGGGAGGAAATTCTTATATGTGGTATTGTCTTGGTTAGTTTGGGCTGCTATAACAGAATACCATAGAGTGGCTAGCTTAAGCAACATGCATTTGTTTTCTGAAGTTCTGGAGTCTGGAAGTTCAAGATTAGGGTGCCAGTGTGGTTAGGTTCTTAGTGAAGGCCCTCTTTCTGGTTTGGTTCTTAATATCTAAGCTAGTTGTCTTTCTCTTCTTGTAAGAACACTAATTCCATCTTGGGGGGATCTACCTTCATGACCCAATTACCTCCCAAAGGCCCCACCTCCAAATACCATCACATTTGGGCTTCAACTTATGAAATTTGGGAGATGCAAACATTCACTCCAAAGCAGATATTAAGTCATATTATATTTCATTGGGATTATAGTGTAATGTTTTCTCAAACCATGGTATGGAAAATCAGAAATTACCTGGATCTTACTCCAGACAAAGTGAATAGGAATTTTGAGGGATCTGTATTTAGTCAAATTTCTTTGGTGATTTTAACATACACTGAAGTTGGAGAACCACCGATAGACAGTATATTAGAAAACTGCAGTCTGTTTTTCTTCTTTTAAAGACAAATGAAATCAAATACACAAAGAATGTAGAACTTTTTCAAAATATAGCAAGAGTTATAACCAGCTGGTCATGTGATCAATTAAATGTAATTAATTTCATGCTGGATTTGGTTATGGTTATTATTATTATTATTATTTTTAGAAAGTGACATGACATGCATGCACAGTAAAGGGAAAACTGACATCCCTTTGTTGAGACTGTTTATGAGATGCTTTCTTTTGAGAGAACATTTAGATGGCACTGTGTCTGTCTGGTGGGAAAAGGTTTTCAGCTCTTGTCTGTTGATCTTGAGGTTTTGTTACACTAGGGAATGAAACACTCAGTGTGTTATATTCACAGAAGCAGAAAGTGCTTTCTTTCCCTCAGCCCCTTCTTCCTAAGATGTCATATCTTGAAGAAAAACAAAACAGAAAAGGAACAAATTTATTCTCAGGGAGCTTGGAGGAGCATGAATTATTTATTCTCAGAAATCCTCTACCATCTTTTCATGAAAGAGAGCCCTATTATTAAAAGTGAATGTTTCTTTTTCTGCATGTCAATAACTGGGAGATCAGAACGGACTGGCTGTTAGATAGCTTCCTCCTTGGAGACTGAGCTCCCCAAGGCAGCCTCTGCAGCAGCTAAGTTATTTTTAAGACAATAAAATCATTGGAATTGATATATTAACATCCAAAATTGATGTGACAGGGGTCTGCCACTGAGGCAGTCTAAAAGGAAGAAAAGGCCATTAAAATGATCCCAATTACCTTTTAATTATGAATTAACACATTTGCATAAATCATAGCACAGAGAATTTCCGGGTACATGTGCATGTGTGTGTTTAAATTGCCTGGGTTTATGAGGCTCCTTATTTTCTTTCAGCTAGGTCGAGCGATAAATTCTCCACTACCTTCATCCTGGAGCATAGGAAGTCAATTCTTCTTGCCTGGGGAAAAATTTAAATTCTCCCTTGATGCCAGTAATCTCATTTTCTTTCCAAGCAGTTGTGCAAATGAGAACAATCGTTTTTTGTCTTTTCCAGTTCATACTGGGCTTCTCTAGAGCTGAGAGAACATGGTGCTTCCTTGATAAAATAAATTTTTGTTAGGAAGAGGCAGCTGGGCATTTCAATCCTGGAGGGATGGAAAATAAAGGAGAATTACAAATTTGGCTTGTCATTCTGCTGGGCAGTGACTTTGGGAGTCACAGCCTCTGAGGGCCCACCTAGCAACCCGATTCTCTTTGCTCTAGGGTAAGTGGGGAGCTGGAGACTATTGGCATTTTATTCCTGGAAATAAAATACTAGCTGTTTGAAATCGCTTTTTGTCTATTTCTGAGTTGAGGGAGACCCTGGCATTTGAATTGTTATATAGACTCCTATATGTCCAATATATGCATACTACCCAGCCTTCCTAGAGAAAAGGCAATGTTTGTTGACTTCCATTTGTTAAAATAGGTAACCTTTTACAGAAAAATGTCAAGGCCAGAGGAAGGCAAAACTCTACAGGAAAACAGTTGATCTGCGGTGTCACCGCTCTCCACCCCCATCTTAGACGTTCCCACCCCCACACGTGCTCAGGGCCTTTGTGCCACTGACAACCCTTTCCCACTCAGATTTCCATGCCTCTCTCCTTTCTCCTTTCCTGCCTTTTTCTTATTATTATCTAGGAGCTTGATATATTTCTATGAGGCAAAAGATTAGAAACAAACCAAATGCCCATCAATAGAGAGGGCTGGCTAAATAAAGTGTGGCACATCCATTTAATGAAATACAATGGAGCTGTAATAAAGAATGGAGAGTTCCATATACTGATAAGAAGAGATCTCCACGATTCATTGTTAAGAGAAAAATAAAAGACTCAGGACAGTGTGTATATTGTATCTTTTATGCTATCTTTTGGGCAAAAAAGTGGTGGGGGAATAAGAATCTGTAACCTTATTTACTTGTATGTGCTTAAAAAAAAAAGCATCTGGAATGATCATTAAAACCACAATAACAAATGAACAACAGGGACTAATGCTGAGATAGGAGGTGGTTAGCTGGAGAGAGAGATTTCACTATATACCTTTTGGTTATTTATTTAATTGTATTTTTTAAATTTAAAATGAGCTTTTCATTTAAGTGTAACATACATTCAGAAAATTGCAAAGAGCCTTCATCTACAGCTCCAAGTATTCCTCTGTGTAGTCAGCAACCATATCTAGAAATAGAACGTACTACCACCTCACCAGCCCCCGTGATGCCGGGAAGCTTATTTGCCTCAGGTGCCCTCCAGTCATTATCTGCTCCTGCTATCACGGCTGCTCACTCCTGTTAAAAATTCATCTTTAGGAAGAAGTCAAATCATGACTCTCACACAAATATAAAATGCATATGGGTCAACGATTTTAACTCACTAATTAATAAGAAAACTGGTAAAATATAAAAAAAACCCAGAAAACCAAAAAAATCAAAAACAGAGCAGTTCAAAGAGAATCCAAAGAACAGACACTTATATAGGTAATTAGTAATGTTCAAATGAATTAGCTAATAGATGCAAAATTAGCCAATATCCACGGGGCGATAATCAACCACATCTTCACCTGACAAAATTCATTGGTGTATGATTAAACAAGAATAATTTGTATTACTATCCCTTGTTTACAACTTATACTGCTGTAAAGTAGCTCAAAGACAATGAAAGGTACAGGCCCTGTAGAATCAGATAACCCAGAAGGGGAATATAAAAATTGAGAGAACTTCTTTCTCTCAATATTGTGTTGATTAAATTCATTTATTTCATCGTATGCAATTTTTGTATATTCATTTTCATTGTGTGATTATACCACAACTAATTTATTAATTCCATTGCTCATGGACATTTGGATTGTTTTCTGTTTTGAGCTGAGAAACTAAACCAGGGGTCAGCGAAATTTTTCTGTAAAGGGGCAGATAATAAATATGCGTGGCTTTGTAAGCCTGTAAGTTTCATTTATTTATTTATTTATTTATTAAGATTTTATTTATTTGCGAGAGAGAGAATGAGAGACAGAGAGCATGAGAGGTAGGAGGGTCAGAGGGAGAAGCAGACTCCCTGCCGAGCAGGGAGCCCGATGTGGGACTCGATCCTGGGACTCCAGGATCATGACCTGAGCCGAAGGCAGTCGCTCAACCAACTGAGCCACCCAGGCGCCCAATAAGCCCGTAAGTTTTAGTTGCAACATCTGGACTCTGCTGTTGTGGCAGGAAAACAGCCATAGTCAATATGTAAATGAATGGATGTAACTGTGTTACAATAAACCTTTATTTACAAAAACAGGTAGAGGGCTGGATTTGGTTAAAAGACTAGTTTGCTGACTTCTGATCTAAACCTTCTACACCACGTACAGCTTACCGTCCATTTTAGCATAACTTTACTATTTCAGGAGATGTTTGACCATGTAGGTACAAGTTGCAAGTAACTTTATTGTTTAGGGAACCTATCAAAAGTCCCATTTAAACAAAAATCAGACTGTTCAACTTTTCAGTAAATAGCACCAAAAGGCGGTTTACTTTTCAAGACTCTTTGAAAACCTCACCTCAAAGTACTTGCTTTCCTGTGTCCATCAATCCTGTACTATAATACCTGACTCTTACCAAATCCTAATCAAGCTTCTCACATTGAAAGACCTACCTTAAATCTAAGCAAAAACATCCTCAATATCTCTCCCCCGACTAAAATGCTGCTAAGACCCTGGCAAGAGAATGCTCTCCTTTACTGCAGTAAGCAATAGGCTCAACTTTGTTTTAGCAATAGATTATGTGGAGGTATTTTCAGGGAGCCAGCATCTGACAGAGCTCTTATGAATAGTGCTGTGGTAAACATTCTCACAGTGTCTTTTGGTCATATATGCATACATTCCTGCTAGGAATGTAGCTATGGGAGGAACTGCTGGGTCATGGGGTATGTGTATGTTCAGTTTAGTAGATACTGCTAACCAGTTTTCTAAAACAGCTGCTATCAGACTTTTGATCTCTGAATGCATCACCTATTAAAAAAATAAATAAAAACGCAAGAAACAAGGATATAAAAAAGGTAAAGTCAGTATAGCCAAAATTGTGATTATCTAGCAATCAATAAAGAAAAAACTATATTTTATGGACAAAAATATCCTGGTTTTCGGAAAGATGTATGCTATGCTGAAACAAATCTGATTCTTGAAGGGCTATTGCAGCTAGCACCGAATATACCACACGAGTGTTTGGGTCTTTTTGCCCTAATTCTACATTCACTAAGCATGCTTACAATTATGAACTGGATTTCCTGAGACACCTTGTGTGCCTGGTACCTCTTGCACTTTGCCTCACATCCTTTCAGACTCACTTTTGATTTTAACTATAGCTAAAGGAACAAGCTATGATCTGTATAGGCTTTGACTCACATTGTGCTGAAAGTATCATGCCCTAAGCATGCATTGTGTGAATTTTACTCTTGGCCAGAGGGCTTCTCCAATGACACAGCATGAGATGCAGAAGGGAGCCCTGAAGTGGGAGTTTTGGGAGTCAGTATTTCCTGGGACAATGCTCAGCCATTGGGGAATAATGGCAAATACCTCTCCAAAGTGAGGGAAAAGTGCCTGAGCTGACCCTCATCCTAGCCTCTGAATTAATTCCAGGAGGATTTGTCTTAAGCAACATGTAAGTTGAGTTCTTTTATCATTGAACCACAGCACAAATATGATATTTGTGGTCCATACTCAGTTGCATAAAAAAAATTATGGGAAAATTTTGTGAATTCTATGTGAAGTTTGGAGCCAGAGGGCTGGGCCAGTGAGCACTAACTCTATAGTCTCTGCTTATCTCATGAGTGAAAGTGACTTCAAGTCCTTTCCAGATTTTGGAAGGTCCTCTGGGAGATGCTGCAGTCTAAGCCCACATATTGTCCCTGAGCACTAGCCCCTGGCCTGTAGCCCTGTGGAATTCCTAAAGCATACACTAGTGCAATAACTCAGATGCTCTACTTTCTATTTTCATGGCAACCAGGCTGTTGACCTCCACGTGACTCCCATCTTCTCACACCAGCTATTTCTCAAACCTTCACACAAAGTAAGTGCCTCATACAATGATAGCTTTAACTTCTACAGTGGCCCCATACTATTTAATGAACATTTCCCCACACTAGCTGACGGGGCTTGCAAGACTTCCATGAGCACAGGAGGAGCTCTGCAGAGCAAGGACAGCTGTAGAATCGTGGCTTGGAAGTAGCATCCTGGAGGGAAGGGATCCTGATGGAAGTCTGGGTTTGGCTCTTCTTATGCCATAGGCATGCTCTGAGCATAAAGCTAGGAAGGCTCCTGGAAACTTCTCAAGTATTTCAGGTCATAAACAGGGAGCTATCCCTTCTCTTGCTTCCTTCTTCCAGGTGTGCACTGGAAGATCCCGTGTGGACCCTGTCTGGTACCCCATTCAGCATGTCTTGCTCCAGGGTTACCAGGGGGGCAGCACCTGGTGGGATGAGAGGTCTGTGCACCGAAGACAGAGCCTCAAAGCTCATGTTTCATCTTAAGCATACAACTGCTATGCAGAAGCCTTTCAGTAGCCACACCCACATAGAGAATAGAATTCTACGTTTCAAGTGCTTCAACATAACGAGGCCAGCTTTGACTGTAATTTAGCTTGTGGAATAATTTTTTCCACTGTAAGCAAGTGTGTGCTCTTGGTTATTTCAGGGGAAGTGAGTTTTGTTCTGGACCTGGGAGTGATCTCATTCAGTAGGAGGGTTCTGATCCCGTCCCTGCTACTCCTGTTGCTAGAATGCCGCTTTTCTTAGTGTGACAGGTGGGAACTGTCCCATTTTACTTTGGAGCTGTATCAGTCAGGGTCCCAGCAGGAACAAGATGACACACTTGAAATAGGTTTATTCAATGAGGGCTCTATTTAAAAAGGTTGGGTAGGGGCGCCTGGGTGGCTCAGTCGTTAAGCGTCCGCCTTCGGCTCAGGTCATGATCCCAGAGTCCTGGGATCAGGCCCCGCGTCGGGCTCTCTGCTCAGTGGAAAGCCTGCTTCTCCCTCTCCCACTCCCCCTGCTTGTGTTCCCTCTCTCGCTGTGTCTCTCTCTGTCAAATAAATAAATAAAATCTTTAAAAAAAAAAAAAAGGTTGGGTATAGACGAACCACAAGGCATGGTGAAGTAACCTGGTGCTAGCAGAAGCAGAGGTGTTCCTATGCTAAGGCCCACAGAACGTGGAGAGAGTGGTGTTGCTTTAGCTTCCTGGGGGACAGTAGTAACTTTCCAGGGGGCATATCCAGCTTGAGCTGATCTTACAGGGAGGGAGCCTCTCCCCTCCTCACAGAACCACCTGGTTAACTTCCTATTAACCAGACTCAACTTGAAGCCAGAGGATATGGGAGTCTACTGATGCCATCCTCAAGGCAGCTGTGTAGAAGCAGAGACCAAGACAGTGAAGAAAGGAGAGTGGCTCTGGAGGGGCAAATGGGAGCCATCGGGCCCAAGGATCGGGGCATACAAGTCTTTTTTCATCTAAGTCATGATTAGATAATCACTGAAGCTTCAACACTATGGGTAGGAAACCCAATATTAGTCCATTTGGGGGGTTACTTATTTTGGATTACATACAGAGCAACTTCTGTGGTTCTGACAAGATGTCCTCCAGCTGTCACTCTGGCTCCACATGGTGCCCTGTGTGTGTGTGGGCAGGGGGTTGTCCTCCATGGCCTCTCTGGACTTGCTGCCCGGGGCAGGCTGCCACACCATGTGTGAGTGTTTCTTCCCACTGCTCACAGGTCCATTTCTTGAAACTGTGAGCCTTCTCCTAGTTCTCCTACGGTGGTCCCTTCATCCACACTTGAAACACAAAGTCTCCTCTACTTCCCCCTTTTGACAATCTGGCTCAATCTCTTAGTGGACTTGGATCTGCTTAGATGTGATGTAGTACATCTCTGCAGGGGCCACCTAGGTGTATCACATGAGTGTGTGGGGTTAAGTATAGGGAAGAGCTGGAGTCCAAGAAGTGTTTCACGTTCCTCTTCCTCCACAGTCGGGTAAATCACAGGGCAAATATGACACCAAATGACAGCTAAAGTCTGAATTCAAGCAATAGTGAGGACTGGCTTCTCTGCTTTAGCTGTTTGCTGTCATTTGGGAATGTAGGCTATTTTAAGATACACTGGCATCCAGATTTTCATGTAAAACCTCTCAATTTTTAAATGCTGGCTCTGGGGCGCTATGACAAGGTATGAAGACAAATACTACAGTGTCACGTGGAGGGGATTAAAAAATAAACTTTTTAGGGGAGCTGGTTTACAAAGCTGGGCGTGGGGAAGAATAGGAGTTTAGTCTTTTGTCCTTTCACTGCCACACAGGGGAGCAGGCTGGGGTCTAGTAAAGCTGCTGCACGTGCAACTTCCCTGGGAAGGACCCTGCACACCTGCTACCTTATCTTCTGATAATGCCAAGTGTGAGGTCACCCGCCGGTAAGGGATAATGTTTTGAGTTTAGGCATCAAGCAGCCAACTTGAGCTTATCAAGAGTAAACTCTTAATTACCAAGAGTAAATGCCAGCTATGCAGAGTGGTTTGGGAATGTCAGTTGCTACCTGGCAAAGTCACAAGAAGTTGGATTTGGCCTCCTGAGAGAAGCAACCCCCGGTCTCATGGAAAGTCGGGCTCGCCAGATGCTGGTCAGCTCATTGCTAAGAACTTGTGCTCTATTGTCCTTCATTGGATAATCCTGTTTGTTTCTCTCCACTGCAACTAATTCACAGATCTTAGAACACTGAATACATGTCAAACAAAACAAAACAAAACATGTCTTTGGGCCACCAGTTTGAGAATCTTGAGCAGACACTGGAAACCAAGAATGCCTACATAGGGAATTGTCTACAAGGGTGAAGACCTGCCTGATGTCTCCTTTTCAACCCTCACACTGAGAAGGTGGCCTCCCATCCCCTGGAGTCAGGGAAAACCCAAATATTGGGAGGAAAAATTAAATGACCTTCTGTTCTCCTGGGGAGGGGACAGATACACTTAACTGAGTTCTGATTAATCTGTAGCAGATTGAAATAAAACGTAGGTAATTTTACAATACCCTGATACTGTTGATTTTTAATGAATTACTTTTCTACACTAGTAGACAAATTAGAATCTTTAAAACTCACTAGAGAAGGAGAATGTCCTCAT
The DNA here is from genome assembly GCF_002201575.2 of Neomonachus schauinslandi. Lineage (NCBI taxonomy): Eukaryota > Metazoa > Chordata > Mammalia > Carnivora > Phocidae > Neomonachus > Neomonachus schauinslandi. The sequence goes on from NC_058404.1 coordinate 86,772,012, forward strand.
GGGAGGAAATGATTGGACTATAGGATCCTTTCCTTTTCATCCCGAACCCATGTTTTTTTGGAGTACTTGCTCATGATTGCTGTGCTGCCCACCCTAAGTGGCTCAGGGCTGGGGGTGGCTGGCAGCATTAATGCTCTAGACCAAACGTGGATTCAAAGCCCTTTCCTTTGTCTTCGCAGCACAGCTAGACAAAACTGTCCTGTTTAAATAAGACTTTGGTGATGCCAAGAGAAAATAGGCACAGTCACTGCCTTCCTGGTATGACTCCAGGGCTCATCAATACAAGATGATATTGGATAATCTTGATTGCAATACATGGCTTGCTCACAAACCTGTGTTCTATCATATAGATCTTTCTTCATTTCTGGCTTTCTTCCAGGTGGTGGAACCTGCCTTACTCATACTTGACTATGTGGATATACACTTTCCTCCAGGCCTAAGGGAGAAGGTGCCAGACTTGTTCTTCCTGCAGCCTCCATGAGTCAGCCCTAGTGGGCCTAGTTTCCTCTTTGAAGACATTTTTCTTCCCCAGGTGGACTTTCTTTAATCACAGGTATCTGGCATTTTTCTAGCCTACTTCCAAAGGATAAATGTATTGGGATACAACATAGCAATCCCAGATACCTAACACAGAAATGGGGTTTGGTGAGGTGTCACTTCACAGTTACATGCTTGAAATGTCCTGCTTTAAAGAGAAGAGTAAGAGTTGACATGATATTACAGAAAAATAAGACAATAACACAATAATATCAGAAAAATAATACAATCTATCATCTCTGAATATTATTTTGAATAACATATTATATTTAGTTCTATGTTTGAAAATTGAATTTAAGAGCCTTTTGATGTTTGATGTAATTTCCCATCATTACTGAACATTGACTTCCACTGGGTAGAAAAATATTTGTAAGTGATCCGAAAATTAGCTTCCCATTCATTTTGCTTTAGACAAATATTGAGCACATATTTTGTATCTAGGTATTGTGCTAGGTATTGAGGATATAGCAAATGACTCAGGAACTTATATATATATAAGAACTATATGATATAGTAGAAATTTAATGACTAAGTATATATTATATATGTGTATTTACGTGTGTATGCAATATGTGGATTCAAGTTGTCCAGAATTCATTTGCAAAAGCAGAGTCACTCTGTGTAGTATGGAATGAAGATGAAATTGTAGGAATAAGTCCTTACACAGCTGTGAGAAAAGCTGGGGAAATGAAGGTCTGGAAGTGGGAGTCAGACCAAGGAAAGAGTCCTTAGCCTGCCTGGAACCCTGACATGGGGGGACAAACCAGAGCTTCCACATCAGGCTCTTGCACTGGGGGAGCTCGTGGAGAGGCCTCTGAGGAGCTACGGGCTGTGAGGGTCCACAGCTTCATGTCTGGTTGTGGGCCTGGGGCTGCCATTAGACAGCGAGGCCAGCAGTCAGGAAGAAGAGCTAGATGCAGAATAGAGGAGAATGAGGGAGGGCTGGGACCCATGGGGCACCTTGCCCCTGACCATGACCACATCTGACAATGCTTGCTGTTTTACTTCTGCATTCCAAATTTTCATACAAAATTCCTTTATTTTGGCCAGCTTTAACCTGGAACCATACAGAGAAAGATATTTTGAGAAGCATAGTTTCCATTTTTAATCAACTTGACACTGCATATTCCAACAAACTAATTATATAAGTGAAGGGTGGCAGAATATACCACTCCGAAATCTTTGGCATAAGGATTATTTTGAGCTGAAGGCACTAGAACAACAGCAAATGGCAGGTGAGGCTTTCTCTGAGTTCTACTTACCTGCCTAAAGACAAATCCTCCAAAGGGAACTTAATTGTCATAAGTCACCTCCCTGGGAATTCCATCAAGGAGGGAAGATTGACTCTTATCACAGGAGAGGAGTCTAGAAATCACACCATTTTCACTTTGTCACAGACTGACAAACTTTGTCACAAACTATCATACTGCCCATCTATTCCTTCAGGGCCCATTCATCTTTCCTAAAAATCATTTACTCTCCCTTAAGTAGCTTACATCTCCACTTAAGGCAGAATGTAAGCTCTCAAATCTTACCACTTTTTCAGGTAGTCACTTTTTTCCCAGTGATGCTCCCATGCACATAATATTAGAAATGAAAGATATGTATATATATATGAAAGGTATGTATATATATATATATATATATATATATATACATACCTTTTCTCCTGTTAATCTGCTTGTTGTCAGTTTATTTCATAGACACGGTTATGGAACATAGGAGGGTGCCCCTATGTAAAAATCTCCACACATGTGATATTGGCCTTTTCTGATTGATTACACAACTTTTCTGAAATGGCCCCATGAATACATTTACACGTATACGAGAATTTCTAAGAAATGGTTACTCTTTTCAGTGATAACTTGTCTTGAAGGCATGCTAAATGGGATTATTTAAAGCAAGCAAAAAGTCTGATAGATTTTTGTCTCTCTTGGGTGCATCATATTTGTCAGAGAATCTCCCTCATCATAAGTGTTTAAAATAGCGTATATAACCCTATGACAGATCCTGCCCAATTTCCTCCATTTCAGAGGCTGTGTGGATGTCAACACACTTGCCATCAGTTAGAAACTCCCATAAATCACAAGTTCTTATTGTCTTGTTAGGTGTTCAGGTATTGTTAAGTAAAGTCTATTTAGAGAACATACATACCTTCTTTAACTCTTATGGCCACCAGAGAACTGGCAATGAATATTGGTGTTCTCCAGTGACAAACAAAAGGTTTTACTTGGCAAGGGCTACAGAACCGGAGGCAAAAGCAATCATCAGGGATGTTTCTTAATGATTTCTGTCAACTCGGGACTGCAGAAGCCTCAAAATTCTTGAGTAAATAATGCTAAAACGAACACATGATTACAACAAAAGGAATTACATATCTTTTCATTCACAATTTCTTTTCTTGTATTGAAATAAGATCCCTTCTCCTATCCTGAAAAGCTTATTCTAATACTCCTTTCACATTATTTGACAAGAAAAAACTCCAGGTGATACAGGGGCACAAACTTGAGGGAAGAGAGAACTGGGTTTCTATCCATAGCTTTACTATCTGTGGCCTTGCGCTATTAACCATTATGGGCTTGGTGGCTTTTTTTTCCCCCAAGTTGGCACCTTTAAAGGATTTTTGTGATGAGATAACTAATTCAAGTACTTGGCTAATTGTAAGTAATCCATAAATGTTAATTTCTTTACAATTCTACTCAATATGAAGTTATTTTATCATGGTAATAATGTGCCTTTCTCTCATAAAGCTATCACTAAGAAGCTTTTGTGGCTGTTGATTTTCCTCATAAGTAAGGATCGATGCTTCCTACATAGGTAATAATAGGTTTGCCATAGGTTGATCATGAGCTTTCTCTTAGGCTTTTTGCATTGGATGAACAAAATGTGGATTGAGGAGGGATGATAGCTACTAAAGATCATCGGAAAGAGAGACACTGAAGTAACTTCTAGGCCCAAGATGGAGCTGCTCTTTCTTGGGATGCCGAATCAGCAATTTAACTTACAAGTTTCTTTAAGTGTTCTGACCGGTAACTAAGTATATCCAGTCAGCCAATCCCTAAACCCCAAGCCAACTCTGGGCTCTGTACATATTTCCTTGATCTTTCTAAATAAAGTCAAATGTGCAACCCTAGCCAAGCATGCCCTGTCTCTACATTGCCTCTTCTAAGGCCCTAGGAAACCGGCTCTTGCCTCAGATCCCTCGGGAACAGTGCTCTGCTGTTTGCGAGGCACTATACTCCCCTAATCCGTTATTTCCTTTGAATAAAGGATATCAGATTGGTTACTAAATTGTTTTAGATTTGCCATTTGACAGAGGCTACTGGAGAAATGGAAGAAAACTCTCTCTTTAGTCTTGTTCTGGAAGATGTTTGACATTTTTTTTAATGGGGTGAGTGGAATATCGTTTTGCTTAATAGCAAGAAGAAAGTCTAAAGTTAATATATTAAAATCTTGGACAACCAGACATTGGATTGATTCAGTAATTTGTAAGCGGGGATACTGTCATGGGAAACAACCACTGGTGGACTAGAATTCTCACCAGGCATCTTTATGCTTTTTTCACTCTAGATATAGGTCGGACATCTTGATGTTTTCGTCCTATTCTTGAAACCCATAAAAATATTTCTTAAATGGAAATCTCACATTCCTATTAAAAACAAAGGAGCCTGGAAAAAAAAAAAAGAACAAAGTTGAGTCCTCTAGCACCTCAAATAAAATATTTTCCTTATGCTTATGCAGATAAGTAACAGTTTCTACCTAGGATATTTCATTGCCAGATGATTCTCCACAATCCCAGGGGGATCTCAGATATGAGTCAAACCCCAGATTTAACTTAGGTCTCTTGGGAAATTATTTAAATAAGACATAATATAATGTACCACTGAGGCTATAGCTTACTTTAGTGCTATGTTCTTATTGTAAAAGAGTTAAATAGTTTCTGAGTATAGCTTATGAGTTAGGAGAACTTGTCTCTATAGATAATCATTAAATTTTATATGAATGTATATATAAAATTATATCGTAATCACAAATCACACACATTAACATATCAAACGCAGCAAATGTCTCTATTTTAACTTTTCCTGGGACCGGAATTATTTAGAAGTTCCTTAACTGAGATGGCAATCTCTAGTAAAATGACTTGAACTGTGGCTTGGCTGTAAGCCGTTTGGTCAAGGAGCAGAGGACCTGGGCATGGGTGTCACCCCCCTGGCCACAGCAGCTTTGCCCGCAAAACGAGTGGCTCTTCTGATGGCCTCTCAGGTTCTTTATGGCCTGGTGGTTATAGGAAATCACCTTAAGCACAAGTCATTGGAGGATATCCTTGCTGATTAGGTTTTCTCAAATTAGATACACATCCCCCCCCCACCCTGTTTATAGTATTTAATTGATTTTGCCATACAAAACCCCAAATCTTTTGTTTGGCCTCTTTTCTCCCACTTACTAATGGTTCACTTGTTAGCCCTTGTGATAGGTACTAGGGCAAAAATGAAAAATCACAAAATAAATGGAGTTGGAAGGGACTGTGACAGATCGTCTGGCCCAGCCATCTGCAATTGCAGCATGTTTTAGTGTGCGCTTGCTCTATAAATAACCGGGAGGATCCAGCCAAGTCCATCCCACTCTAACATGGCCTAAGTGCTGGGCAAACTTAGAAACTTTTTCCTTTATTCATCCTTGGAACTCTTTTGCTTTACTTGGCTGAGGTTTCTGGAAGACCATCCGATTCCAGAATGGAGTCTGAAGTGAATAAGTACAGAAAACTGGGTTCTCTCGGCAAGGCAGAATCCAGATCATTTTGCATAAATCTTCTCCATTTCTACCTCTGTCTTGAGGGCAGTCTTGTCTCTGCCTCCAACTTCTTGTTTCATCGCCATTTCTTTGGGGCTTAAAAAGATAATGCATAGAGCTCAGCGCCGTATTAAGCAGGGAGTAGCAGGCAAGAGCACCTTTGCACGCATTCTGCAATGTGAGTTTCTTGCGTCTTGTTTGCTGATCTTTCTGCACACTGACAGTAGCGCTTGGTGCCTAGTAGGTGCTCAGTGAATACTTAGCTTACTACCTTGCTCATGTGTTCTCCCCTTCCCTCCTCTGTCTCTGTGTGTCGCTCTGTCTCCTCACACTCTGAGTATCTGCTTCTCTCTCTTTCTCTCTCACTTGAAGAGACCCAAGTTATTAAGGGAAAAAGGAGATCGATACAGGGGCCTTCTTCAGTCACTGGTCATTGACCGGAAAAATGGACAATTTTGGTGGCTGTGTGTGTGCAGGGCAGGATGAGGGAGCTTCTGGGAGAGCTGCAATCTATGTTTATTTGTGAGCAAGGATTCCTAGAGAGAAAAGCTCCCATAAGCTGTTTTTATCCCAACCACAAACCCCACCTTGAGATGTTTCAGAGGAGGCCTGCAGGGCTCTGACCAGGAGCAGTTGGAGGTTAGCAGTGAACTCCTGTCTCCGAGCTCCCCCAAAAGGACCTAGTCAGCCTGTGGGCACACAGTTCCCACTGTGTGGGAGGCCTACCTGGCTTTCTGGTGCATGACAGCCCTAGTCCTTGCAACAGTTTTCTGTCTGTTTCATGTTCCTTAAGGCCCATGTTTTCCTGTCTCTCATGGCCCAGAGTGGTTTCTTGTGCCGTGTCCCACCAAGGGGGTGTAGGGCGCTGAGGCCTGCTTCTCAGCTAAGGCAGCTGTCAGCTGGTAGGCTTGCCTGGCAGGTTCCAGCACAGCCCTCCCCTGTACGTCTCCACCCCCCTCACTGATGGGGGCTCTTGTTTTGGCTTCCCTTCCTATTGGCGTCATTGGGCTGAGATGTGTAAGGTCTATTCCTACTCTCTCCCTCTCATGTGAGGGTCTCCAGCCCAGATATTTGGTTAATTCCTTCATGTTCTTTAAAGTCTGTTTCCCTGCCTCTTGTCCTCGGTGTACTTGTTGCTCTCCAGGCTGTGAAATTTTGTGCCACTGCGTATCATTTGTGTGGGAGGGGCAGCCTTGTGGTGAGGTCAATGTTTTGTGAAGGTTAACTTCAAGGTGTTGTTCAGGCCATGGGACAGGGAGAATGACTGGGCTTCTGACTTTTAGTCAGGAGGTAAGCGCAGGAATCTGGATTCTGGAGCCACAGTGATGATGGTGCTAGGAACAGAGTGGGAAGGGACGAAGTCAAAAGCCATTCTATTGTTTCTTGCATTTCCAGCCCGTAGCAGTCTGAATTTTCTAATTGAGTGTAAACGGTCATTGGTGTTGAGTGAGCAGCCACTGTGATTTTCGGGTGTTAGATCCTCTTACGGCCCTCTTTTTTTGTTTTTTCCTTCTGGAAGTCATATCTTCTGTCTGCGGGGTGGTTCATCTCCCCACCTCTTCTTCTCCAGGCTCCTCGTCAAACAGCCCCTCCACCAGGGTCTCCATCTGTTACTTCCTGAAGCTCTAACCTACTCTTACAGCCCGGAACAAAGGTTTCACTGTTCTGGCCCGATTTTTCTTTCATCCCATCATTCCTCATTAAGTTAGGATCTTTACCGAACTCTCTACACAGAATTGACACTAGACCATGAATTCTGTTAAGATTTTACTGACAGTTCAGGGACAATGGGGGAAACACCATGGGAATTAATGTACGACCAGCTATGGAACTTGATTTCCACGTCTCACTGTCCCAATTTGGCCTCTGGCCTGAACCCCTCACCTGACATCACCGGTCCCCCTTCCACGGCTCTGAGCAAGCTGCTTGGGAGCCTAAGCCCAATTACCATGCCACTGAGAGAGGGAGAGATGCTCCTCCAACTGTTTTCGGGTTCAACACAATTGGATATGGGAATGTCCTCTCCCTTCGGAGGAAACCATGCAAGGTCTTGTAACATAGTGCCCAGCAGTCCAACGTCTGTGCATTCTGGCTTCATTGCCTTTTGAAAAACCACAGCATGAGAGTTAACAACAGTCCAGCATAGCTCCTTTTTACAACCTCTCCTCCAATGTGAATTGAAGACAAAGTCTGCAAGGTTTTCTGGCAAGCTTTTCAATGTCAAGATCTCTACTCATTGTAAAAAGGCAGTCAAACAACCATAACACAAAACAAGCAAGCAAAAAAACCCCTCCACAGTAACAAGGAATAATTTGAAATCCAGTACACTGCATCAATCATATAGAAACTGAACTAATATCTTCTCTGGCCCCTTACTGTCCTCTTTTCTCTCCTACCCAAACAAGGGCAGCCAGCTCCTGGGCAGAATCCTATTTGCATTTTTATTTTTATTTTTATTTTATTTTTTTTTTAAAGATTTTATTTATTTATTTGACAGAGAGAGAGACAGTGAGAGCGGGAACACAAGCAGGGGGAGTGGGAGAGGGAGAAGCAGGCTTCCCGCGGAGCAGGGAGCCCGATGTGGGACTCGATCCCAGGACCCTGGGATCCTGACCTGAGCCGAAGGCAGACGCTTAACGACTGAGCCACCCAGGCGCCCCCTATTTGCATTTTTAAACAACGCACTCAGCTTATCTAAAAACTTCTTTTCTAAAACATAAAACAGGCTGCCGGTGACTTCAAAGTTTCCCTCAGGATCAATGGATCAGTTACTTACATGTGTGTAACTAAAGGACCCATTCTGTTGACTTCTCCCAAAGAAACTGTGTGCCACAGGTGCGTGTCTGCTTTCACCACACAGGAGGCTTAAAGAGACCTCGAGGCTTTGGAATGATAGTTTTTGGCTTCTGTTGATTAAGCCTTCAAAAACCCTAGTATCCAGTCTCAGGTAATAGAATAAACCCTTCCCCATATGTAAATTCTGAGAGAACACGTGGCTGTCTGATACAGTAATTAAAGTGGAAGGAAGATGAATGTTCTTGAACCTGGGTAAGTGGGAATAGCTTTTGCTGTTGATGGACATGTGGTGCTAAAAAGGGAGAATGGTTTTGGTTGATAAGAAAAAGTTAGGGTTCAGATATTAATTGATAACTTTTTCTTTTTGGCCAACTCCAATTCCCAGATGTGGAATCGGAAGCTCTAGTTTTTTGTTTCCAAATCTAGCAGCAGACACGAAGAGTCATGTAGTGTTTTCTTGCCATTAGTATATAACATATATAAAATGCCTCTTCATTTTAGGCTATGGAGGTGAGAAACTAGATCAAGTTTTGCAGTCCAATGTTCCCCTCAACATAGGGATCATTCTGTAGGACTAATTTTTTTAAGTAGAATTCTCATTTGAAATGAGATTTTTCAGAACTTATAGCTTTCTATGTAGTCCAGATTAGACAAGTTAACAGATGGTTCTAGTAGAGTTTAAAAAATTGTATTAATATTCTCATTAATACAAAGTGACAATACCTATTAAAGATTATTATCTTGATTGCCCAGGGTTTTCTAGAATTTGATAATGTGAAGCAAGGTCTCACCAATAACACTTTATTCCATTTCCATCATTATGCTTGATTATATTACTGCTTTATCTGCATATATACAGAATCTAATCCATTAATTCTAATTCTAATTTTATTTTAATTACCAAAGTGTTTTATTTTTGAAACTACCCTGGAGGGTTATTTTGTTTTCTCAGGTAGTAAGCAAATATCTATTTCTCACCCTTATTAAGATGACTTGTTTTTCTTATCAGTTTAAAAACTTAGTAGTAATAGTAATTGTTCTTAATATTTAGTTAGTATATTGCACTATGATTTTCTGTTTGTTAATAAAATGTTTTTCTTTCTCCTAGTTTTTCTTGTCTCTAGGCGTTTCTCTTATTTAGAGACAAGTACTTAGCTCATTAACAGTACTTGTTAATCTTTCTGAAATATATTCCTTGATGTCTTTCTTAATCTTTAAGTAAGCTTCTCTTTCAATTTCAATACACTAGAAATAAGTCCCTTTAGCTTATTAATGACTTATTTATTGACACGTATTTTCTTGTTGGATTAAAAAAATAATTATATTGGCATATGCTTGATAAACTTCTTAGTAAATCACTTCGATGTTCTTATCCTCCTGTCTTCAATTTAAGGTAATGAGAATTAATCAGTCTGCTGTAGGTGCACTAAAATGTAACTTTGCCCCACTGGGTCTCAATAACCTTCATGCATCTGCTACCTAAAAGGCAATAATAATTCTCATCATTTCAGAAAAAGTTGGGAAATGACTATTAATGACAGTCTCTTAAAGTATCCCCAATTTTTCAACATCTTCATTCAAACTCATTTGAGGTTGTGAGAACTTTAGCTGTTCTTTGATACACTTTTTTTAGGGGTTAATAATAGCAGTAGTGGGAAAAAATATTTTCAAAGCATATATCCAACAAAGAACTTGGATCTATACTATACAAAGAACTCTCAAAACTCAAAAGTAAAAACCCAAACAATCCAATTAGAAAATGGACAAAAGACATGAACAGACATTTCACCAAAGAGAAAATATGAAAGGCAAATAAACACATATGTGAAAAGTTGTTCAACATCATTAGCCATTAGGGAAATGCAAATTAAAACCACAATGAGATCGCACGACACACTTACTAGAACAGCTAAAATTAAAACTAATGACAATATCAAACGCTGGCAAGGACACAGAGAAACTGAATCAGGCATATATTACTGATAGAAATGTAAATTGATGTAGCTATTCTGAAAAATCGTCTGGTGATTTCTTATAAAACTAAACATGTATTTAGCATAAGTCCCAGGAATTGCACTTTTGCCATTTATGCCAGAAAAATAAAAACCTGTCTTCATGCAAAAACCTACACATGAATGTTTACAGCAACACTATTTTTAATAGCCCCCAAATGGAAACTACCCAAATGTCCTTCAGTGGGTGAAGGTTGAGCAGATATGGTATATACATACAATGGAATATTACTCAGTAATAAAAAGGGACTAACTACTGATACATATAACAACTTGAATGCATCGGAAAGGCATTATGCTTAGTGAAAATAAAAGCCAGTTTCAAGGTTACATACTGTGTGATTGTGTTTACATAACATTGTTGAAATGTTAAAACTATACTGATAGAGAACAGCAGTTGCTACGAGACAGGGACAGGGTTGGGATGAAGTGAGTACCATTATAAAGCAGTAGCATGAGTGAGTTCTTCTGTGGTGATGGAAAAGGTCTGTTCCTGATGGTGGTTGTGGTTACATGAGTCTTCACATGGGACCAAATTACACTGAAGCACATACATATGCACACGCACACATGAATGCATTAAAACTGCATCAAAAATTAAAAAATGCATCAAAAATGCAAACTGGATAAATTCTGTGGTCTAGTTAACAATATTACTCCAATGTAAATTTCCTGATTTTGATAATGTACTACAGTTATATAACATGTCACCACTAGGGAAGCTGGGGGAAAGGTTCAAGGAACTCTTTGTACTACTACTACTTTTTTTTTCTTTAAGATTTTATTTATTTATTTATTTGAGAGAGAGGGAGAGAGAGAGAGCACACGTGCACACGCACTGCCTCAGCGTGGGGGTAGATGGGGAGGGAGAGGAAGAGGGAAAGAATCCCAAGCAGACTCCATGCTGAGCACAGAGCCTGACAAGAGGCTGGATCTCATGATCCTGAGATCATGACCTGAGCTGAAACCAAGAGCTGGATCCTTAACCGACTGAACCACCTGGGCACCCCTCTATGTTCTACTTCTATAAACTATTTTTGTAACTTCTCATGAATCTACAATCATTTTAAGATAAA